>NW_005841962.1:162004-195204 GCF_000455745.1 Alligator sinensis | reverse complement strand
TGAAGGCTCATGTTCATCTTGTGGTCAATCATGACCACCAAGTCCCTTTCATCTTTAGTGTTGACCAGCATAGCACTGCCGAGCCTATAAGGATGCTGCAGGTTTTTCCTCCCTAAGTGGAGAACCTTGCATTTTCCTGCGTTGAACACCATCAGGTTCTCATCCACACATTTCATAAGCCTGTCAAGATCTGCCTGGATCACCCTCCTGTCCTCAGGTGGGGATGCTTTACCCCAGTTTGGTGTCGTCGGTGAACTTGGCCAGCCCACTTTTGACACCAATGTCTACATCATTGATGAAGATGTTAAACAGTATAGGCCCTAGTACAGAGCCTTGAGGGACCCCACTGGTCACAGCACACCACGATGATTGACTTCCATCAACCACCACTCTCTGGGTCCTACCACGAAGCCAGTTCCCCAGCCAGTGGATTGTGGTGTGGTCGAGGCCACAGTTAGCCAGTTTTGTCAAGAGGCGATCATAAGATACCAGATCAAAGGCTTTTTAAAGTCAAGATATATGACATCAATCTCTTCCCCCTTGTCCAGGTGATAGGTCACCTGGTTGTAAAAGGAAATGAGAATGGTCAAGCGAGACCTACCCGCAACAGACCCATGCTGGGTATCCCCGAGGATATTGCCGTCAGCTAGTCCGTTAAGGATGGCCTCTTTGATAATCTTTTCCAAGACCTTCCCCAGGATAGAGGTCAGGCTGATGGGCCTGTAGTTTGCCGGATCCACTTTCCTCCCTTTCCTGAAGACAGGCACCACATTGGCCTTCTTCTAGTCTTCGGGCACTTCACCAGAGCACCAGGAGTTCTCAAAGATTTGTGCCAGGGGCTGAGCTACGATGCTTGCCAGCTCCTTGAGTACCCTTGGGTGTAAACCGTCAGGGCCGGCTGACTTGAAGGTATCCAGCCTCTCAAGGTGTTCCCTCACGAGGTCAGTTTCGATGAAGGGTAAGGAGTCTCCCTCTCCCAGATCTTCCTGACCCACAGTGGGCAGGGTTGTCCCATGGGACTGGTAAAAAACTGATGCAAAGCACTCATTAAGCAAGTTTGCTTTTTCATGGGTATCAGTTGTCAGTTGTCCCATCTGGTTTAGCAGGGGTCCAATGTTGCCCTTGCTTTTCCTCCGGCTCCCCACATATCTAAAAAAGGACTTTTTATTGCCCTTGATACTTATAGCTAGCTGGAGTTCCATCTTAGCCTTGACTTTCCTGGTTTGCTCTCTGCAGGTCCGGACCAGAGCAGAGTATTCCTCCTTGGTGGTGGTTCCAGTCCTCCATCATTTGTAGGTCTTCCTTTTAAGATGCAGGAGGTCTACTAGTTCCCTGGAGAGCCAAGGGGGTTGCTGTGCCCTTTTGCTGCCTTTCCTTCGAGATGGAGCCTTTGCTTGCACGTCCAGGATTGCTCCCTTGAGAAGCAACCACTTATCTTGAATTCCCCTCCTCTTTGGGTTGTGGCCCTTTAGGGCCTCACTGACAAGCCTCCTTAGCTTGTCAAAGTCAGGTTTCCTGAAGTCGAGGACTTCTGTATTATGGGCTGACTTGCCAGCTTTATGGCAGATGGTGAAGGTGATCAGCTCGTGGTCACTGTCACCCAGCTTCCCTTCGATCAATAGGTTGCTGAGTAGGTCACCTCCAGTTGCCAGTACCAAGTCAAGCAGCGCTTTACCTATTGTCGGCCTGTAGACTTCCTGCGTCAAATAGAGGTCATCCACACATGAGAGAAAGCTCTATGACCACTCGGATTTGGCTGAGTGCTCCTCCCACGAGATGTCTTGGTAGTTAAAATCTCCCGTGACAACCATACACCGGAAGTGTGCAGCCTCAGCCAATTCCCTGGCAAACTCCTGGTCAAGGTTTTGGCCCTGGGTAGGGGGTCTGTAGTAGACACCCACCATAGTATCCCCTGTGCCATGTTCCCCACAGATTTTAACTCAGAGGGTCTCAAGTCGTCCACCATGGGTGCCAAATTCAGCTTGCAGGGATGTGTAACTTTCCTTGACGTAGAAAGCTATACCCCCACCCCTTTTGTCCACTCGATCCCTCCTGTACAGGGTATAGCCATCTATACCTGTGGCCCAGTCATGGGTGGAGTCCCACCAGGTCTCCATTATCCCTATGACATTATAGTTATTAGCATTTAGCTGGAGGACAAGTTCCTCCTGTTTGTTCCCCAAGCTCCTGGCATTTGTGTCTAGGCACACAAGTGTCCCCTTGGGGGCCCTAGCATTACCTAAAGTTTGTTCCAGGGCTGGGGCAGGGGTGGGTTCCCTTAAGTGTCTTGGCCTGATGGCTTTGCAAGGGTTGCTCAGTGGGCCAGCAGTGGTGGCAGTCCCCCCATCCCCCGACAGGCTTAGTTTAAAGACTGGCTGAGAAGCAGCTCTGCAGAAAAGGACCTGGGGGTTACAGTGGACAATAAGCTGAATATGAGCCAGCAGAGTGCCCTTGTTGCCAAGAAGGCTAACGACATACTGCCTGCATTGGTAGGTGTGTTGCCGGTAGGTCAAGGGAAGTGATTATTCCCCTCTATTCAGCACTGGTGAAGCCATATCTGAAGTACTGTCTTCAGTTTTAGGCCCCACACTACAGAAAGGATGTGGATAAATGGGAGAGAGTCAGGAGAGGGCAACAAAAATGGTGAGGGGGCTAGGTGACATGACTTATGAGGAAAGACTGAGGGAACTGGGCTTATTTAGTCTAGAGAAGAAAAGACTGAGGGGGGATTTAATAGCAGCCTTCAACTGTCTAAATTGGGGTTCGAAAGGATGGAGCTAGAGACTGTTGTCAGTGGTGGCAGATGACAGAGCAAGGAGCAATGGTCTCAAGTTGCAAGAAGGGAAGCTTAGGTTAAATATTAAGAATGTTCCCACTAGGATGGTAGTAAAACACTGGAACAGGTTACCCAGAGAGGCGATGGAATCTCCATCCTTGGAGGTTTTCAAGACCCAGCTAGACAAAGCTTTGGCTGGGATGACCTATTTGGGGATGGTCCTGCTTTGAGAAGGTGGTTGGACTAGATGACCTCCTGAGGTCCCTTCCAACCCCAATCTTCTATGATTCTATGTGGCCTCACCAATGCTGAATGGAGGGGAAAATTCTCTTCCCTCCATCTGCTGGCAATGATCCTACTAATGAAGCCCAGTAAGCACTTAGCCTTCTTCGCAAGAAGGGCACACTGTTGGCTCATATTCAGTTTACTGTCCACTTGAACCCCCAGGCCCCTTAAGTCTGCAGAGCTGCTGCTTAGCCAATCAGTCCCCACCCCATAACGGTGCAGAGGATTGTTCTGTCCTAAGTGCAGGACTTTGCCCTTGCCCTTATGGAACCTCACAACATTTCTTTTGGTCCAACCACCCAATTTGTCAAGGTCTCTCTGAATCCTAGCCCTAACCTCCTTCTAGCCCATCTCAATCACTGCCAGTGTTGTGCTATTAGCAACCCTAAAACTGACAAAGGCAAATTTGAAGGCTGATGTACAAGGGACCTAAATGAGGGACAAACAATTTAGAGCAGGCTGTTCCCCCACAATTTACCAGACACTTAAATCAGTTTAAAAAGTGCCTTTAATATTGAAATAATAGGTAGCCATTTGCCAAATTCTGGCTTATCTCCAGGTCATTTAGGTTATTTATACCAGAATTTGGAAAAAGGCATTCTTCTAGCAATTTAGGATAGAATAACTGCTACATTTTTTTGCATAAGATGCATAAAATGCACCCTGAATAAAATATGCACCCTCCCCCCACTCACAAGCCGGCCATCAGCACCCCCCCTCACCCATCTGGAAGAGGGTACATTCCAGCAGGGGTACCCACCAGAAGGGGTACACTCCTTTAAAAAGGTTGAAACCCCTTATAGTGACTGAGTACTAGCAGGTAGGGAGCCAAGCCTACTCACTATCCTATGAACAACGCACCGGGGGGGGGGGCATGGTGACGGTGGGAGCGTGGCAGGAGCATGACCACCAGGGGTCAGTGACCACCTGCAAACAACACCAGCAGCCACGGCAGCAGCCAGCGGAGATCACCGACCCCCAGCAGCGTCTTTTTGTAGGGGGTGCACTGCCACGCTCAGGGGGTGTCACCCCCGCACTGTCCTGCTCTGTGGATCATGTGCAGACTTTACTTTTGTTTTCACTCCATGAACAGCAGAAACTGCTCTTACCATATTTCCCCACGTATAATGAATACTCCAATTCCCAACAGCTGTTTTGGGTAGACAGTATATGTAGCATGCAAGAAAATATGGTCTTTCTGAAGAACTCAATATGCAGAAAAGAATTTAGAGATTACATGTGCACAGATTATCATATGAAATATTAACTGTAAGCACAAGATGACTGGAAAATCTTGACTGAGGGCAGACCAAAGAAAAACTAGTCTTGTCAATGCTAGAAAACATACAAGTCTGATTGAATTTTATCCCGAGCTAGGCATCCAGGTGTTAAGCTACACATGTTGCAGACAGCTGTTTTTAGCAACATGCAATTATCTAGTTTAAATTAGACTTTAGAATCTACAGAACAGCAGGCACTGAAAAAGTATTTCAATATCATCCAACAAACAAAAAGACAAAGTTTTAGAACCAAGACATAAATATAAACCTGCAGAACATGGCATGCAATTTAAAGCAATACGCAAAGAACAAGTCACATGACACTGGAATATAGTACTGAGGCTGACAATATAATTTTGATATTTCACAGAAACATAGGCTCATACATACCATACTGGCAATATTTGATATCCAGCTATATTCATGGAATATTATAGGAATAAGAGTTAAGCATAAATTGCTTACACATCAGTTGTAATACTCCATGATACTTATTTACATTTATTTGGAAATTCTTAAGCATACATTTATAACTGGAAAAAATAATCATTTATGTATTTTGATTTTAAAAAATAGAATTCTAATGGTGTCTCATGTGCATACTTCCCCTAACAATAGGTACAATGCTTGATTTTTATATATATATATATTATTGTTCTTCTCACACAGACCTAAATTTCTTGTATATATCTAAGCCAGATACAGAAGAAATCACACAAAGGCACATAAAGGTCATCCATTTGCCTTCTACCCCTTTCAATCTATGTTCTAATTCATTTAAAAGCTTTTAAAGTATTCGCTCATGCATCCCAAACTCTCAGATTAAAAGAAAACAAGATCAGTCTATACACTGCATGGCAACAAGGTCATAATCTGTGTTGTGATATTTCAGTTAAAACTGAATTAAACATTCAGGCTGAAGATGGATTTGCCAATGTGGTCTGTTATTTGTCCTTTTCTCCCTAAACACAAAGAGATTCAACGGTTTTGTTCCTTTTTTTTTTAAACTATCTTCCTCACTTCTCTTTTCCTCTCCTGAACCCCACTGAACAATCTTCTCCTTGATTTTACTTTTCCTGACAGAAGCACCAAAAGAAAATCTATTTTCCTGCTACAGGGTTCAAACTTTTCCTGACCATCTCCTTAAGATAAAATGTGCAAGGTACTGCAAATTTGATTCCATTTCTGGCTGATTCCATTTCTGTCAAAAGACAGGCTTCCTAGTTCTGTGTGTCACTTTAAAAAACAGCTGCAACTAATCACAATTTAACTGCAGTGCCAGACATTAATGTTTAAATGTGCAGAATCTGCAGCACTTAAATTAGCGGTTAGATACGAGTGTTAGACACAAACTGTTAGATACAAGTGTTGAAATGTTGATCAAAGCTAAGGTTACCACTGCAGTTTATATGAAGAACAAAGAATTTTTTCAGATTAATATTTAGGGAAATATATGCATCAGAAGTACATTTAAAAAATAAGTAGTAAGGAAAAATATGGCCTAAGGACGGAAGTTACGCATAAACCGGTTTAAGTGATCAGAAACTGGTTTAAACTTGTAACAGAACAGAAATTCAGTGCACTGAATTCAGTGTTTGTAAAACAGTTTCAAAATGGCCAAACATGGTTTGAGATAAACCTGGTTAATTGTAGCATTAGACTTAACCGATTGAGCTCAAATTGGTTTATGGAAATTCTGTCCCAGACCCCTTCCTGGTTTAAGTTGAATCAGAGTCCCCCAGCATCCCAGCATGCTCTGTAGTCCTGGGCTGGGCTGTGCTGTCTGCTCCAGCGGAGCAGGGCTAGCCTCGCCCCTCTGCTCTCTAGCCAGAGCAGGGGCAAGAGCATAGCCAGATGCCAGCCCCCAAGGCAAAGGGGGCAGGGAAGGGGTTTATCCCCCCCTCCCTTCCCTGTCACATCAGCATGGACCTCAGCCAAGGTCTGCCAAGCAGGAACACAGCACCCCATCAGGCATGTTGCCCCACTCACCGCTCAAGCAGCAGGGGGGCATAGCCAGCCCTGGCACTAGTCTCAAAAGGGGACAGAGAAGGGTTTAATTCCCCTCCTCCACCCCTGTTCCAACAGTGTGCCAGGGTCTGCCTCGTCAGGGCAGAGCAGCTCGTGTCAGGGTTCCCCCCACCCACCCAATGCTATAGCAGCAGGGGTGGGGGCATGGCCAAATGCCAGCCAGCATGGTCCTCTGAGTCGAAGGGGGCAGGGAGGGGGTTTATTCCCTACTCCCTCCACTCTCCACCCAGGGGACCCCAGCAGGGATCTGCTTGGCCAGGGACAAGCAGTGGAGGAGGCAGCCAGAGCTGGCAGACCTCAGCTGTGATCCCCTAGGGGAAGAGAGGAGGGAGAGGGAAATAAACCTCCCCCCTGCCCCCTTTGCCTCAGGGGACCATGCTGGATGGCATCTGGCCACACCCCTGCCCTTGCTGCTGCAGCAGTGAGGGGAGAGCAACCCTGACATGGGCCGCTCCATCCTGGCCAGGCAGACCTGGCTCTGGTCCATGCCAGTAGGACACAGAAGGGTGGGATGAATTAAGCCCCCCACCATCCCTTGTTCATTTGGTTACTGCTGGGGCAGGCCACACCCCCGCTGCTCCAGTAGCAAGGTGGGGAGGAGAGGGGGAATGCCTGACAGAGGCTGCTGCACCCTGCCCTGGCAGACCCCAGCTGGGGTCCCCTAGGGAGGAGAAGGGAATAAACCCCCTCCCTGTCCCTGTAACCTCCAGGAGCCATGCTGGGCTGGCGCCTGGCCATGCCCCCACAGCAGTGAGGGTGGAGGAACCCTGACACAGGCTACTCTGCCCCAGCCAGGCAGGCCCCGGCACACCAGTGGGACAGGGGAGAGAGGGGAGAATTAAACCCCTCTGTTCCCTGCTCTTTGAGGCTACTGCTGGGGCTGGCCACTCCTCCCACTGTTCAAGCTGCAAGGGGTGGGGCAGTGGGAAATGCCTGGCAAGGGCTGCTTCCCCCTTCCCCCTACAGGCACACCCCAACTTGGGACCATGTAGGTCGGGGTAGGGGTTTAAACCCCTCTGCAATCAGTGAGCCTGCCGCAAACCCCCTGCCTCAGCTCAGCTTCCCTCCAGCCAAGGGCTCACTCTAGCCCTGGCTTCTGGCCTGAGCCACAGCATGTGCCTGCATTTCCAGAATCTAAAGTAAATCTCTATTAACTTGCAAATCAGTTCAATCTATGCAGGTTAGACTAACCTGCAAAGATTTAATTGATCAAGGCTTCGGCTTTTTAAATGTCTGTACTTAGCCATGGTGATTGCATCCTTTTTCACCTCTACAACTCAGAATTGACAGAAACAAATATAATCTCAGTCAGGAGCACTCTTTTTTTAAAAAAAAAAAAAAAGAAGTTCTAATAAGAACAAGGGGGAGGGGGCGGGAATTAAATGGACTAATTTTGATCTCTCTGGGCTCATATACACATACAGGGAGTGGGCTCTGATGCACTGGAAATCCAGCACGTTGGAGCAGACTTGATTAATTTAGCCTGCTAGAGCACAGAAATAAACCCACTCCAGTAGATTCTGGCATCACATGTATCAATGTCCCCATGCCAAAAAATGGCAGCAGGGCACTTTGAACTAAAGCTCATTTGATGCGCTTTAGTTCAAAGTGCCCTGCCGTCATTTTTCAGCATGGGAGATGCTGATACATGTGATGCTCGGGCACTTTTAATTAAAAGTGCTTGCTAATTAAAGTGCCCCCCCCTCCCCTTGCACTTCCTGGAGCACATGTAAAACTGCCCTCTTTCTTTCACTAACAGTATTCATTCCCACCACATACATGCACCAATTCTCTAGTAATAGAAATGTTGTCATACATTGTGGACAGAACAGCACTTTTGTATGCAACTATCAGCTGTTTGTAACCAATCCACAGATGACTGTTTTTGTCATCAAGCCAACAGCAGATATTTTGGATGTATAGGAAGACACAGGAAGAAGTTGTACCTTCATACCCCACATTTCCATGACTTGTGGTCTACTGGGATTGAGGCCTTCTCATTTGCTCTCAATCCCCCTCCTGCTTGCCCTCCCTTCAATTTCTTCTGTTGAGGTATCTGCTGATTTTCTGTTCTCCAGCCTCCTCCACACTCGACTCTTTTGTCCCTTTGCCCATTGTATCACAGCTAGGGGTGCACAGATAGAAATTTTTTGGGTTGATACCAATGGCCGATTTTTAACAAGCCATATTGGCTGATACCAATCCAATTGCCGATATGCAGCCAGGCAGCTTGGAGAGCACCATCTGGCTGGTAAGTCTGTTATGGGGTAAGGAGGGGGGGGCAGGATAGATCAAGGCCCCTGTGGGGAAGGAGGGAGTGGGGCTGGGGCAGGTGCTGCCTAGCCATGGCAAAGCATGGGACTGAGCTGTGACTGGCTCATCTGGGTGGGATGTGGGGGACAGGGGGGTGGCTCCTGCCACTGCATGTGTCCCAGGAGGGCATGGCGGGGCGTGTGCTCCCAGATCTGCACATGGGCAGGCTGCTGCTGTGGTCTGGGGCTGGGGCGGCACTGAGCTCTTCCTGGTGTGGGGCTGGGCTGTGCTTGGGGCAGATGGCAGGGGCGCTGGGAGGCTATGGTGAATGTTGGAGTGACTGCAGACCCCCCTCTCTAACCCCCACCCAGTGCCACCGCCTGCCTCAAGTGCAGCCCAGCCCCCCACCAGGAACAGCCCCATACCACCCCTGGTCCCAGCCTGCAGTGGCATTTATCAGCAACATTAAATTGGCCACATCAGCCAAAAAAAGCTGATTTCTAATACTGTCAACTTTCCTTATATCAGTGCCAATCCAATATGGCATCGACGCATCAGTGCACCTATGAATCACAGCAGCATCCCTCACGTCCCCTACCCCAGTCCTGCTCTTAATTCCTAATATCTTTCACATCGGTCATCCCTGTTGCTGAGGGATAGCCAGTATGTGGTAGCAGCTGCTTTGAGTTCTACAGGCAACCCATACTCTAAGCAGGAACAAAAGGGAAAGGCAGAGAAACCTGTGGAAGTGGCAAGAAGTGAGAGCAAAAGGAATCATTCACACAGTTCGTCAGAATGCTATAAGACTAGTTACCCTGAGATCCTTAGGCTTCATTTAAACATAAAATTTGTTCTACTTTAACAATACTGGTAAAGGAGAGAGAATAGTGTCTTTGAGTACCAACATAACTATGGCCATATTTGGGATGTATATGAAACTACTTCAGTTAAAAAAAAAAAATTAAAAAAATCACACTTGTTCCAAAACAGCCACACTAGGTCAGACAATTAGAAAAGGCCAAACCTGGACTGCCCCAAACAAATAGGAACAGGTTCATAGCCAAAGACTGAGGTTATTAATTCGTTAAATTTACAAAAATTTGTAAACCACGCATTAAGTACTTGAATTCACCAGTAAAGACACACAAGCATCCACTGGGTGAAGATATAGAAACCCTCAGAATATAAATTTATTTGGAAAACTCTGTATGACTGTTGATAAATTTGGAGGCAAGCAGCTGTGATCTATTTCTATAGCAGGAGGCAGAGTTGTCTGGGGACAGAGCTGTGCTGCTACCCTTAGCATCCATAGGTGGTGGATAGTGGAACTGACCTTCAGGGAAGGTTAGCTGAGAAATAAGCAGGGGTAACTCTGATGGATAAGCAGTTGTGGACCAAGCAATAGCAGCACCACAAGGAGGTGGCAGAGACAGCAGATATCAGTGCTCTCCTTCCTCAAAAGACAAATATCCTCTGATGGTGCTGTGACATGGCAAGTACAGATCGCCACTAAGCCTGTTCAGCCCCAACCACAGGTCTACAAGTCCTCAATGGCAAAGCAGACAGAAGAAGATATTAGAACCTTCATGGCTGTGAAGGCAGGTGAAGGCTGAAGTGGAATGAGATCTCCAATTGTCTTGGCCTCCTTGCCATTGGATCAAGGTTCCATTCTGCCAAGAACGGTGTGGAATCTGATCTGCAGCAGCCTCTCCACAATAAAAGAAATGATGCACAGGTGTCTTCCTTAAAATAGGCTTTAGCATACTTTTCAAGCCCTTCAGAGACCAGCTAGTGATGATGGGAGCAGGACTGTGAGGCCTGGAAGCTACCAGTTATGAACTGGCATGAAGGTAGCAGTTACAAGAAGGTCATCTAGCACTTGGATTGGCAGGAGTGAGATTCGGCAGCTGTAACTGACTGAGCAGCCCTCTTCAGGATCTACTCTGCTCACCCCACATGGGGAGTGGGGTAGAAGAGGTGACCTAAATATAACCTGCCTACTCACCTTTTTCCTGACTGGATAACCATATCCAGTGGTTTCACCTTTACTGCAGTCAAACTCAGCAAAGACACACAATCATTTTTAGGACCCGAAACATCAGGGCCTTTATGGACAATTCTAATAGTGACAGCCCAGAGCACCACACTGCAATCAGGGGACACAACACTAACATTGCTGCACTGAGCAAGGCCCAGTGAGCGGGAGACGGGCAGCTCATAGAACAAGGAGAATGATACCCTGTTCTGGGAGGATAAACAGGAAGGACAACAACAACTTCGAAGTTGGCTTTGCCAATAAGAATGAACCCATAAATCAACTCAACGAGTTCCCCAGTGAATTTAACGAGAGCCTCATGACTCAGTCTTAAAATGGGCAGGGAGCCAATATGCCACTGTCATCAGCATGTATGCCCCAATTCTTGACACCATCAATGAAACCAAGAAGCAATTCTATGCCAAGCTTGACCAAGTCCTCTCTGACTTGCCAGAGGGATACAAACTTATTCTGATTGGCAAATTCAGTCAGAAGGGACCCAAACCTCTGGAACAGAACCATCAGCAAGGAAGGAGTGGGAAAGGTCAACTACAACGGCATTCTCTCCTTGACCAAATGCACAGAACATGGACTCATCATCTGCAACACCCTGGTCCACAAAAAAAACAGGCACAAGACATCATGGCAACACCCACAATCTATGCATTGGCACTTAATTGACTATGTCATCATTCATGCTGAAAATCACAAAAATGTCCACACATCACTCAAGCTATGCTAGGAGCCGACTATTGCTGGACTGATCTGCTCGGTTATGTCACTCAACCGGGCTCCCAAATAACAGCTGCAGCAGAAGTAATGTTGATAGAAGTTCAACGTAAAAGAACTCAAGGGCCAAATCAAGCAAGACCTCTTCCACCAGTTCCTCAATGAAAAACTGGTGAATTCAAATCAGCAACAATGGAAGAATGTCAGCAGAGGTTGGGGTGCCTTCAAGCCTACCATCATCAGTGCCTGTGAAGAGACACTTGGATTCACTACTGTGCGGGCCGGGAGTGGTCCGAGGCCCTCGGGGGCGCACAGCGGGCTGTGGCCAGCAGCCCTGGCACGCGGGTCAGGGAATGCAGGCCAGCGGATTAGAATTAGGCACGGACGCGTAGCGGTTGATTAAAGATTATTTTACTTACGCTGTAGATGGTCACGGTGCAGGCAGGAAAACTTGCTTCAGTTGCAGTTACAGATAGGAAAGAAGAGCGGACAACAGTTCTAAACTCGCGAACTCTAGCCCAATCCGGCTGAAGGCTCTAAAACCGCGAGCCCGTCGTGTCAACCGAAGAAAACAACTCGGAGAAGAGCTCTAGATACACTCACACGACATTTGCTAGGCTTCGTGGAACTTGCGCGCAGGGAAGGGGTTCATCGAGGGATCGTGCTTGGCGACGGGGAGAGGCCAGAGGTTGATCAGACCCCTATAGCCTTCTTAAGGTACACGCTGGGTCCGTTAGGCTCCGCAGCGCTTAGAGTTCTTCACGAGACGTGAAGTCCTCTTCCTCCAGATGGTTGTGGAGTCCTCCAACTTGGGCGGAAACCGCTCAAGCCTCTTATACGGCTAGCAAGCCAATCGCTAGCCGCCACGTGGGAATAATTTAGAACTGGCCAATAGTGGGACACAAATTTGCATGCGGGTGGCGGGAACTCCTTTGCACCGGGGTTTTCTCTTTGCAACTGAGAAATGCACCCTGCAAAGAAAGCTCCTCGTGGCGGGAAATAATTTAGCAGTGCCGAAGCGCGCGCACACAAAAATCACACCCTTGGTTTGTGACAACTACCAGGAAACCTGAAGGCTGGTTTGATAAGAACAACCAGGAGATTCAGGAGTTGATTAACCATAAGCGCAAGACAGAAAGGCATCGACTCCAAGCGAAATAAATTGAATCACCAATAAGACAAGGAAGAGATCCAAAGGAGGACTCACAATATGATGAATAGATAGTAGAAAGACAAAGTGAAGGAGATGCAACATCTCTCTGACATCCATGATATGGGTGTTTTGGGGGTTTTTTTGTTCCTTTTTAATGCCACCAAAGCTATCTATGGTCTGAGCACTCAGGGACCAACCCCCTTGAAACCCAAGGATGGCGGAGACCTGATCAAGGAAAAGGAAGCTTCTTCTAGTGGGCATTGATGGCATTTTGAAAAGCTCAAATCGAGACTCACTTGACTAGAGTGTTTTCAATTCCATCCAAGCAATACTCAGTCAGAGACTATCTTGGAATCCCACAAGTTGAGGAAAGCCATTGAGGAGATGAAGAATAAAAAGACAATCTGGAGCAGATGGAATCCCTGCCGAAATCTTCAAGCAGGGGGGAGAAGAGCTTACATCACAGCTCCATGTCCTCATCTTAAGGATCTGGAACAATCAGAAATTCCAGATGATCTCAGGGATGCTAGGATCATGACAATCTTCAGGAAAGAAGACAGGTCTGACTGGAAATTACTGTCCACCACAATAAAGATCATTGCGAGATCCCTCCTGAACCATCTCCTTTCACTTACTGAATAGTTCCTCCTGGAATATCAGTGCGAGTTTAGGGTATGAAGAGGCACAACCAACATTTTTCCTTCACTGCTCGCCAGATACAGGAAAAAAACCAGGAACAACTTAAACCCTTCTACATGGCGTTCTCTGACCTCATGAAAGCCTTTGACTCTGCCAACCGAGAAGTGTTGTGGAGGATCCTTCTGAGGTACAGATGCCCACTGAAATTTGTCATCATTCTTTGCCTGCTCCATGATGGTATATGAGCAGTGGTTCTCAGTAACAGATCTATCATAGAGCTCTTTCAGGTTAAGACAGGAGTTAAGCAAGGCTGCTTCATCGCTCCAGAGCTATTCTTGATAGTCCTTGCTGCAATGTTATATCTGACCACCAACAAACTTTCAGTTGGAGTGAACCTAAACAACTGAATGGATGGTAAATTGTTTAATCTCAGGTGACTCTAAGCCAAAACCAAGACTACTGTAACAGGGGGCCTGCTCTGGGCCGTTCTCACTGTGGCCCGCCCACCTGTTTCTGGGCTAACTGCCCACCTTCTTGTCTGCCATGCCTTGTTGTTAATTGATTAATTGATGTTGATTAAGCAGGAGGCTGCATATTTCTTGCCCCAATGCCAGGGGGCGCTATCTGTGGCTCCGTTCCTCCCCTACACTGCAGCCCAAGCCTTGCAGATGGCATCCAAATGTTATCCATATCACTGGCCCTGCACTGGGCCCCAGAATCCTACTAGTTGGACCCCACTTAGATCCCTCTGTTCAGGCAGCCTATTCTGCCTTCATTCCAAGCTGCATAGCTCCCTGAGCTACTTCCCCCTTACGGGTGTGGTCCCCCTGGGACCTTCAGCTCTACTGGCCCTGGCCCACCTCCAAGCCAGCCCAACCCAGGCCCTCAGCTCTTGGGCGTTCTTTGAGGTGGGCCCCTGGCCCTTTGACCCTTCCAGTCCTGGCCCCAGCTTGGACCAGTCAGGGGATGTCAAGACAGGTTAAGAGTCTATGGCCTGACTCTCTCTCTCTCTGGGGTCCACCTTCTAGACCCTACAAAGGGGGTAACCACCCAGTTGTGGGGGCTAGGGGTTAAGGCACCCCAACCCACCTTTCACTGGGGTGGTAACTGGCCTGGCATTTCTTGGGGGCTCCTGCACCACTGAGGGCCCCACCAGGCCACCCACTCCCAGCAGGGTGCAGTTTTAGGTCATGCCCAGGACCAAGAGCCTCCTGACCATCCCCTACAGCTCCTCCCTTACCTCCAGATGATACCAGCAGCCCTGCAGCCAGGTGATATTGTTGCCTCCTCCCAGCAGCAAAATGCCCCGTTTATACGGATAGCCCTGAATCTAAAATGGCTGCCCTAATCAGGCACCTGCCGGCTGCTGTCTTCTGGCCCTTAAAGTGGCAGGCACTAACAGTGCCCTGCCACACTACCCCAACCACAATCATTGAGCTCCAGTGCTTTAATGATGCTGTAGTGTGTGCTAACTTGGAAGCAGGTCTTCAGGCAATCATTGATGTCTTTTCCAAGGCATACAAGAAAATGCTTAATGTTCAAAAGATTAAGGTCTACTGTCAACAAGCTCTTAGTGAGCAGTCTCTTGCTCTGGTAATTCAGATTTACAGTGAGACTCTGAAGAATGTAGAGTATTTTCCGTACCTCAGCAGCCATCTTTCACAGAAAGCTGACATCAACAAAGAAATCCAGCATTGCCTCAAACGTGCAAGTTCAGCCTGCAGACACCTAAAGAAATGGGTGTTCAAAGATCAAGACATCATATTCAAAATCAAGTTCATGGTTTATCAAGCAGTAGTGATCTCTACCTTACTGTACAGAGCTGAAACGTGGACAATGTACTGGAGTGGGGACACCTCAAGTCACTGGAGGAGTACCAATGTTGCCTGTGCAAGATCCTTCAAATCCAGTGGGAAAACAAATGCACCAACATTAGCATCCCACCCTCACCCTCTTCAGACCCACAGATAAGATAATCATGGAAGATAATCATCCTTGACTGCAAGGGATTGCTAGTGATGATGATGATAGCAGGAATCTGGTGCTGACCTGAACATTTTCACATACGTGCTTTTTATACAAAATGAACCAAGTTAACATTATCTAAAGAGCCAATCCCCTCTCTCCCAAGCCAAAATTAAACCCCAATGTCAGCTCTGAACAGGAGCCCTTGGGGCATGAGAAGGAATATTCAAGATGCCTGAAATTAGTTTCCTAGAAGCCTCTGCAAACTGTTCCGAGAGTCCACAAAAACAGGCTTAGGTAGTGCTCTGTTAAATATTTCTCTAGGCTCTGTGCTTCATAACACACTAAGATATGCTTGATCAACAGCTGCATCTACAGCTGAGATTCAGCTCTCCTTGGAAATCTGTAATCTCAGAGTTCATTTCTATGCTCTCCCACAGCGATTTAGACTGTTGCCAGGCATGACAAATGTTCCCTGAAAATCATTAGCAACTTGTAGTTGATTTCATGCTTTCTCTAATTCCTATATCTCACTAAGCCATGGATCAGCTATGAAGTAATAAAAATATAATGCTACTCCATGGAGGTAATTTTGGAGATTAAAAGACTCAGTACTTTTGATCCATCAAAATGCTCTCAGAGCATCACTAAGCTCGTTGAAATGACTAGGACAAAATAGGTTTATTTTCCTTGTGCGTTTCTGAAAGAAAATGTCTCCAAATGACCCAAAGGGAATGCAACTGTTTACAGGTTTCTTTTCCAGTTTGAAATGCATGACAGAAAGAAAGACAGAAAGACTTTTATAAAGGTTTAAAGGAAAAAGGGGGTAATAATCCAACAAAAAAAACCCCAAAATATGGCCCATGTGGGGGACCTGATACAACAGACAGAGGCCTGGGGCTTCAGCCCACAAGGCCTGCGCTTACAATCTAAAAAGAAAAATATCTAGTGCAACGTCAGCTTGCTGAGACCCCTGCTGGTACCCCAGGAAGAGGCTAGCAGTATCACAGTGTAAGACTAAATGGCCACCCTTGACACTGCAGAGCACCCCCTGAATTGCCCAATGTTCCTGGAAAGCGTGCACCATTTCCTGGAGGACAGCATGCTAAAACTCCAGCGACAGGCGTGTCCATACCAAAAACTGGAAGAGCTGCAGGGCACCACCTAAGCCAGCCCCGGCAAGACGGTTCCGGCAGCTCTTGAGGGTGGCCATTTTAGCCTAGCCAAGTAAGAAGTTGGCCAAGCAGATGATACCCCCATTGGCCACCCAGTATGGGAAGGAAAACAAGTAGGTGGCCTCTGACTGACAGACAGACTACTTTTTATACAAGTGTATTATGGAAAAAGGGGGTAACAATCCAACAAATAAATAAAACACTGCCCATGCAGGGACCCAGGTACAACAGACAGAGCCTGGGCCTTTGGCCCACAAGGCCTGCCCTCACAGTCGAAATATAAAAAATCCAATACATCAGCCTGCTGAAACCCCTGCCTCTACCCTGGGAAAAGACTAGCAGTATCACAGCGCGAGAACTAAATGGTCACCCTCAACACTGCAGAGCACCCCCTGAACTGCCCAATATGCCTGGAAGGCAAGCACTGTCCACTGGAGGACTGCATGCTCAAACTCCAGTGACAGGTGCAAGAGAAAAAAAAGAGAGAGACAAATTCTCAATGCTACTTTCAAACTGGAAAAGAAATCACTTAGTGTACCATATACTGTATCTGTTGCATTCCACTCAGATCATTTGGGGATTTTTTCTTTTAAATGAAATGCACAAGGAAAAATAAATCTATTTTGTTTACCAGTCATTTCAACAATCTTAGTGGTGCTTTGAGAGCATTATGATGGATCAAAAAAACCTGAGTCTTTTAATCTCCAAAATTATATAAGCATATACATGCACACAATACAAATATATATGGGTGTGTATATGTGTGTACACACCCACTCATATATATGGTGGTTATATATAAACCCACTGTATGAAATAACTGAAAAGGGACACATTCTTAAATAACTAAATTCTACCCTGAAATATCATTTAAACTTTCATGTTAGCATTTATATGCGATAGGAGAAATTTATAGCAGTGCTAAATATTTTTTTTATCTCTTGTGTAATGAAATGAGGGGTAGTTAAATGAATCCACTATTAACAAAAGAAGTTCAGCTGTGGTTAAGGAGAACAACTGCAGTACTCTTATGCCTCCATGTGGTACAACAGTGAATTGCAGAACTGTATAATAAAGGCTGCTAAAAGCAGTAACTTTCTTAATTGCTAAATCCTACAAGTAAAAAAAGGAGTTAAAAAAGTAACAAAAAATAAAAACAGAGGATTTAATGACTAATTTATCTTATACAATCTTGTTAGTATAACTATATACAGCTCTGTACTTTACAAAGAACAAGCAAAGAATACTGCAGTAAGTTGAAGATCCCTTTAAGTAAACAAACCTGTGCAGGACCTGGCAGGGTAGGCATGGGAGTCCCGGGGGCTCTAGTTCCTCCGGCCCGGTAGTGCAGCTGAAGCTGGCTCCGCTTTGGTCCCCACCTCCAGGCCCCCCTGGGCAGTGCAGGACTGGGGAACTTTCAGTTAATAGAGTATTCTGGTTAGTAAAATGCCGGTTAACACAGCTTTTACTGTAATGTGTAAAGGTCCCAACACTTGGTATACATCATAACAGCTGCAAATAAAATCTATTCTTCATTACAATAAGCTAACCACAGTATTTCTTAAGGGGAAAAAAAAGTCTGCAAAATATTTTTGATTTTTTTAAAAAGGGCATATTTCATGTCATTGAAATTTTTGCTGCCAACTATAGATGAACTTACCAGAAACACAAAGCATATTGACAAGAGCACACAGGTGAGGAAAACAGAAAGAGAAAAAATGGTCTCAGCTACATATATTTATTAAATAATTACATCATGAATGTACAATTTTACAGCAAAACACTGAGACAAACAACATACTAAGTTGCAGCTTCCTTTCCTTTTTCGTGCCCTCGTGACAAGGTATTTAGTAGAAATCACAAATTCGCTGGAATCTGACAGGGCTGTGCCATGAGTGCTTCTGCTGTGGCCTCTAAACTGCCAACCATGCACCTTAGCACCCATGCTAGCCCGGTCCCCAGTTGTAGCTTAAATCCTCAGAATATTAGCTCCTTAAATTTTTATTTATTATTTACATACAATTATAACATACTTGAATTGGAAAGAGAACTTTTTTTTTATGTCCAAGTATAAATAGGAATAAAATACAACAAAACAGATGTCTAAATACACTGTGTGACTTCCGTGCACACAAAAGTCAAAGGCAAAACTCCTACCAGATTCAGGAGTGCTTGATCAGCAGGGATCTGGGTTTTCCATTTGCCACAGAAAAACACAGATTTTCTCTTTTAAAGGAGAAAAACATGAGAAACTGTGGGTTTCCCCTTGCAGGCCAGCAGAGTTTGAGCCTGCAAGGGGCTGCTTGGGACTGGATGGAATGGGAGGAGGGCAATCAGACAGGGTGCATCGCATGCGCATGCACATGGCAGACAGGCAGCATGATGGACAGCAGCACCCACAGCCCCCCACAGGTAAGTCGATGGGGGCGCATAGGCAATGCAGTGGGGTGGGGGGAAGGGGCATAGGTGATGCGTTGGACAGCCATGGGGTTGTGGGGGGAGGAACATGCCCAAACAGATCTCTGCACCCACAGGAGGCATGGGGCTGCAGTGTGGCTGGACTGGAACAGGCAAGAGCCACCTCTGTGGCCCACTGGACAGGACCCAGCACAAGAGGGCAGAGTGGGGTGACAAAATTAATTGCTGCTGCTGCCACTGCCAGGACCCCCATGCCAGCTGCACTCCCAGCAGCACAAGGAGTAATGGGCCAGGGGGACTACGCTGTCCTGCCACCAGCCGCTTGCACGCCAGGCTGTGGCTCTGCCCTGTCACCATGGCCCGGCTGCTGCCAACATCATCCCTCATAGATTATAGAGTCGGAAGGGACCACAATGGATCATCGTGTCCGACCCCCTGCCCCTGGCAGGAAAGAGAACCGAGGTCAGATGACCCCAGCCAGGTAACTGTCAAGCCTCTTCTTGAAGACCTCCAAGTTAGGTGATAGTACCACCTCTCTTGGAAGCCCATTCCAGATCCTGGCCACCCTTACTGTAAAAAATTTCTTCCTAATGTCCAACCTAAATCTACTCTCCACTAGTTTGCACCCATTATTCCTAGTTACTCCCTGGGGCACTCTGGTAAATAGCGCATCACCAATTCCCTGCTGTCCTCCCTTGATAAACTTATAGGCGACTACAAGGTCACCCCTCAGCCATCTCATGTAAAGGCTAAAGAAAACCAGATCTCTCAACCTCCCCTTGTAGGGTCTTTCACAGAGGCCACTAATCATGCCTGTGGCCCTCCTCTGAACCCTCTCCAGATTCTCCATGTCCCTCTTGAAGTGCGGCGCCCAAAACTGGACACAGTACTCCAACTGCGGCCTGACCAATGCGGCATAGAGGGGGAGCATCACCTCCCTTCATCTGTTGGTCATGCATCTGCTAATGCACGACAAGGTGCGATTGGCCTTGTTACAGGCCTTGTTACACTGCTGGCTCATGTTCATCTTGGAGTTAACTATGACTCCAAGATCTCTCTCAGCCTCTGAGCTGCTGAGGAAATCACCCCCCCAACCTGTAGGTGTGCTGGGGATTCCTCCTTCCTAGGTGAAGTACTTTACATTTATCTTTGTTGAATTGCATCCTATTTTGTTCCAACCATTGATCCAATCTGTCCAGGTTGGACTGTATCTGCTCCCTGCCCTCCGGTGTGTTAACTTTGCCCCATAACTTGATATCATCTGCAAACTTGGAAAGGGTGCTCTACACACCCTCGTCCAAATCGTTGATGAAGATATTAAATAACACCAGTCCAAGGACCGAACCCTGCAGGACCCCACTGTCCACTTCCTTCCAGGCCAAGAACAACCTGTCCACCACCACTCTCTGGGTGTGGTCCCTAAGCCAGTTAGCCACCCACCTGACTATGTAGGCATCCACTCCACAGCCCGTAAGCTTCCCTATGAGAACAGGATGCGAAACTGTCTTGAAGGCCTTCCTAAAATCCAGGTAGATGACATCAGCCTCAGCTCCTGTGTCAAGGCAGTGTGTGACCTGGTCATAAAAGGCTATAAGGTTTGTCAGGCAGGATATACCTGTGATGAACCCATGCTAGTTTCCTTTCAGTGTTTCCTCTACTGGGCCTTCACAAATGCGCTCTTTGATGATTTTTTCCAGTATTTTCCCAGGGATAGAGGTAAGACTGACTGGCCTAAAGATACCTGGCTCAACCCTTCTCCCCTTCTTAAAAATGGACACCATTTTGGCCCTTTTCCAGTCCTCAGGGACCTGGCCAGAGCACCATGAGTGCTCAAACAGCCATGCCAGTGGCTCAGCTATGACAATGACCAATTCCTTTGGCATCCGTGGATGGAAGTCATCTGGGCCGGCTGACCTGTACCCATCCAGCCCTTCCAAGTGCTCCTTAACTAAGTCAGCACTAACGTTTGGCTGTCTGGTGCCTTTTGGATATTTGTCTATGTTCAAGGTGGGGGAATTGTCTTGGTCAATATTTAGGAATACTGAAGCAAAGATCTCATTGAAGAGCTCTGTTTTTTTCCCTGCATCAACCACCAACTGACCTGATTTGTCCTGCAGGGGCCCTGTGTTACCCTGTGCCTTCCTTTTGCTCGCTATGTACCCTCGTCTCAGGCCACAGCTGTACCTCACAGGGAAGGTGGGATGGGAGGCAGCGTGGGTGGCCTGAGGGGAGTGGCAGCAGCAGCCAGGCCGTGGCAGTGGGGGTGGAGCTGCAGCCTAGCCTACGAGTGGCTGGCAGTGGGAGGAGGCGATGGCAGTGAGGACCCTACCAGCTTGTTACTCCTTGTGCCACTGGTGGCATGGCTGGCACGTGGGTGCTGGTGGCAGCGAGTCATGCTGCCCCGTTCTGCCCTCCCACACTGGGTCCCTCCCATTGGACCTGGGACACCGCTCCTGCCTGTGCCAGTCTCCCCCCCCCACCTTGAAAGGCTGGGGCAGAGGGGCACCAGCAGACCTGGAGGGAGTAGGGGGCTGTGGGTCAGAAGTGAGGGGCACCAGCATATCAGGGCTGCTCAGTGTCACAAAGCAGTGGGAGGGACAGCTAAAGCTGGACCCACGTTACGGTGAGCAAATGGAGCAGAGGAAGCTCTGATTTTCCATGATAAAAAAGCCAAAACCAAATGCCAAAAATATACAGGTATTTAGGATTTATTTTATTATAATGATTGAGACGCAGGTAGGTTTCCAAACTTCTTTAAAAATTGTAAATACATATACATACTAGTCAATTGCCTGTCAAGAATGACTGGAGGGGGAGGTGGGCAGGTGAGGAAATGGAGCTCCATGTCCCCCCCATATCTGGGCGTGCTCCCTCTTCCCTCCTGCTACTTGGGGTCCAGGCCTACTCTCCCTTTCCCAACCATTGTGGCGGGGAGGAGCAGACCTGAGGGTGGGGAGGAGCTGGTCCGCTGTGGTGGGAGGGGAGAGGGAAGAGGAGCAGCAGGCCTGAGCTTCTGCTGCTGCTGCATCAAGACGGGAGGAGCAGGCTCGGGGGGGACGGGGGGGGGGGGGGGTGTCTTACAGATCTTACAGTGGTGGACATAGCATAAAAACAGTCAAATTATATAGACCACAAAGAAAAACTGAAGAAGAGAGCCCATAGAAGAAAAAGGAAGAATTGATAGATTTCATTACTTCATTCTTTTGTCCCCCCCATCCTGAACGTTATAGAGGCCACATTTAATTGGAAACCACATTATTATAGAGCTACACAACACAGTGGTTGCACTCTCTTACATTAAGGATTCTTGCTCTCTCTCTTTGCATTTTATAACAAGTTTTAAGTACTTGTATTTTCTCACATATCACATGTTCCTGTTCCAAAGTAGCCCAACATGCTCATTGTACTGCCCCTTATCCAGCATATGCAGGGCTACTTTGCTTTTCTCCCCCTTTTTACTTTGTTGAAAGTGATACTCTTAAGTTGCTAACAGGCCAGACACTGCTGCTGAGGGAGAAACGGAACATGATCAGAGGCTGTAAACAGACCAGCCACTGGCTGCTGCTGCCCCACATTTAAATCTGGTGATGGCTACAGTAGGGGTACACAAGAGGGAAGCTGCTCCATTAAACCCATGACGAAGTGTGATCATGAGCGGGATGAAGGGATTATTTTCCCTTAGTCACTGAAAAATATTTTCTTCTTGGAACCTTCCTGAAACAGTTCCGTGCAGCTCAAAGGCCAGTCCTGAAACATAAGGTGCATGGTATGTGAGAAAATATTGTATTAAGTGTAGTTGTTATTGTTATCAGGACAACTGAACACAAATGAAAATCTTTTAAACTGTTGCATGTTTTAATAGACACCCTCAAGAAAGAACTTGTGTAACGTTTTTCTGTATAGCTTAGAGCAAGCAATTTTGGTAGAGTGTAGAAAAGAAAAATCTTCAAAGAATGTTAATACTCCTTGTCATTTCTTCTCAGAAAGGCTCAAAATCATGTTGGTCAGAAAGGCAAAATATTCCCCTATGCAGTTACCACAAACTCATATATTGCTTGAAAAAAAAGCTTATATGTTAACTAAGTGGTAAATAGTTTCTTGTCACTTTAACCCTGGGCATTTTTTATTTTAGCAATTCATTAGATATAGTCCCTTCTAGTATCTAGAAGGCACTTAAATACTTTGTTATTTAGGAAGCACTTGGATATGGAGATGAGGGTATCTAAATTAAAACTGACTTGAGTTTGAAGACTATAAAATATATTGACCAAAGACCTGTAAGTAGTGAAGTACCAAACTCAAGTGCCCAGTTCAGTGTTAAGGCTAATCTTATTTATAATCATCAATAAGGATGGAGGAGGAGGAAGGGGGGAGTATGCCTCTGAATTTGGTTTCATTAGTAATGAGTTACTGATGAAAACAAAACCAAAAAATATATATACACAAGACAATTAGAATACAAATGTGGTCCATTTTTTAATAAATACATTAAAAACAACCGATTTTTATATAATCCATACTTACAACTCTTCTCCTTGTTTTGCCTTCTTGTCTAAAACCAGATAGATTTTCCCAAAACTTCCACTGCCAAGTTTCTTCTGAAGAATGTACCTTCTGGCAATCAAGGTATCTGAGAAGGTGGAAATAGATCTGGAAACACCGACATGCTGAACAGCTTCTTGGAATTTCAGCATTGCTCCATGTAAGAGAGATTACATTTAATTCCCTAAAAAGTATCTTCCAAATTCAAGCCTCCTTAATAATGCTCCTGTGATTCCACTGATATTCAAAAGAAAACACCTAGGCCCAAAAAAAAACAAAAAAAACCCCACTTAAATATTCAAACTGTTAATTGTAATATATACCCAAAAGTGTCAACTTGCCACTTAAAACAAGTTAAATAGGCTCACTGCTCATTAAGGCTTGGGTGGTAGATTTTAAATTGAAACTTTAGATAATATAAAAGGCGCACTGTCAATTTAATAGGTGGGGAGATCTCTCTGTGGCTGTACAAAATAAATGCCTCAGCAAATCAGGGTAGTGGGGGATATGAAACAGAGATGTTCACTCATGCAGTTGTTAAAAGATCACAATCTGTTCTGCAAGAACAAACATAATTGCGTGCTGCACACCAAAAATCCCTCCCGAGGGTTCAAATGGGTATGCTATTGACCTTCACTTCCTGTCTTTAACCTACTAGTATTGCTGCCACATTCCAGAACTAGCATCATTTCCCTGATGACCTATCCCCATCTTCTGATGTGCCCCCATTTCCCCACAGCTTGGTGTCATCCACAAACTTAATCATTGCACTTTCCACACCCTCGTCCAAGTCATTGATAAAGATTTTAAAGAGCACAGGCCCAAACACTGATTCCTGGGGGACACTACTGGAGAAGACCCTCCAGGATGAGGCCATCCCATCAATTACAACTCTCTGGGATCGGCCTCCAAGTCAGTAGCCAACCCACCTCACTGTGGACTGATCTAGGCCAGTGCCCTCCAGTTTAACTGAGACAATCACATGGGAAACAGAATCGAAGGCCTTGCTGATGTCTAAATGTAAACATCATCTTAAAAAAATATTTGTTTACCCTCCTCTAATTGTATCAATTAAGCAATTAATGGATACCACAGCACCTCTAAACCCGGCCAGGGAGCACCTGTGAGGGAGCAGCTAATCACTTAATTGATGAGCCATTAGGCTGCTAGCTGTTTTCCTCTGAGGCTCTAGGACCATATTAGTCCCCCTCTCCCCTCCCCTTCGGCTCACTCCTCCCTCCTGGCCACCTTCCTGCTTTCTGATTCCTGCTGTGGACCATGCGGTTTCTCTCCCCAGCTTCCCTGCCAGACTGCATCCACCTGGCGCTAAAGGATAACTGGTAAACTAACCAGTTATCACTCCACTTATTGGTTAAACAATTAATCACTTCACCTTTCACATCCCTAATTGAGTCTAGTCCCCTGCATCCACAGATAACTATCCAAAGCATCCTAAAAACCATCCTTTTCAACACACCACAATCATAGAGCACATTGTGAAGACAAAACCAAAAATACCCTACAGCTTCTTGCAAGCAAAGAACAGGGGAGACAAAGGCACTGCTAATATCCTCCCATTGCAATGGCAGATAAATTAATAGGCTAATTTATGTTCAGCTAAGGTTAATATATTTAAATCCACTTATTTCAAGAAACCTTCCTGTCTCTCCTTTCTCCTTCTCACTAATAATATTTTCTCAATCACTCTCCTGAGACTCATTTGTTTTTGTATTTCTTGTTTTAATCCCTAATTCTGCAGAATTAAGAACTAAAAAGGCACCCTTCTGCTGACGTGATTTTCAATTGTAAAACAAGGATTACAGATTATAAACTGTTGGAGATAGGAGCCATGTTCCACTTCCCATATCTAAAGCATCATTAGTGTTCATAATGCCATATATATTTTTTTTTCCATAATAAAGACCTTCAGGATCCTCTGAAGTGAAAAGAGTTAACATGAGATCTTGTTAGCATTATAACTTCACATAGGAAATCAAAAAATGTCTTCAGGAAGGTAACCACCATTTAATTCGTTAACAGCAGCATCAAAATGTTTTGTGTATATAAAAATCTCACTTACTGGGTGAAGTGAAACAAGAATATTTAATTGTAAAGGCTGCATAATACCTGGCTGCAAGCAGCAGTTTTCTGTATCTAGCCATTCCAGCACCAGATTATGATTCTGTATTTTATAGTAATATTTTGCTTGCATGAAACTATTGTAAACACCCATCTGCAGAAATGCTAACATATTCAGAGCCAATGGGTTTAACTTGGCATTGTTACTACAGTATGAAATGCAGCCAACTTCTAATTACTGTAAGTCATTTTCATAATGGTGCAAATTATGTACCATCTTTTCTTCTAAAAAGTAAAAACATTAAAAAGAACATCCCTTTGATTCTATATCCTCCTTCAAATACCAACCATGACAAAAATTAGTTCTGTAAAGCAAAATGTAGCAAAGTACAATGGTTAAATAATCTACTATCTGTATAATTCCTAATCTGTTTTACAAAGCATGAAAGGACACTGTTTAGGTGGGCAGGGGAAAAAAAAGTTAAATGCTAAATTTCTGTCCCTATAAATTCTACATATTTTCAGTGAGTTTTTCTCTTGACAAGACAATGTTTCTATGCTATTATTTTGCAAAATAAAGTCCTACATGGAATATTTTTTTGAAAAGATGAATATTTAAAAATAATAAACAAACATACAGGAACGATAGAGAAAAGCCCAGCAACTCTCAGGAGATTCAGCAACATAACTCAGTTTCTCTCTCAAGTAACTGCATAGCCACCATTATTCTCCAAATGCTTCACAATTTTTCATGATGCAATTTTAGCTACTGGACTGGGACGCATGATTGTACTTCCATCCCCACCTCTGCTACGCACCTGTTAGGTGCCCTAAAACAAGACACTCCACCTCTCTGTGGCTTGGTTTCTCATGCGTAAAATCGAAATAAAGATTCTTTCTCTGTAGAGTGCCTTGAAATCTACAGATGAAACATGTTGTGGAAGACGCCTATGAAGTACTTTAGTATAGTGTGCTAGTATCTACAGCCTCTTTGAGAAAAGCATGGTCTAGGGATCTGAACAAAAGACAAAGTCTAAGTTTTCAACACAGCTAAGTTTTAAACAAAGCTCTAACTTCTCCCGTGTCTTTGGGTATGTCACAAGCTCTGTTTCTCCATTTATAAAATGAGGCCAATATCTTTTCTTTACCTGCCTCCCTTGGGGCTGATGAATAATTAATGTATGAAAAACTGTTTTAAAATGAAAAAGTTCTGCTTTCATGGGTATCTCTTTCTTTCATAAAGAACACCCATAGAAACAGCTGGGAGCCAGGGAGAAGCCAGCAGCACTAGTAAACCACCAGCACCTTGCAGTCCATAGTTACACTACATCACGATCAGCTTCTTAAGTGGGTATATTTTATGTGAGTATACTTTAGCAAAGACTACTTGAGTGCCACAGAAATCTTCATAATTGTTATATTGTTCAGGTTGTGACACAGAAAGACCAGACAGTCAAAGCTTGCGTGCAATCAGCAGCTTAATCTACTCTGACTTTCTCTCATCACCTCTTTCTATGTATTCTGCACAAAGGGTCAAATCATGACATACCCTAAAGCCGTTATAATGCCCTCTTACCACAGGAAGGGCAAAGAATGGGTAAAATGTCTCTTCAGGGAATTCCACTAGGCAAGAATGGGTCCAGAATAGGGGAATGGGTCCCCTATAATTCCATCCTCACAGCTGTCAGGACCTGAGGCAGTAAGAGTTTGGTGAGGGAAAGAAGTGCCCAAAATACACTGCAAGGCAGTACAGAGACATCCTGAACAGTTCTAATCAATCCAGAAGTCACAACTGTCCAGAATCAGGAAGATGCGAAGGGTGGCTCAAGTCCTCTGTCCATCATTTGCCCTCCACAAAATATGATTTTTGTGCTGCACTTGATAAAGTGAACATATGAATCCAGCACATAATTTCAGCCCTAAGCTTAAATTCCATTCGCTCTTAATCAGTGTTTTGCACCAAGGCTGAGGTATCCAAGTGTTGCTAGTAAGAACACAGGGCTGAAAAGGAATTTCTGAGTCATCCACTCCAAGTAATCATGCTATATAATTCCCTTCACTTATATATCAAATACATTTAAGATGGATCTTAAGTTTCTTACTCCTCATTACACCTGTGGGAAGGTTGTTCCAGAACCTCATTGCTGTAATGGTAAGGAACTTTATTCTAATTTCCAACCTAAGCTTATTATGGAACTCATTTGTTCTTGGACCTCACCTGATACTTCCTAATACCACAAGCCATGCTTTCACTGGCACCACTAGTGAGAGTGACAAAATAGCCCATCCCCTTCCAGTTCAAGAGGTAGCATGTGTTTAAGGGTACCACTGCCACTCATGTTAAGTTTGCAATGTAGACCTGGTCATATTTGCCCTTTTCAATTGCATCCCATCAATGGCTTAGTCACAATCTGTGGTCCACTAACATACCCATGGCTTTCTACTTTTTTTCCTCATTTCCAACTGACAAGCTTCCCATTTATAGCACAAGTCCCTAAGGATATATCATCTTGCATATTATACTAGTAAATTTAATCCTGTTTCTATTACTCTAGTCCTCAACATCATTCATTTCTTCCCACATAATAGTCTGATCTTCCTCTGTATTGATAATACTTCTTAACTCTATATTATCACCATATTTCATTAGCATACTTCTACTTGTGCCAAGATCCTTAGTGAAAATATCAAATAAAATTGGTTTCACCCTGAAAAAATCCACTCAATTTCCTTTTCAGTGGAACTGACTGTCATCTTCCCTTTTTCCACTATTTTATCCTCCATATATTTCTGGTACTGATCCCCATATTCTCCATTTCAACTAGTAATTTTCCACAAAACAGTGCATCAAATGTTTTACTAAAGTCCAGATACATTAGCTCTATGACTTTTGTCCTGTGAAAGAGTGAATTATCTTATTAAAGATATCAGATAAGGCTGGCATAATCTATCTGCAGTAAACCCATGGTGCCTGTCCCATTTATGACTTTAATTATTCTTTCCTTCAAAACTTATTCTGAAGTCTTGAATACTATTGAGATCAGACTAATGATACTGCAGTTGCCTGGATCATTTTTCTTTTCTTAAATATAGGCTTTTTTCCCCCCCCCATGCTCAAGTCATAATAAGTCTTTCTACAATTTGAGGGATTAATTAAAAGCTCTTGCTACCATACTTGCAGTCTCTCATGTTAGTTCTTGCAGTATTTTGGAATAAAGCTTAACAAGTCCCCACAACTTGAGTCCACTAAACTCTTTGAATATTGCCTTTCCCCTAGCTAGAATAATTTCTACCTCCACACACACATTCCTATTAGCCTTTGATTTTCTGTGTTCTACAGTGTCCTCAAGGTGGAGGCAAAGTTAGTTTTCACTCTATATATGGATCACCTTTATTCTCCACCCCATCTTTACTATAGAGCCCTATACTTATAATGTAGCAATCCCATTTCTTCTTTCCTTGCTCTCTTCTTAGATATATAGTTAAAGAAACTCTTATTGTTTAATTTCTTTCACAACTGAACTTACCTTGATTGTGGGAAATCTCACTTTACCCCTGCACTTTCTGACCTCCACAACAAAGCTTTCTTTGCTGACCTTTTGTTATTTATACACGCTCTTTTTATTCATGACACCCCTTTTTTAAGTTCCTACTAAATCAATTTAGTAAGAGATGGCACTACAGCCATTTCAAGGTAAATTGTTTTACCTTCAATGCAGACAAGAGGGGGTAGAGGAAGGAAAAGGAGAAGACTCCCCAGCCTGCAGCCTACTCCCCACTGCTGAAAGACCTGCAACTTAAATGGCTCAGGGACTGGACTCTTCAATAACCTTGAAATCCATCCATGTGCTGTGGTAGGGGTCATCCTCAAATTGAGGGATTGCCGACAACCAAATCTATTTGGGCTTGAGGCCTATGAGTCTCACCTACAAGATTTCCCCCCCCTTTTTGGGGGATGAAAGTCCCAGGGTGTCTGCCTATGTGACGTAGGGTCTCATTATTACACAGTGATTTTGGGTGGCTCCTGGAGCATTTAACACCTGAAAATGGTTTTAAGTGCTTGTTACGTGGCTCAAAGTTAAGCCATTCCAGGGCAAGATTATTCCTGATCTGTGCTACCCAGCTCATGTTACATTAAAGTGTAGCCACTTTAGACCAGCATTTCTCAACCTGTGGGTCACAAGAGTATATAGAAGGGTCATAGACAAGCTTTAAAAATGGATTCTCCTTTAGAAGAGAAAAACATGGGAAACCGTAGCTTTTCTGTTGCAGGCTGGCAGAGTTCCAGCCCCTCCAGCTTGCAAGAGACTGCTTGGGGCCCCCCATGCCTCACACGCATCCACGCCCTGCCCCACACACTGGGGTGGAGAGCAGCAGGTCGGGAGTGAGGGGCACTGGGTTAGGACCAGCCATGGGTCCTCATACAAAAAACGCTGAGAACCATAGCTCTAGGCTACACCTTAGTGTAAACACTCCACTGGGCCCCACCCCCCTACTGGGCCACATCAGGCTCCACTCATGTTAAGTTTGCAATGTAGACCTGGTCATATTTGCCCTTTTCAATTGCATCCCATCAATGGCTTAGTCACAATCTGTGGTCCACTAACATACCCATGGCTTTCTACTTTTTTTCCTCATTTCCAACTGACAAGCTTCCCATTTATAGCACAAGTCCCTAAGGATATATCATCTTGCATATTATACTAGTAAATTTAATCCTGTTTCTATTACTCTAGTCCTCAACATCATTCATTTCTTCCCACATAATAGTCTGATCTTCCTCTGTATTGATAATACTTCTTAACTCTATATTATCACCATATTTCATTAGCATACTTCTACTTGTGCCAAGATCCTTAGTGAAAATATCAAATAAAATTGGTTTCACCCTGAAAAAATCCACTCAATTTCCTTTTCAGTGGAACTGACTGTCATCTTCCCTTTTTCCACTATTTTATCCTCCATATATTTCTGGTACTGATCCCCATATTCTCCATTTCAACTAGTAATTTTCCACAAAACAGTGCATCAAATGTTTTACTAAAGTCCAGATACATTAGCTCTATGACTTTTGTCCTGTGAAAGAGTGAATTATCTTATTAAAGATATCAGATAAGGCTGGCATAATCTATCTGCAGTAAACCCATGGTGCCTGTCCCATTTATGACTTTAATTATTCTTTCCTTCAAAACTTATTCTGAAGTCTTGAATACTATTGAGATCAGACTAATGATACTGCAGTTGCCTGGATCATTTTTCTTTTCTTAAATATAGGCTTTTTTCCCCCCCCCATGCTCAAGTCATAATAAGTCTTTCTACAATTTGAGGGATTAATTAAAAGCTCTTGCTACCATACTTGCAGTCTCTCATGTTAGTTCTTGCAGTATTTTGGAATAAAGCTTAACAAGTCCCCACAACTTGAGTCCACTAAACTCTTTGAATATTGCCTTTCCCCTAGCTAGAATAATTTCTACCTCCACACACACATTCCTATTAGCCTTTGATTTTCTGTGTTCTACAGTGTCCTCAAGGTGGAGGCAAAGTTAGTTTTCACTCTATATATGGATCACCTTTATTCTCCACCCCATCTTTACTATAGAGCCCTATACTTATAATGTAGCAATCCCATTTCTTCTTTCCTTGCTCTCTTCTTAGATATATAGTTAAAGAAACTCTTATTGTTTAATTTCTTTCACAACTGAACTTACCTTGATTGTGGGAAATCTCACTTTACCCCTGCACTTTCTGACCTCCACAACAAAGCTTTCTTTGCTGACCTTTTGTTATTTATACACGCTCTTTTTATTCATGACACCCCTTTTTTAAGTTCCTACTAAATCAATTTAGTAAGAGATGGCACTACAGCCATTTCAAGGTAAATTGTTTTACCTTCAATGCAGACAAGAGGGGGTAGAGGAAGGAAAAGGAGAAGACTCCCCAGCCTGCAGCCTACTCCCCACTGCTGAAAGACCTGCAACTTAAATGGCTCAGGGACTGGACTCTTCAATAACCTTGAAATCCATCCATGTGCTGTGGTAGGGGTCATCCTCAAATTGAGGGATTGCCGACAACCAAATCTATTTGGGCTTGAGGCCTATGAGTCTCACCTACAAGATTTCCCCCCCCTTTTTGGGGGATGAAAGTCCCAGGGTGTCTGCCTATGTGACGTAGGGTCTCATTATTACACAGTGATTTTGGGTGGCTCCTGGAGCATTTAACACCTGAAAATGGTTTTAAGTGCTTGTTACGTGGCTCAAAGTTAAGCCATTCCAGGGCAAGATTATTCCTGATCTGTGCTACCCAGCTCATGTTACATTAAAGTGTAGCCACTTTAGACCAGCATTTCTCAACCTGTGGGTCACAAGAGTATATAGAAGGGTCATAGACAAGCTTTAAAAATGGATTCTCCTTTAGAAGAGAAAAACATGGGAAACCGTAGCTTTTCTGTTGCAGGCTGGCAGAGTTCCAGCCCCTCCAGCTTGCAAGAGACTGCTTGGGGCCCCCCATGCCTCACACGCATCCACGCCCTGCCCCACACACTGGGGTGGAGAGCAGCAGGTCGGGAGTGAGGGGCACTGGGTTAGGACCAGCCATGGGTCCTCATACAAAAAACGCTGAGAACCATAGCTCTAGGCTACACCTTAGTGTAAACACTCCACTGGGCCCCACCCCCCTACTGGGCCACATCAGGCTCCCTGCTCCCCTCCCTGGGCCCCTTCTCGCTGCACCCCCACTTCCCCCCTGCTTACCTAGTGGCTGCCTGCACCATCTGTCCTGGGGGAACAGGCAGGGAGGGGTTTAACCTGTCTGCCCAGCCACCACTGCCACTGCTGCTGCTCTCTGGGCAGGCTCAGCCCCGGGAAGAGCAGGACGGGTGTCCCCTCCCTGCCTGTGCCCCTCGTACAGGCGGCCGGGGAGCTAGAAGCAGGCGGTGGGGGGGGTGTGGAGAGACTTACCTTTCAGTCCCTTGGCGCCTGCTCCACAACAGAGCTCCCACTAACACCCATCACCCCCGCCGCCCCGGACCACTTACCTGGCACGGCCCCGCCCCTGGCTCGGCTCGGCTCGGCTCGGCTCAGCCCCGTGGGGAAGGGGGAGGGGTCTCAGCCCAGCCCAACCGGCTGCCAAGGCTCCCGCCGCCCTACGTTTGGGCTCTGTTGCTAGGAAACGCCGTGCGCAGCCCGACGGGAAACGAGTGCTCTGGCTGAGCCACTAGGAAGTCAGCCCGGCTGATTACGTGACAAGCGCGGGAACGCCGTTGCTATGGCAGCTAGCCGAGGTCACATGACGCAGCCCAGCGGTGGAAGCAACATCCGGTCCCTGGCAACCTTCGCTGCCCAGGAGCGGGTTCGTTTTCTGCGCCCCCCGGTCCCGCCAGCCGGAAATAGAGCCCGGGGCAGGCTGGGACCCGCCGGAAGGATGGGGCGCTTCAGGGGTGGGGCCGCGACAGCAACTGACAACACCAAACTGCTCTTCCTGCTCCTCTCCTCGGAGCTCGCTGACGTCCCAGTCCCGCGCCTGCGCACCAGTGCGCGGCCCAGGAGCGGGTTCGTTTTCTGCGCCCCCCGGTCCCGCCAGCCGGAAATAGAGCCCGGGGCAGGCTGGGACCCGCCGGAAGGATGGGGCGCTTCAGGGGTGGGGCCGCGACAGCAACTGACAACACCAAACTGCTCTTCCTGCTCCTCTCCTCGGAGCTCGCTGACGTCCCAGTCCCGCGCCTGCGCACCAGTGCGCGAGGAGGGCCGTGTCCCCTGCGGTTTGCGCGCGGTCCCCCAGCGCCAGGCCGGCCGCCCCCCATGGGCATCCCCGGGCTGACGCGCTACGTGGAGGAGCACGGCGAGTT
>NW_005841962.1:135841-161689 GCF_000455745.1 Alligator sinensis | reverse complement strand
GCACCTGCCGCCTGCCCGCCGGCTACTGCCCCCTCGGCCACTTCCAGTGGAGGGACATCGCCGGAGACAGTCCGGAGCGCTACATCCCCGCCCGCTGCTTCTCGGCGGACAAGCTGTGCGCCCACTTCGGCCGCCTCGACCAGGCCCTGCTGCCCCTCTTCGCCCTGTTGAGCGGCAACGACCACGGCCGCCTGCCGGCCCTCGACACCTTCCTCTGCAAAGCGCGCCTGCCCACGCGAAGCTGCTGTCGCCGCCGGGGGGCAAGGAAACACGGGCAAATCTGTGGGCTCCTGAGCTGGCTGGCAGGCTTCGCCAACCCCGCCGAGGCAGTCGACAGCGTGGTGCGCCATCTCCCAGAGCACGAGAGGGAGCAAGTGAGAGAGCTGCTACATGCCTCCCTGGACCAGTATGAACGGGCCGACGGGAACCTCGAGGACTACTTTGAGAGCGGAAGCTATGAGTCACAGGTGGGCCGGGAGCTGGAATTGCCCCACTGGATGCTCCGGGCCCTGGCAAGAGGTGACCTGTCTCCCTTCATGACAGACGCTCTGATCCTCAGACGAACGTTCCTCCACGTTCAGGTGGAGAATATGCAAAGACCGAGCGCTCACACCGTGGCGCTGCCCATCCGGCAGGTGATCTACGGGTTGCTTCTGAATGCTGGCCAGGACTCAGAAACCTGCGGAGAAGCGAAGCTGCCTGCGCAGCTGCCAGTTGTTCAGGAATTTGACAGATTCCAGAAAACCCTTAAGAAAACATTTGTTCAGATTGCAGTGCTGCCTGTGTCGTTTTGCAGTGACCATCTCCCTTTGGACAAGTTAACTGAGGTATATGGCTAAGGCAGCAGATGTTGTGGATAATAATGTTATGCAAGTGAAAGGAAGAAAATATCTGCCACCTAAGTCAGCCACCTTGTGTATCTGATATACTGGTTATTGTTGTTAGCAAGACCGTACCATGTAATAAGTGTTGATGCTGGGGGGCACTACTCTGTGCTGGGGGGCAACCATTGAATGCTGGCTCCAGCCAGGCTACAGTCCCACACCCAACTTTTAAGCACAGAAATTTTGGGGGGGGGGCCCCCAGCATAGCCCCTTCCCTATGCATTGCTCATGATAACTACCAGGTTTCATTAGTGAATGGTTAGACTCATGATCTTTGGTTTGCAAGAATCAAAGAGACTGCATCTCTCTTCCATATTACATATTTCTTTTTTGACAATACTTGTCAGTACAGGCAGAACTGATTGTACTGCCCATATTTAATGTTGTCCCAAACTTTCAATTATAACTCCTGTTTTAATTTGAATATAAGCCTTCAGAAACCAATCTTGTAGGCCAGAGCTTTAGGAACAAGAATGGGGGGGTGTTTGTTTTTTAGGGGAAGCAGGAAGATTAGACTTGGATTTAGAGGTGTCTTTCCATCCCCCTAAAAACTCATTTGGATTTGGTCAGACTATATACGTTTCAGAAAAATCCATTATGTATGCTCAGTAGACTGCACTGGAGAGCTTCACAGCAAAAGCTCCAACTGTTTCAGCTCCTTGTACAGCTCCAAATAAAGCAGCAACTGAAGCTGCCTTTCAAGCTATGCTGGGGTTGAAATTCCACAGGAAACCTGTAGATTGAGCTCTGGGATTAAAGGTGCCAATTCTGCGCACTTTATTAGGAAGCAAGTCTTCAGAACTCTTGCCATTAAGAGGAATGGAAATATTTCCCACACCCATTTTAAAGATGCTTAATTGTGAGGTTACATAAGGTTGCTCCTGGGCAAACTGGAAATAATCCACATCTTGAATACTGTAGGCCCAGGTTTTACCTGTTGTCCATTCTGACTTTCAGAGTGAATGTGTTGAATCTGTTTTTACAGCAGTGCATTGACTTATTTAACCATCCTGGCAAAATGTGTTTTCCACTAGCAAGTAACTGTTCCCTAAATTATAGCAGCCTACTATAAATGCTACTTAGGTCTACTGCTGGGTATATGCTATCAATATAAAAGACCTGAACTTGATACCTGTTCATGACCCACAAACTCCCCCTCCTCCAAAGCAATACAGATATTACAGCACCTTAATCTGGCCTTGGTGTGTATATGCAAGCATGCTAGTCTTTTATTAAATCAGGACACATTTTTTGTAATATAATTTTTTTAGAACTGTATAACTGATATATGCACCAGTGTTACTGCACTTCTATAGGGTCTTTTAAAAAATAGTCTAATCTATTAGCTCATTGGTTCTCAACCTTTTTAGACTCAAGGTACCCCTCACAATATGCCAGCATTTAGCTTTCACTTTATTATTATGGAAAAAAATTAAGCAGTTTTTCAGTTCTAAAGAACCGCAACCGAATGTTTTTGACACTATGGATTCTATTTGGAAATCTTGGGGTGCTGCAACACCCTGGTCGAGAATTACTATATGAGCCAAAACTTATAGTAAGTGGGGCTCCTACAGTACAAGTGAAACAAGTGCAGACCCCTGAAATATTTCAGACTGAACAGTCCACTGTCCAATTTGGATGGGGCCTGCTCAGAATGACTTAAATATGCAATGGTAACTAGACCTTTTCAAGTGTGCTCAGCTCTAACGTAGGTATATGAACAAAGGGGACATATTTTTAATATGTATATTTCTTTAAAATCCTATTTCTGCACCTACGTCTGACTTCAACTTCAGAAGCCTAGCCCTTACGTAGTAAATACCACAAAACATCAACCTCATTTTCTTTTAATGATTCCATGTCCTGACCAAAGTATGCACTGCACAGAAAATCTCTGAAATTTGGTAAATAGAAAAAAAAGTCCTCTACATTATTTCAGTAGTAAAGTGTTTTCTTATTTTTAACAAAAAGTGATCAAACAAAATACTGTCTGTTTAACACTAAAATAAGTTATTTGAACTGGGGCAGAGACTTCAAAGAAAATCTAGGTGCAAACAGATGCAGCAAAATGTCCATGTTATTTTATCCAAAACTGTGACTGCTTTGCAGGTCCCTATGTCAGATCGCCTGAAGCTTCTGTTGGAAACCCTTGGAGTGAAATTTAGCATCTTAGAGCCTATCCCCAGCCACTTGCAGCTCCCTCTTGCTGTAACCTGCTATTGGACACGTTATTCAGAACCTATACTGAAACTGCATCATTTGAAAGCATTACTTCTGGGAATTGTATTTGGAGAACTGCAGAGGACAACAAGTAGCCCTGGTAGGTCTCCAAAGAATTAAACTTTGGCTTCTTTCATTCTAGATGCTTGGTTTACATGCAGATCTGTGTCCTGGTTATAATTTTTCCCTATTTGTTCTTAACTTGTCCACAGCCATACAAATGAACAATAACTTATACTCCATCCTAAGCAGTCAAATGTTTTACATTGTTATTCAGAAACAAGGTTCTGTCCAGCAGTTGAGAGCTGAAGAATTTGAATTTAGAAACTCAATTCTGTTTCCAATTCACCCTGTGTTTGGAAGGTCACCTAACTTTTCTGTGCCTCTTTAAATGGATACATAATATTCATGTATCCTGTGAGGTGGTGTTTGCCTTTGTAAAGCTTGCACTGGGACTTTAAAATTAAAAGGGCTACAAGGAGGGGTAAAGGTTTATCATCAGACTTAGTATGCAGATGTTTAAAAAAAAAATGGTGCAGCTTCCTATAGGAAAAGTTTTGTTACCAAGATATGAATCTTTGCTAAACTTACCTTTACTTACAGAAAGCACTCTTGTTGTCTGTCTGCCTATCTTATTGGCAATGCATTCTAATTTGGAAGCCACGATTAGTTTACAGACTTTAAATACAGAACTTCTTCCATTTCTGTGAGAACTTTGTTCTTTCAGGGAGAGGAAATAGTTACATTTGTTATAAAGACACCAAGTGACACTTGCCATCCTGAGATTTAAGAGGAATCCCTGATTTGAGGGAGCAAGTACATGCCAAGGTAGAGTTATGGACTAGAGAGGATGGACAATACAGCTTCCATTTGTTTCTCATTAATTGGCAAAAGGTGGGACCCTTTTAATTATTTTCAAGTTGGTCCACAGCTCATGTAAATGTGTGCTTGTACTCAGTGAGCAAGTAAGATGACTGAATTCTCAATAGACACACAGATTTTGGTTCTTCAGCAATAACAATTCAAGATATTTTGAATAATACAGTTTCTTCTAAGGCTCACATATACAACTATTAGTACAAGAGGTCTATACATATCTATCACAGAAGAATGTACAGAAGTCTCCAAAATACTCTCACTTGCTTGTCTTTTCAAACTCTAGGTCCTGAGGTTTTCCATGTTCAAGACAACAAGGTAGCATATGACCATTTTCTGAAATGGAAGGAAAAGAAACTGCAGAATACAGACCTGGATTTAGACACAGCCCACACATTTTGTCAGTGGCAGTGCTGTCTCCAGATGGGATTGTATCTCAACCAGCTACTCTCATCTCCTCTCCCTGAGCCAGACCTAACTAGGTAAGAATGCATAACAGAGTTATGAAGTGTTGCAGGTATAATGCCCCTCTTCCATCTTATTTCCTTTGTTATCTCGTGTTACGTTTGCTGTGCCTTTACAAGCTCCTTGGGTTATAGATTTGCTGAAGTTGTAAGAGTTTATCTTCTTTTATATAATACACTCTGACACTTAATAAATGCTAGCAGCTTCTAATGCTTCAGCAACATCGGCTTTTCATAATTACTGCATACATTTTTGACCAAAGATATAACACAATCGCCTTTGAAATGTTTTAGCAAAACAGTTTTCTTTCAATACAGGCAATATGGGGTGATCTGTAATGGGTTGTCAACTTATGTAATATAGTGGCTCTTTCTGACTTTGCCTTATAAGAGATTACCGTGACTGAAATCATGTGACATTAAAATTCGCATGCTTAAGGCCTGATCTCCCACATGCTTAGTGAGGCCATCAAGAATATTCAGGAGATTAAAACCTTTCAGGTAGCATGTACCAAAAACTGGGCAAACAACTGGAAGAATGAGCGGAGAAGTAATTTGTGAAGATAAAGGTACAAACTGAAAATCTGAAAAAGAATTAAACTTTAAAAAGCATGTGGAAATCATCTGGAACTTTACAGCGAGATGCTAAGCAGTTGCATTGTAGCAGTATGGTTTATACGACGTATTGCAGGATAGTCACACACTTGATAGCATAAATACTTTCACAGCTTATTTCTAGCATCTGTTTTGGGTTTATATCCAACTTAAGGGCCCTATCTGGATATAAATCTTATTACAGGTTTATTCTAGCTTTCTACTTAAATTCAGCATCCTCAACAATATTCAACATGCTGGGAAATGGTTTCTCTTTCTAGGGGTCCAATATGTTCTGTAACTTGTTAAATGTGGAGACATAATTCTTGTCTTCACATAATCTTACTCACCTTTATGTCTGTAAATTAAAAATATTTCTTTGCTCACATGTAGTGTTCACAGCGCAGTTAAACTTGAAGATATGAATAATGTCCCCAAATTCTCAGCAACTAAATGGTAACATAATCCAGCTTTTCTGATCAAATACAAACATTTTAATTTATAAAAAATGTAGCTGTCATCTGAAGGACTTCTACATTTTGCTTACTGTTTTCAAAAGACTATTTTTTAAAAATCTGTATTGTACCTATTAATTGCCATGTGATCATGCACATACTGAGTTTAGATTTGAATAGAACATTGTCGCATTGGTTTAGCCAGCTTTTCTAAAAGCTTATATAAGGACTAGCTTCAGCGCAGCTGTGGCCATATGCTACAGGAGTGGGACCCCCAGGAGGATTGCTGCTTCCCACCAGCACCAGGAGGAGCCCTCCTGGGATTTCCCCGCCACACCAGCAGGGCATAGCCCTGCACTGTCGCACTGTGCAGGCTGAACAGTGGTGCACAGCAATGGGAGAGGCAGCTGAAGGGGCCCACAAGCCATGTGCTGGCCCCTCTCAGGCCACCAGTTGGACAGCCCTGGCTTAAACGATCATTCTTCAGAGGAGCATAGCTGAGAAGCATAAATCATGGATGAGATTGTGGCTTAAATTAAATAAAAAAAAAACAATTTAATTAAGCAGCATGTTTTTCCTAGATTTATGGATATAGAAATAGAAGGTTCTAAATATTTTCTTCCTTCTTCCTTTGACCAGGCTTTATAGTGGAACCGTTGTGCATAGACTGTGTCATGAGCTTAAGTCATCGCCCTCAGCAGAAAGTCTACTTAGCCTGTCTCCAAAGATAGGCAAGCTTTATTTTGATCTGTTACATACTGTTAAATCAGCTGTACCTTCAGACTTCTTTCAGAAGACCAAGTCTAAATCCTGCAAGGAAAAGAAGAAAGCAACTAATCAGGAAGAGACTACCAGTGAGTGTGTAACAATGGAAATTCAGCCTTTACATGATCTCAATAGATTTGCATTACTTGAAGTGGAAGACTAATGATGACACATGCAAGGAATGATCTTTAATGCTGCACGAATGGGCAACAGTTATGCTGAAGTGCATGGATTGTATTAGAATTTGACTGGCCTGTTCACAAAATTTGATCCAAACTGGATTTCTTTTTTAGAATTAATCCTGTTGCAGGGATTTTTGTGCAGTAAACATTACATATTCTTACAACTTCCTTAATTGTAGATATTAAGGTATTGGAGCTTTCTAAAAGTAATCAACAGGTATCCGAACTCCTCAAGAATAGAGGAATAAAACCTGTTTGGAGCTTCAAAGCCAGGCTCTTTAAGATTACGTTCTTCCCTTATCTCCAATTCCCTCCCAGGGGGAAAAAAAAAAAAATCTTTTACAACACACTGGAAACCCATTTTAAGCTCACTTTGGAGGTACATATTTAAATAATTTTAACTTGTCAGAGGATGCTGACTTAAATTACATTGTAATGAAAAACAAGTAATGCTGCTTTGTATTTGCCAACTGAGGTTAACTTCCATTGACTTATAGCGGAAGTCAGGCCATTTGCACCTTGCAGGTGATATTCCAACTGCTACCTTGTCATGGGAGGACAGAGAGGAACCTATGCCTTTTCTCTCCTTGTGTTTTGCTTAAGAAAAAAGAAATACGGAATTTTATTACTACTGAGAGCTACCACAAAATGGCCTTTTCTCCCTTCTCCCCTGAAAAGTATTTGTTACCACCTAAGAGATTGGCAAGCAAAGTTTCCCTCCTTGAAGGCTCTAAAAAGAAGAATGTTAAATATTTGAACTATAATTGTCTTAGCACTTGGCATTCAATAGAGAATGTTTGGTGTACCTCACGTGAAGCGACATTATCTAGATAACAGCTCTTAGCATTTCAGTAGGTAGTTACCCATTATACTTCTCAGTTGAGATTGTCAGTTCCATGCACATAAACGTAAGAACAAATCATATTTTAATATGTCCTTTGCAATAAAAGCTAGTATTAATTGTACATCTCTTTTCCTCAGAATTAAGAGGTTCTTCAGTTATTAACTGCATCTGTCATTAGGGCTTTATCCAGTACTCACCAGATCTCAAGCACCTCTGATTTCTGCTCCATCTTTGTTTCTGTGCTTTCACTCCCATTTCCTAGACTGTTTTTCATAGTGAAGTTTCTAGAAAAGGTTTTTCGGGAAACATTTATTTTCTAGATAAAAATTCTCAGCCTAAAGTGGTTCTTTCACAGAGATCTGAGGTTGATCAGGCTAAAATAAAGTCAGTCACAGGACATCAATAAGTTATTGATGCATTAGTTGTATTGCATTTTCCTCCTGATGGATGATTATCCATTATTGCTCTTATGAGTTCAATGGCCTAAGTATATGGATAGATTGTTTGAAAGTTATCCAGAAAATAGATTTTTACATGCTTTTAAGCAGCCTGATCTTCAAGAGTAACAATTTCTATAAAGCAATAGCTATAAGACATAGTAACATTGATGGCTTACATATAACATTTTTACACTTGGTAAATATTTACTAGATGGGTTTAAGAAGTTTTAAGTTCTGTCAACAAAATCCCATTAATTGGAAACATGAAAAAATGAGGTTCAGAGAGAGAACTGTTTTGTAAATCTGTACCAGTCTTTTGTCAAACATTTTACTCCAAGGATGTTACTAAAACCCAAAAGCCACCTTTCTTTTCTGAAAACAAAAACACCCTAAGGAGCCCATGTGATAAAGAACTGTGCATAGAACTGGGAGACAGGTATCCCTTGAGCCAGATGGGCTTAGCAATTAATGTTTTGCACACAGAATTCAGTTGTTAAATCTTGCAGGTTGCAGATATGGATTTCAGATGCCCACATTCCTGAAAAATAAACATTGCATTAAGCTGTTTGAAAAGAAAAAAAAGTGAAACACGTAGTACTGTTTAGATTTATGAAAGGACTACTTGCAAGACAGAAAGTTTGTAAAAAAGTTTCTTCCTGTGCCTAAGGCCTACCTTGTTTTTTAGTAACTTACTAGCAGATGGCACCCAAGTGCAATCTTAGAGAAAGTTAACCATTCTATGCTATTTTGAATGCTATTTCTTTTCTTAACAATAGCAAACCACTCAGCGACAAAGCTGCAAAATTCACACCTTAATTTAAGTTCATGAGTTCAAAATGCTCACTCAGGCACAGATCTTATTGAGTCCAGTCTTTTTGACTATGTAAAAACTGATTTGGCCCTAGGAGGTGTAGGGCCAAGTTGATTCTAGGTAGTTTTATGTTGATAATCTCAATGCACTGTCTAAAAAACAGCCAGAGCTTCACACACACATGACTGAGCTATTTGGGTTTGGAGAAAGAGAGAAATGTCTCTTAAATAAACCACTGAAATAAAATTAGGGTGTACATTTTATAAAGCTGATGAAGAATTTTGAATGGAACTAATCTGGTGTACTGTTTAAATTTGCATTTTAAAAATGTTTCAACCAAATTGATAACTTATAGGTGTTTTGCATATCCAAAGTAAACACTATCCTATAAAGCTGAAGTCCCAAACAATTCAATTATTTGTTTATAAAAATGAAAAGAAACCCCAAGAAAACTAAATATTCATGCTCATTAAAGGTTTGAGAAAAGGAAAAAGGCTACTTGTGCATCTTAAAAAGTTACTTACAAAGGTATTTTGGCTTTAGCAAGGTTTAGGGCATCTGATAAGATTCTTGTGCGACTAAGGTTTGTCAGGTAGGCAAAGTTTATATTCAGATACATGTTTATATTTTTATATTAAGAAGTTTCTGTAAGCAGAATCACTTTCCAAACAAATCTTTACTAATGAATTGTCGGGATTATGATACATATTTCACAAAATATGTAACTGGAATTTGTTTAAACCAATGATGCCCAACCTTTTCACCCCATGGGCCAGATGGGCAATGCCAGGTCCTTCCTCAGGCCAGATCTGGCTGGTGGCCCTGATCCAGCATGCAGGGCGGGCAGGGCCAGAACCTCAATCTAGCTGCATGGCAATGGTCTGATCTGGCCCTAGTTCAACCATATGGGGCTTGGAATTTTGGCAGCGGGGTAGGGGTGGTGGTAATTGCTACCGCTCCCCCCGCATTATAGTTCCTGATCCTTGGGCAGTGTAGTGGGCCAACAGTGACCCATATGCCAGGGACTCAGCACCCTTGGTTTAAACAGTTTATAGTAACTCAATCTCTTTGCAATGTATTGTCCATATTTTTCTGCTTATAATAGTGGCATCAATCTCAGGATCTAGGGGTCAGAACCATTTAGCCAGTTTTATCCTACAGCTCACTCAGGTTGAAATTCAGAGGAGAGATCCTGAACCAGCCAGATGTCCTAACATTTGAAAAAGATTCCTAATATGACCAGAAAGCATTCTGTGAGCACTATACGACTCCTGACAGGACAAAGGAAAGAACTCAATATTGGAAAGTGTTGCATTTCCCATTTCAAAATGCAACTACCTCCTGTAAAGCCAGGTGAACTGAATGTTGTGTACCTTCATTAAAAAAATATTGAAGCTTAATCACTATTCAGAATATCAATAAAATGAATATATTTATTACATCATCTTAAGATCCAGAAGAGCTCTCCAACCATCTTTTGAGTAATTAGGGGGAGAAAGGGAGGGAACTTGACCTGAACTGAAGAGGATGGAAATTCACCTTTTGCTTCAGATGATCTCAAACTGGTAAGTGTGCAAAAGGAAAACCTCTCCCTTCTCTCCACAGGTGGTCCTAAATGGTTGTTCTAGGTGCTCATTTTTGAGCAACAGGGTGCTAACTTTAAGTGCTTCAATTTAGGTTCCTGTAGTTAAGGAATTTGGTCTCAATTCAGGCTACTTTCCAGTTTTGAATAAGCAATATATTTCCTTTAGTCTGGCCTCACGCCTCCCCTCCAACCAGAGGTATTTGTTTTTTTCCTGCTTTTAAGATATACAGGCAATGGCCAGTTATTGGTTGTTCTTCTAGTGTGCATCAAAGTTTTCACACATGCAGTTGTAGTCTCTGGTTACTTTTTCAAATACACACAATATATTAAAGATACTTTGACTTCTACCTTCCCCATTTTCCTAAATGTTCACACTTCAGCCCAATCTAATTTTTTTTCTTCTGGCTTCCCTTTGGGTTTACTCTTTTTAAGAATGTCTTCATCATGACATGTTGTAATAGGGTTAGAGTATTGTTGTGGCTGTGACAGTCCAGGAAATATAAGAATAGGCAAGGATTTTTTGGTGTTATCTTTATTTGACAAATTGTATAGTTGGAAGAAACATTAGACAAGCTTTACAATACAAAGTGCCCTTCCTTGGGTTTTTGTGCCTGAAAGCTTGTCTAATGTCTCCCGACCATATAGTTGGTCCAATAAGAGATATCACCAAAAAACTACTTGCCTCATTCTTCTGATTAGTCAAGCCTTGAAAAATAAAAATATTGTTCAGGGTTGTGGCAATGAATGGACCGGTTTTTCCCTGAAGCTTCATTATAACTACCAATTTTGTCCCTGAAACCACTTACGTGACAAGGAAAATGTCCTGGCTCCGCAACAAGAACGCTGGGCATGTCCCCATGAACAGAAGGAATGTGCATTTCCCCAGGGATAACTAACACTGACATCTGTGCTGTTGCTAGTTGTCCCCAGGGAATACCCCTGCACGCACACACTGGCACATGAGGTAGGGTAGGGTAGGAAAGGCTGGGGCCATCACCTGGGCTGGCCCCCGCAGCCTTTCCAAAGGGGCTCCAGCAGCAGTGATCCAGGCCTACAAAGCCTGGCTAGCAGCCAGAGCATGGCTCTGGCTGGCCAGGCTCCTGTTTAGGGCAGTGTACACTGCTGCAATGTGCAACGCCCCGCTTTTTTCTGGCAGTTTTTTTGACACTGGCACCACCCAGTATCAAAACAACCCACACCATGCTGCAAATTAGCATGGTGAACATTTGCACGCACATTGTGTGCAGTTCGCAGCACCACAGGGGTCTGTAGCACTGCAAGCTGCATATGCACGCTGATCTGGACATGTCTTAAATGATCAAATATAACTTCTCATTACCACAATTCCTTACATCCAGAAAGAAAGCAGCACACTAACATAGTAGATATAAGCAATTATTTTCTCTACCTAGCACTTATTCTTTAGACATCTTCTATTTAAAGTGTTATTTATATTTATTTGGGCGGGGGGGGAAGGAATCAACTGAATATCCAATCACTTCTCCTACCTCTAAAGTACAGGGATGGACAAACTATGTGATTGTTAAAGTAGCTGTAGTGAACTAAGGTAATTAAGTGCCCGGACATTACTGTAAATTAACACTAGTTTGGTTATATTGAGGCAATTTGGTGAAACGTTCTATTCCAAGAATTGCTCTATAATTTGGCTGACTATAAACCGGACGGCAAAAAGAAATATTCTGGCATTTCCTTAAGTAGCAGCAGAGATAGAAAATGGAGTTCAGCTTCATTCAAGGGGTGCAAAAATCAGAAATTCATGGTACCCAGGAGCAAGAATCCCTGTGCTATCATTATCATGTTGAGAGGGAAAACTGGAATTTGATTTCTCCAGAGAGGCCAGAAAACAAACAAGATACTTCAGTAAAATGCTGGTTTCATTCAAAACATTGGCTTAGACACCACACTTATTTTAAGAAAAGCAAACATTTACTTCAAATTGCAGTATAGGCTTTTCAATCACAAAAAGAAAAGAAAAAACAGTGATCCGACAGTGGTCACATCCTGTGCAAAAAACTTAGGATACAAAAAATTGTAGCACAAGGTACTTGAGCTGCTTACACATTGCAGGATAAAGTAAATAAATACAGTAGCTGAAATATGGCACTCTTGTGACTCAAATTCTAAACCAATGGAATGCCTCTGAAATATTTAATTTCATCCTTGTATTAGTAACAAAGCCCCACCACCATTAGAGAAAAGGAATACAATATTTTTTAAATAAAAACAAAACTAAAATATTTATATCTAAGGTAAGGTTTTTATACAGTTATACCTCTTAAGTGCAGAAGGTGGGACTCAGGCTTAGACATCTCTCTTTAAAGTAACTCCCCCCACAGTTTACAAAGTTCCATTCAATCTCAAAAGTAAATTTAGGTTTGAAGAAAAATGTTACCAAAGTTGCATAATTTCTTTTGTTACTCCCACAACTGGAAGTTAAATTCTCAACAGTCTTGAAATACGAATGTTCATCTTTAGTAAGTGAAACATAAAAGGACTTGTCAACAGCCCTTGGGATTTCTTTATCCTTCCAATTCTGTTTTGCTCTCGCCTACATCCTTAGACAGCAATCCCTAGGTTTGCAAACAAAAGAATGCAATATGCATCATACATCAAGAAAAGACAACGAAGAGGATGAAGAAGAACTTCCACGTTTCTGGATCTTCTCCTTGCTTCTTTCAACTTTCTTTATGATTTCTGTCACAATGCACACAGAAGAGGTGAGACCCAGAAGCAACAACAAATCTGGAAGAGACAGTTGGATTTGTTTTTAATTTCTGAGTAATAGGCTGAAGAAAGACAGCCAAAACTAAACCATGCGTGACTTGTTCTGAAGTACATGACAAGATATTTCTTTCTAATCATTAGGGATAAGCTTTTTCAGAATATGTAAAAAGTCATTTTTTGCAGGACAAACATTAACGTCCACAAGCTACTACTCCAAAATAACTGAAGACTGACATGATATATTAATCTATTACAGGCATTTCATATTGCATATGTAGAAACTGCCATATTTACTTGAATCCAAGACGAGATTTTTTCCCCAGTCATCTTAGGGAAAAAGCCTCTTGTCTTGGATTCAAGGGAGGGGGTAGGGGCCACGCAATAAGCAGTTGCTGCAGCTCGAACTCTGGCTCCAAGCCCAGGTCACAGCCAGAACCAGAGACGCAGCAGTTGCCTGCCCATCCACCCTGAAGTCTTTGTTTGCTCCCCCACCACTGCTTAGTGTTAGACAGGGCTCTAACACTAGAGGCAGCGGTAGCCAGCCAAGACACTGCTGTATGGCTGGGTAGGGGCTGGAGTTTGTATGTGCTCCGAGCCTGGGAGGTGGGGAGGCACCCGAAGCAGGGAAGGAAGTGGTGAGGGCTTCCTGTTCCCCAAACTACCTATCCCTCTGCTTTCCCCACTGTAGCAGCAAGGGAACAAATTCAAGACAGCTCTCCAATAAATTATAACCAATTTATAAACATTCCATACACAGCATCTAATTATTGGAGGTTGTCTTAAATTTGAAATAGTCTTGGATTGAGGTAAATATGGTATTAACATGTACTGCTAGAAAGTAAAGTATTTTCTTTTAAACAATACAATTAGATACTATTCTGAACAACAGCCAGCTTCTTGGAGTCAACACTACATCAAGGAAAGAAAAAAAAAAATGAAAAGTACACTCTACTGGAGATAGTTTATTTTTACCTCCAACAAACAACAGCAGAAATAGCTGTAACAACTCTGAATGAAAAATAAGAGTAAAATAAAAATATTTAAGTGATGACTGGCAAAACTGAAGCCTTTCAAAATCATGCCATTGAAACATTTTAACTAGTCACAACAAACTGAAATTTCTAGACAAGGTTCTTGAACACAGAAATTCTCTCCTTAAGTAAAAGTACTTTGGTTTTGCCTATCCCAATATAATATGGTTCTTATCTACTTGTTTTGTGCATCTCACCATATCCATTTAATCACTGCTCTGCAAGAGAACTAACCAGGACTTACAAAATGAGGGTCTGCACCATTATTTCACTTATGAATTAAAAAAATAAAAAGTATTCTACAACCGTCAGTCAGCTAATTTATGGATTAATCCAGTGGCAGATGTACTGCAGGTTGGCCATCCCTGAATTAATCATTGCTTGAGCAGTACCAATATAGAAAAGGAAGACTTTTCTTACCCAGGACACTCAGGCTTTCTGTTTGAAAAACCTTCTGAAGTGGAGGGAAGTAAATGACCAGTAACTGCCCCATTATAGATCCAAGAACAGCATAACAGAACATTTTATTACTGCAAAGTCCAATCTCAAACACAGATTTTGTCTGCAAATTGAAAAGACATAATACATTTTATTATATCTGCAATTTTAAATCTGAAGACTCAGTACCTTACTTATTTGCAATGAAACACACAATGCAAAAGTCTATTTCTAGATGTGGTTACCTTTCTAGAACTCAGACTTGGGGAATTTAAAAAAATTTTTAAAGACAAGATGATGACATTTTGCTTCTGAATACTGCATGCAACTCTGTTCTGATATTTAATCATGTTATTACATTTTTTTTAAAAGCATAGTACAGTACAGCTAGGCCAACACTAATTTTAAATCAAGTTTTTTGCTTCTGTTATTGTAGACCTATGATTTGTAGTTACAGAGAAATGCGGCTGGAAGGGACCTTGAGAGGTTATCTAGTCTAACCCCCTGCCTCAGACAGGATCATCCCTATCCAAGCCATCCCATACAAATCCACTGTATTTGTGTATAGTGTTTCTGATTTCACGCAGCAGTTACCTAAACTAAGCCAATGCTGACTTGCAGTTTAAGAAAATCCAAGTGAGACCTGTAAATCTTGAGCTAATTAGTACATGTTAAGTGTGCTCTCTCACACCACAAGAAATTAAGTCTGCAAAAAGAGTTGGGAACCTAGAAATGAAATAAGAACATCTTCAACCAAGAAAAAGTATAGCTACAATGTAAATGGCCAGAACGTCACTGTGGTTGTGTTAAACATCAGGCCACATACCTGAGATCTGGAACTCAAAGCATTGAACATATCAAAAAATACAAAACAGGTGAAGGTCATGGTTGTATCTCGAGGCGTTATGACATTGTCTCTTAGCTGTCAACAAGAAAAAGCAATGAAATGGTTTTAGTATACATAAGCCCCTAACAAACATATCTACTAAAATGATTTAAAGATGTTGGCCACAATCTGATTTAGTGAATTATATAAACAAGCACTCACACGTGTCCTTATACATTTCATGAATAGTCTAAAATTCATGTTGTAATTGAAAGCTCCAGTTTTATAAACATTTATGCACATGGTTAAAGTACAAGAATGATATCATCCATTAAAGAAAGGTTCCAATTCCTTCCTTCCTTCATTAAAAGAGGGGAAAATGCATACCCATTTTAGAACACTAATTCCAAGAGATTTTTTAACCCAAACTTTTCCAGATTCAGAATGATAAGCATATTTGAAAAAAGCGTTGAGAGAGGCAGAGAGAAGGGAAATGAGGAAGGCTTGAGAATTCCAGAAGTCACACTTATTACTACTATTGCTCTCCCTTTCAGCCATCTTGTAGAAACACTTCTCTCTAAATCGGCCTGCAACAATTTAGGTCATAAGTAAAACTGCCTCTGGGAACTAAAAGTTCATGCACATTCACAATGTAACTGCAGAAATTAAAGGAATCCTTGGTTTTTGTAAATGAAATCTGTTCCTGCTTTATTGTGCATCTATTTATCGTACCTCCCTCCAGAAGACAAAAAGTGTTCCACACACAATAATTATTGATGAAACAAGTATTTTAACAATCAGGTTTTTCGTCAAAATGCTGTCCTTTAAGTTTCTTGGAGGCTTCCGAATAACATCTTTATCCACAGGCTCCACTCCAAGACTTAAAAAAAAAAAATCAAAACAAAACAGTTTAGAAGTCTTTTTATTTTATTACCACATAGGACATATTAATTAGAAGCGGCAAATTACTTAGAAAGAACCATCATGTTTAAATGTTTCTGAAAACAATGTTTACATGTTCTGTTTACAGACTAAGCCTCATTTAGAAGGGTATTTGCAATCCCAGTCTAAAGTCTATGCACTTTGCACAGTACTTAAATAATGAAGTATTTCCCTTTATCACATGCATGTTAAAAATCTCTTACATCCTATTACCATATATTTTCTAAAAATTGAAGCCATCCATGTTGTAGCTGAAAGGTTTGTTTTTAAACAATAAATCCAATTTCTCCAAGCCAGGTAGAACTAATGGTTCACATTCTTTTCATACGCCATGTATGTAGATCAATTACTAAAGAGAAAGTGAACTTAAAACAAAGTATACTTTTCCAGAACAACCAATTTCAATCAAATCTCCCCTAGCAAATACTATTTTTAAAGCCATAAGCCCTCTGCTGTTTAACTCCATTGTGGACGATTAAGTGCCAGACATCATGGTTAACAGGCAAAACAGTTCAGATGCCTTCCACCACCAGGCTCAGGTGGTAACTCTGGAAATGCAATGCCTAACTCTTGGGAGAAAGAACCACTGAACACCAGTTACAATGGAAAGATAACATCCCTGCTTCTGTTTGGTAAAATCTATCCCCACAGTTTAGACACTGCCTTGGTACAGCCTGAGGCAGTTTAGTAGGGGGAAGAAGGCCCACATCCTGTTGCCTAAAAGGCAGAAGAAACAGGAGTGGGTGCAACTATTTTGAGTGGGAAGCTTTAATAATAAAATCCATTTTCTTTGGAGTAATGCATCTACTCATATGGGATTTTACTCCTGGATCAAGAGTCAGACAGAATTATAGCATTGCTACCATGATTTTCAGAACTTCTGATAGTGTATTAGGTAAAACACAAATTTGAAATCAAGAATCAGAACAAAATAAAATGATATAGTGGTCATAGTAGTGGGGCATGAAAAGTATGATTTTTTAAAATGATTATTCTAAACCCTTTCTGGCTAGGAAGAGCATTTTTAGTTTTTAATCAATTTTTAACTTATTGCTAGTTCATTTTTATCTTGGTCACTCTCAGTCAGACATTGAGAAAGAACTGAAACAAAAGCTGGGTTTGAGGGGAAGGATATAAAACTTAAGTGTCATCAATATACTGTAGATACTAGTTTAAAAGTGTCCAACATTGCCCCTACCTTCATTAGACATGCATTGAAAAGGGGCAACAACATACAGCTCTAACACAAACAATATGATAGACAAAGTTACACAGGTAAAAGATGTGCTCTAGTCTTAGGATATACCAATTAAAATATCACTTTCCTATACACAAGCTTAGATGCTTTATAGATTACACACACACAAGAAATCCATCTCCCCTGATCATGGCATTCTTTATTTTGCTAGAACGGGCTACAGATCCTTGTCTGGAGGTGAAAATAAATAGTTTTACCTTTGAGCTGGTGGTCCATCCATGATAATATTTATCCATAAAATCTGCATAGCATTGAGAGGATTAGGGAAGTTCATTAATGTAGCCAGTGAGATTAAAGTCAATGCAGCTATACTCCTGTTAAGAAAAGCCATTTCATTATTGTCAATATGGCAATTTCCTGAAGATCAGTTGAAACAACACTTCAAGTGTTGAAGATCACGTGTTAAGTTTAAATGGTTTTTAAATCAAAACTAAAAGTAACCTTAACTCATAAGAAGGTAAAGCTTGGGGATCATTTAGCACAATGGGGATCGACATTTTTGACAGGATTGCCACAATTTAACCCATCACCCTTTCCAAGTACCATTTTGACCCCCTTTCCCTACCCAATTTGCTGCCCTTTCTGCTCCCTCCCTTATGCTCCCTATCCAGTCTACTATTCTGCTTTCTGCCCTATCTGCCACTATAAAGTATGCCCCCTCCCTAATCTGCCATGTGACTTGTGCCACAGGTTGACCAACCCTGAACTAGCAGATTCATCTTGACACATGAGTTTAAAATCTGAAAATAATTTTGGTGATTAATGCAACACACAAGAAAGTTGGCCTTTTTCTGAAAAAAGGCCTCCAAAAGATAAAAAAGGTCAACACTAAAAGCGACTGTTGTTATGATCAGTGCTGCTTATACACAGGGGAAGGAAGCTGGTGAGAAGAAACTCCCTCACCCATCAGACTGGAGTGTGGATCAAAAGGGGAAGGTGGAGCTCCCTCACCCTTCACATGGGTTGTGCTCTTGGCAGGGAGAGAAAAAAAATGGCCCTGGTGCCAAAGGGTATAGTCCCTCTAACCTAGGGGTGGCCATTCCCCCACTAGCCTGATCAAATCTTGACCTTTTCCATAATAACAAAGGGGGTTGTCAGAAAGAGAGGATTGGTTATTAACTACACTGCTTTAATGACAACATAAATTCTACTGAGTTAAATTAAACTAATATTTAGAAAACTTCCATAATCTAATCTAGTGCATCACCAATCTTTGTCGAATCTATACTACTGTTTATTGTGTATTCTTCTGTATAGTGTTTCATAAAATTCAACGCATTTACAAAGTAACTGAAAGCTTTTAAGGCAATGGTATTGCAAACTTACGTGCTCAGTTGAAACCTAACAAAATTTTTTATGTTATTATAAATCCCTTTACCCTCTTCAATTGCAGACCTGCAATTAAAAAATAAAAGTAAGGGAAATGAGGATACTATGAATCAAGCATAGGGTAAGGTTGTAAGACACAGTGAAAAAATAAATTACAAAACAGACATTTATTGCATTGTAAGTAAATTTCACAAAAATCTTACCAGGGTTTTTATTCCACTCAGGCAGTTAGAGTCACACTTATCCAGCTTTTCTATCAATCATGTAAAGTTTCTTATTCCAGCTCTGCTATAATTTGACTTTTAAATTAAGGGGCCATAATTAAAAATGATATCACATCACTTTACAGGCAGAGTTAACTGATCCTTGAAAGATGTTTTCATCTCATTTGCACCCATGACTGGTATTTCTAGAAGCTGTGTGGCCAACTAAATATCTATTCTTTAAAGAAATAATAAGTGTGAAGAATTCCAAGATTCTAGGGTAGGAGTAAACATTGAGCTAACCTACTTGAATGATTTTAAGTTAGTTGGGAATTACTTAAGGTGAGTTTAACTCCAGGTTTCTTATCTAAATAAAGCCATAGCACCCCATCCTTCTTCTCTGAAGGATTACAAGCAAGTAGAAATGCAAAAGAGATAATTTAGCTGGTTAAAGGAAACTAGTAGCAAAACCTGCAAATATTTATCTGCAGACATATCAAGTGTACATGCCTTTTTCTTTCAGGAGCACATACCTAAAGGCTGAAATTAGACAAATAGAATTTATATAAAAATAGCTAAAGCCCTGGAGCTGTGTTCTAATGTTTTCTTCTTCTACTTTTTTTAGTCTTAATGGGAATTACATTATGTTCTTAAAAGTCACATTCTCAAATTGGGAAGAACATAAAAAAACAGAAGGACAGGCAGAGAATACAAAGGAGAAAGGAGCCTGAGAAAAGTTGTGTTATTTGGAAGGTAAATCTTGACAGGTCTAGGGCCCCCTCTACATGTTACAGATATTGTGCAATTAACAGGTTAATAATTAAGAGCCATGGCCTTGCCCCCCTCCCCCCCCCAGCATCCTGACCCGACTTCCCCCTGCAAGGAGTAAAGGGGGGGGTGGGAAAGGAGGCCAACTCCAGTGGCCTCGCTTCCCTCCCCCCTCCACTCTGCTCCATCATTGACACCTGCAGGGAGCAGGGCAGGGGAAGTGAGGCCAGCACAGCTGGCCTCGCCCCACCCCACCCTGTATCCCCACCCTTATGGCAGCACTCCACCACACCACTAGCTCCCGTTCAAACGGTTGCTCGCACTCTGATTGGCTATTTGTCAGCCAATCAGAGCGTGAATAAAACAAGGCAGGCTTAGGCTTTTATAATATTAGAATTATTAACCACAAAACAATTAACAGTAACCCACAACCAAAAATTTAAAAGTTATAGATCAATTACATTTCACAATGAGATTTTTTGCTCCTGAAAAGCCGTGTTGTTTCTTGTGTCCCAGCTATCCACTTCAATCCTGTTTTTAACCCCTACAGCTCCATTTGTGGTAGTAATAATGCCAACCAGAAACATTATACTTAAACTGATACCCCACCTACACTAGCAGTTAACACAACTAGTGGTGGTGACACCAGCAGCAAAAGTACCAAATGTTAATAGTCTAGCATAAGCAACACCCAAGACTTGTATAGTTTCTTTTAATATTTGGTGTGCAGATAAGAACAGAAGTGTTATACAACTCTCCATTGTGTTTACTCTTGCTGACAAGCCACCCAATTGCTAATGCAAGGTAACCCGATCAGAAGGGAAAAAAAACCCAAGTTTCTGAAAATAATTAAAAGAACAAACATTCTGATGTTTTAGAATGCAGTACCAGGCAATGAGTGATAAAGATACTGTTTCTTTATTTGTTCAGGAATTCATAAAGGTAAAAAAAAGTCTTTCACTTGTAGTTCAAGGTAAGGCTTTTTTGGGGTTGGGTTTTTTTTTCTCCAGCATGCAAATATTTACAGACAAACTTACATTATTGTCTGAAAATCATCATCCACAAGGATCATATCGGCTGCTTCCTTACAGACATCTGTTCCAGTTTGCCCCATTGCTACACCAATATCTGCAGCCTTCAGGGCTACTGCATCATTCACTCCATCTCCTGTCATAGCAACTACTGCACCATTATTTTGCAGGGACTACAGAAAAAGGAAAAAACTTAAGTCAGTTCAATATGGTCTGGGGTCCATACCACTATATGGGACGCAAGTTTGTTCCAAAAGAGTTAAATTTGGAAATCTAATCATCATTTATCCCTAAGAGTAACAATTAAACCTCACAACTTTAATCACATCACACCCTAAGTGAAAACTTGGGTTTGTATACAATGCAACATGGACAGAAGTGGTGTTTCAAAAAAAGGCAAAAAGACTTGCTAGGGCAAATAAAATGCAGAAAACCAAGTGTTTCTGTTTTAACATTCCCCCTCCCCCAGACTTCTTCTATTACATTGTTTCTTTACCACATGATTTCCTCATTCTTGTTGCTTTTCCAATTGTGCAAATGGCTATATTGAAAATGTGTCTATTTTGCAGAGATCCTTCACTTTCAGCTTCTTTTCTTAGCTTCAGAATTGAAGCATTATTTCAGAAGTACCTTGAAATTCATGTCTTAGTCTCTTCTGAGGAGCAGCAGAAATATGGATTCTCATAAGTTTCTAGTCAGTTCAACTGCAATGTGACAGAATCACAATTGATCCTCTGGCAACTGAGAAAGTGTTATTTTTCTAACCAGTTATAGTACTCTATCCTTACTGGGTATAGGTTTCTAATAGTGCATTTTTTCCATATCTGAAAACAATGTTCTTTACAACCAAATATACTTCATGTTATTAAATTTGTGTTGTCCAGATGAAATAAAGCAATTATTATTAACCACTATTATAAAACAAGTGTCTATTAATATTGTCCTGCAGTTCTACTTCCAGAGCAGCAGTTCTCAACCTTTTTATGTTCAAGGCATCCCTCAGAAAAATGCCAGCTCTTACTTTTCACTCAGTTGTTGACTACAGAAAAATAATAGAGAAATTCTTCTGTTGTAAAGAACTCAGAAGGACCACAGCAGATCAGCATGATTTTAACACTATGGATTCCTATTTGAAATCTCTGGGCTTATCTTGTGCATCACATCTGCATACCTAACATTGCGTGGCACCCTACAACACCCTTGAGAAGATCTCAAGGCACCCAAGGTGTCGTGGCACCCTGGATGAGAATCACTGTTCTAGAGAAACATACCTTTATGATTTTCAATTTATGTCTGGGACTGGCTCTGTAAAACACTGCAACCTGTTAAAAATATACGTAAAGGGTAATGAAACCTTGATAAATTAAGATGTGAAATGGATACAATAAAATTAGAGGAAATTAAAAAAATATTCTCAAAACCAAAACAAAGCTACCATCTTATCTCATTTGGAGCAGAAGCATCAATGATTTTTTTCTAACAGACATGACATTGGATTACTGTTACTTATATTTTATTCAATAATCAAAAGTCTTAAAAAAGGATAATACTACTGTACTGTGATTCTAATTTTAAAATTTAAGACAATCTGTAGAATTTGTATTTTTTGAGAAGCTCCGATTTTAAAACTCCCAAGTTCAAAACTTCCTGCTGTTCACCTTGATGGCAATATTTACATAAGGCAGTGGTTAAGTTGATCCTATATGAAACCATCCCCATTCTTATGTACCACATTTACTAGGAAGTTATTCTGCTCATTTCCTATTTTAAGTAGAATGATACTTGCATGTCAAAACTTTTATGACAGCTAGTAAAGATTTTGCTCAGAATGAGTAAGGTTCTTTTAAATATTCTTTTCTTGACTGCTTTTTATATTGTCAATTATTTGCTTTCCATGTAGCTTCCAACAAAATTCTGGACTAGCTTTCAGCACTTCATGCCCAAACCTATTTTTCTGTAGGCATGGTAGCAGGACAGACCTTCAAGTTGTCACTTCAAGATTATGGCATCTGTATATAACCTCCTACTCACGATACTATTCAATAATTAGCATTAGCCTCTACAATATTTCACATTATTCAGACCCCTCAGTTATACTATCAGTTTCTTTTATAGCATCTCTTACTTGCATCTCAAGTCAGGTATACAGAGTCATGCCATAAACTTTTGGTCATTCAGGCTGGGTGATCCACTGAAAACCAAAGTTACTGAGTACACTAAGGTCAGTACCATTTTCATGCTTACCCTCTCCTATTCTGCTTGCTAGCTGTTTGTCAGCCACCACAGAAGCCCCCAAGGTGAAACTTGAAGAGCCACTTGTAGCTTGGAAGCTATGGTCTGATCATTACTATGGTACACAAAATAATGAATGGTATCACAGAGGTAAAATTAGGCACCTTTATTCACACACTCCCATGATACAAGAACTAGGGAACATTACACAAAAAGGTAAGACAGCCAACTGAAAAAACAAACAGGGAACTGTTCAATGAGTACAATTTGGACAATGAGTATCTAAGGTTAAAGATTACCAAGACTCAAAAAAAAATCTTTAAAGAAAAATATGAAATTTTTAAAAAAGAGTTCCAAAGTTATATTAGTAAGAATAAAAATCTGAAAAATTAAGATGGATATAAATCTCACTAACTGTAGTGGACAATGGATCTTATCTGGCATAATTTCTGTATTTCTATGCTAAAAGCTCTGACTTGATAATTTACTGCTTCATCCATGTCTTTAAAATCTTGTCAGTTTCTCAGAAATTACTTTTTAGCTCTCCATTAATAAGAATTTTTTTTCGACTTATGATGCCTCTATTACATTAAAACAATCTGTATTTTTTTCAACTAACCTTTGGTGCTATTTGTGAAAGCTGTTGAATATCTAAAGCATCTATTTCTTCTCCCGAAACTGCCTGTGAATTTTTGGAATATAATCCAAGACGACTAGCTGGAAAAAGATGTATACACATAAATTATATCAATAAATTACAATTATGTAAATAGCCTACTATTTTTTCCAGCATACTAGGAAATACAAGGTTATTTTGTATACCTATTCTATTCTGCCATTTTTCAAATGTACCATTTTTGACAGCAGTAATTTCATAGGCATTATTCAAATCAGTTGCCTGGAATAATTACCCAAACTCTCAAGAAATAAAAGGTGTGCCATGAAACTTGCTCTGATTAGATTTATTTGCTTTAAAAGTTTAACATTTAGAGGCCTCAAATAGGTCAGTGCCCCACTGTGTTAGGTGCTGTACAAACATAACAAATGATAATCCATGCCCTAGAGAGTTTAGAGTTTAAAAGAGAAACAGGAAATGAGCAAACGGAGGGAAAAAGGAGAGCAGGTTAACAAAAGGATGTTTTGCCTCTGTGCACAAAAATAGCATGCACAAACATCATACTGTTCTTTCTTTTTCAACTTCCTTTGCCAAGTTTCCTAACCATCCCATAGAACAAGGAATGACCCGTTTACTTCGTGCCACTTCCTGTACTAGACTTGGTTAAGGAGTAAGGCATTTAATAGTTTAAAAATACTTAACTTGAAATCCAGTCGCTTGTAAAAGGGGAGCTGGAAATAATTTGTAATAGGATACATGCCCCCATGTGAGTTTCAATAGTGAGAGGCATATACACACAGGGGAAACTAACTATAAGTGAAACAGTGAAACTATTCTGATACAAATTACAGCTAAATGAAAATAAAAGGACAAAACCAGTTTCTTTCAAATGTATTCAAATCTTAGGTAGAACCTTGGGGGAGGGTGACATGACAAGACAACAACTATTATTTAAATTTACAAAGTCCTTTTAAAACAACAGCTTTTCAGCTTACATATATGTCACAATGTGTTATGTGACATAGGACATTGTCACATAACACATTATGTCCTATGCAAACGGTACATGCCAAACAGGCATCACAAACCTTACTTCAGATTTTTAACCACCACCACAATATTTCATCTTAGAGTAACACATTGTAAGACATCCCCATGAAACACGTCAAAATGAAAGGAAGTGGTCTATTCATACCAATGGCAACTGCAGTCTCCTGTGAATCTCCAGTAACCATTTTTATTGCTACTCCTGAGGTGATAAGTGTAGTAACAGCTTCTTTTACACCAGTCCTTGGAGGATCAATTATGCCCACCAGCCCCAAAAAGGTCAGCTGTCCCAGCTCAGGGCCAGAAGCTAAGGCCAAAACTTTAAGAAAACAAGGGAAAAATAAGTTTATCTTTGAAAACTGAAGTCATTAAAATTGAATTACTAACAAGAATAGTATTTTTTACAGCTGTGCTTTCCAAAATAAAAGTTAGTATACACAACTAGAAATTTTCTAATAAGATAATAACGTGATTCAAGGAAATTTGTTTGAAAAAAAAATGAATGACTGGTGTATATGGAGTAATAGTGAGGTGTTCTGGAACAAGTAACTTTACTCACTTAGGTATCCCCATTGAGATTAACCTAACCATCATGAGCATGCTTACTTTACTCAACTACTAGATTACAGAAAATCAGGGTGCTAATATCCTAAAACAATGGGTTGCTGTTATTGCAGTTCAGGTATTGTTTGGCAATTAAAATAGGCTGCTTTTTTCATGCCCGTCTTCAAACAAGTGTTCCCTTTGCTAAGCTTACCTATTTCAGGATTTAAAAGACAGATATTTTCTAGTCACTTTCACATGAAAGATGTGCAGGAAAACTTCTGGTATTTAGAAAAATACCAATCTTATTCTTGTGCACACACACTATTTCAGGCACATATTAATCTGAATAGAAGACCTGCTAACTGCACCTGTGTAGGATACCATGCATCGGACAATCTAGCATAAATATTTTATCAATCTTTGTAGAGGGCAATAAACCTCAATCAAAAAGTTTAAATCACGGTCATCAGATGAAAAAAGGAAATCCATGAAATCCAAAGCAACATGCCAGTATATCATCCTCACCCACTGTAGCTACTAGCTAAAGAATATATATAAAAGACTAGCATGTCAGTCCACAGGTATTCTGCACAGCACATACCTCTAGCCACCCTGTACTAATCATTTTTAAGAACAAAACAACTATATTCAAAGATTTCTATATTCTCAACTTTGAAATAAGCAAAAAAAATGAAGAACTTTAAAATGAAAGGTCC
>NW_005841962.1:132692-135831 GCF_000455745.1 Alligator sinensis | reverse complement strand
TCCCTACGAGGCACTCAGCTGCATAACTACCAATACCTTCTAAACATTTAATGGTGCTGCCTCTCTCAGAAGGTTGTCATAACTAGTCCTCTCTAAACCTTAAAACTGAGACAAGGCAAAACAGAAAAAAAATGGAGAGGTCATGACTATTTCCAGAATACCCATAATAAAGCAGTTCATGTAGTAAAATGTAATAGGTAGAAATGGTGAGAAATCTCTTGGGTGATCAGACAGGATGAGAATTGCAATACAGTGTTGACATTCTCAAGTCAATCATGCTATTTAAACCTTAAGCCAATTTCATTTCCACTCTTAACTTGAAGATAAATTGGTGAACACAATGAAAACTGAGAAAAAGATTGGTTTCAAGTCCTCTGTTAGTTTGAACAAACAAGTCAAACAATACATTCAAAAGAACTATTCTTATGGTGCAAAGACTAACTACTCTGAAGAAATCTTACCCCTAAGTCCTGCAGAGCCCATAGATGTCTTCTCTTGCTGATACTGCTCTCTCTGTTGTTGGGTGAGAGGCAGGGTCTGTCCTTTGCAGTTATATGTTGTACAGTACCTAATCACTTGTTCATAAGCACCCTTCATAAAACAAACCTCTGGTTTGTCCTAAGAAAAAAATATTGGCACATAAATATCTACAGTCCTCTAGCAGCAGAATATTGTCAGAATTTCATGAGATTTTTGAGGGAGGGGGAATCTAACACTGACAAGTTTACACGCAAGGCTTGGGATATCAGAATGTTTATAAGAATTTCACAGTATGCTTTATAAAAACCAAAAACTTATGGTTCTATATTTGAGAGCCTGAAAATGAAACCTTGGCCATGGACAGATGTTCATCTGTAAGGCTGCATGCGCCCCAGCTACAAAAAACAGAGTTATGTGGGGCATTCATATGTTCACAGCCCCTGGCTGAAGTACTGCAAAGGCATTGCAAAGATATGTTCTCTGCTGGGAGACAGGGGAACACTGGGAAGACTGTAAGCCTGCTGTAGTGAGCTGTCCATGAGTAGACTACTGTCCTCAGTCTGACAGCTTGCTGCCCTCCCCAGCGATCAGGGTGGCAGTGTGTTGACAGCTTTCTGTCTCCCCTGCCACAGGACCAGTGGTCCCCACTGCCCCAGAAGCAGTTGCCATTTCTGCCACTGGGCTCTGAGACAGCTTTCTGTGGCAAACAGAGCCACAGCCTGCTTTCCTGGCTGGGCTGAAGCTCTGCTCCCAAGCAGGGTACTAAGGAGCAAGTGGTTCTGCCTTAATCCCCGCCATGGAGCACTGTGGGATGCCAGGAGAACAACAGACCTGCTGTAGCACTACATGCAACTAAATAGATGTTACACAGGGCTCCACAAAATGTAGCACTACAGAGCATGTGCTATTTTTGTAGTGCTACACGTGTTGTGCAGGCCTATCCCTTTGACTTCATAGTTCTGTAAATGCAACTTCTGTCCACAGTCACTGTTCCTCTTCCAAATGCACAGCTCTGTGCACTTCATTACTACCTTCAGAAAACAGCCCTTAATGTAAAACAAGGAAACTATGCACTTGATCTGAGCCCAAGATGTGCTGCACAATGTTACACAACAGCTGGCACAATTGAAGAGAGCCATTGGGAAGGTCTACCTGTTGTGTTCTGTGCACACACTTAACAGCCATCCATTTCTGCTCCGAGCTGAAGGGATACTCTGCTTTTCTTATGTAATCCTGCTGGAGTCCATCTAGACCCATCTGTGTAAAACATAACAAAGAGTAACCTTAGCACCATTTTTGTTCATACAGCCAAACCATTAATTGCCCTCCAAGAAAAGGTTTCCAAAAGCAGCTAAGCTTTAATTATTTAAAAATTCAGGGCATGGACAGACTATCACATACTCGGAGCCATCCCTAGCGGTGGGCGAGTGGGGCAGCTGCCCCAGGCCCCGTGCTCTGGGTAGCCCCATGGACATGCCATACAGACTCCATTGCAGCCGCCAGCTCCACCGTCTGGCTGCTCGCCACCTCTGCCCCAGGCCCCGTGCTTTGGGTAGCCCCGTGGACATGCCATACAGACTCCATTCCAGCCGCCAGCTCCACGGTCTGGTTGCTCGCCACCTCTGCCCCCACACAAGCTGATATGCCCTGGGCCCCACACACCCCTAGGGACGGCTCTGCACATACTCCAGGGTAATCTACAATGTTTTTGTATACTGATGTTAAGTAACACCAGGCTAACAATGGGCAGAGACAAACAGCTACACTAAGAGTGCATCTACACATGCACTTACCTGTGCACTAAACTAATTTGCTGTGATGCAAAACATCACAAATCTCCATATGCAATTCTATTAGATCGCAGCAAAATAATATGCACCATCATAAGATAGTACTATCAGGGACAGTACTATCTTTATGGAGGTGAAAATAACTGCACCTAAACACATGGGTAAACTGACCTGGGTGTACAGTATATGTTGCATCTAATCATCCCAAGCAGCAATGAATCAGACCCCTCCCGGCTGCCCAGTCACGGGGCTCCACATGCTGGTGCACTCATGTGCCCCAGCCAGCCCCTCTGCCTCCCAGAGCCTGGGATTGACCACCCCAGACCCTCTGCCAGCCCAGGACTGCTCTGTCCCAGCTCAAACTGCTGCAGTCAGCAGTTTGCACAGGCTAGCATCTGCACATGCACCTTGGCCCACAGTAGTTTGAGTATCTACCACGTGCCATTAAGGTGACAGGATAAACTCTGGCACAAACTGCACGTGTAGATGCACCCCAAGAGAAGTAAACACAGTAGGTGGCTGTTACCCTCCTACTAGAGCCATCCCTAGGATACAGTGAATCAGGGCAACTGCCCCAGGCCCCACATTTTGGTAAATTGAGGAGTCAGTGGGTGAGAGACAGGCCGCGTGGGGGGGGGGGGGGGGGGGGAGGAGGGGGAAGGAACTGAGGAGCTGGGCAGAGGGGCCACAGCCTCTTTTGCAGGGCCTGCCTGGAGCTGGCAGCTCAGAAGCAGCATAGAGGACCCCTCCCACCCCCACCTTTGCAGGGGTACCATGGCCCCCGCAGTGTTAAAGGGGCCCCACGCAGGCTGATTTGCCCCAGGCTTGCTTCCCACACCCCCAGAGCTGGCTCTGCTTGCTACTACACC
>NW_005841962.1:116599-132661 GCF_000455745.1 Alligator sinensis | reverse complement strand
GGGAAAGAGATAATAGACTGCTCACCATTAGCAAGCAGCAACCTGAGGTGCGCATGAACAGACATTAATTTGACACAACTTACAACAATGAAGACATACTATGATTCTTTCAGGGGTTAGTCTCCAACTGATTGGGACACATGATGAGGCCTTAAGAAATAATGCCATCTGTCCAATATATTTTTTAAACACAGATGTAATGCTAATAACACCAGTGTAAACATGCTGCTTGCCCACATGCTCATTTCGTTGTTATGTGCCTTGTCACTTTCTCTTCAAAATGTTGCCAAATCACAAGGTTCCAGCTTCAACATAGAAGCTTTTGAGACACTGAAGTGAATGAAGCAAAAGCTTTTTCCACATTTCAATGTCGATCATTAACAGTATATTTATGCTTATAATTTCAAATCATATCTACCTTGTTATTACCTAATAACATATTTATCTTCCAAAGATAAAGAAAGGAGAAGGGGGCATGGGCTAGCCCTCGCAGGATTCTGGTCTTGGGGGGTGTGGAAGGGGGTGAAGTCTATGTGTGCAGACAGATAAAACTTGCACCATTTGATGTGGTTTAAACTGCAAGTTTCTAGACATACAAGCCAATTTAGAATGGTTTAAAACTTCCTGAAATGGTTCAAAAGTACATCAGGATAAATTAAGTTTTGAACCAGTCCTCCTTGACCCAGTTCAGTATTTACGTATGGAGACCAAGTTTTCTGTGACTAGTGTTTGGTAAGTCCTGTAAGCATCCCACACTGCACTGCTGCTCACCCCCACCCACCCACCTGACAGCTGGCTACTCTGGTATGCAGCCAGAACTCTTCCGAGAGTGATTTGAGCTGGGGGGGGGGGCAGGAGTATCCAGGTGGGTAGAAGGGATACCCCTACTTCTAGGTTCCCAGGATGCTCTGGGGTGGGGGGGGCGCACTGCCCAATACTCCACAGCTTTTAAACAACATTTTCCCCCAAGCCACTTGTCAGTTTCATACTAGTCATGGAAACCGACCAGATTCCAAGGCATCCCAGGTACCACCACACAGATTTTGGTAAAATAATAAAAGGTCTCTGGGTCTGAGCAAGAACTCACATGTGGATTCTGCATCTCAGAAAGGTTAGGGAGAATTGAAAATTAACACACGCATGAGCACACTCAATCATGGTAAGATTAAGTACCAGCCACAATGTATATTTGGGTTTAGTAACAAAATGTTACAACAAACATGATTTTACTTCACGTTCCACTTATTCAGTAACTTTTTATAAATCAAGAACCCTGGAGCATCCTAAAATTATTTCTGTTGTAAGAAAAGTAGTTTTCAATAAAAGCCTTAAAAATTACACTATTACTGTAACATTAGTAATTTTATTAATCACAGTGACAAGCTTTATGTCTAAAAACAAGAGGGAAGTACTATCAAGCACACACCTTCATAGCAAGTGCAATTAGAGCACCTTCTGTTGGCTTTCCCATCAAGGTGTTGTTTCTGATTATAGCATCATTGCACACACAACCAGCCTAAAACACAAAAAACCCTGAGGTCAATACAATATATACAGCCTATATTAAAGCCACTGGAGATAGACTGCTTAACTATGCTAAAATCATACCTCAACAATTTTGCTAATAGTTGGGTTGTTATATCCATGAATAACATCACCATCAAGCATCACTTCTCCAAACCTGTTATAGCCTACTCCAGTTACCTGTAAAGTACAGTCAAACATGATATCAACCAGAGCATTAAAACATTTCATATATCCAATAATCTGTTTTTCAGAATTTCCTGTACAGAAAATGGAATGGGTTACTTAAAAATGGACCAATTATACCAATCAAGAAGTGCACACCTACAGTTTCCTACTCAAGGTCTAATGCAATGGATTTAAATTAAAAAGTGTTAACTTCAGTAGTTTGTAGACAGTTTAATGTTTATACTGAACACAGTGCAAATTCAGAATGATCTAAGTACCCTTAAAAAGCTGCATTCTCAGCATTGGTAAGCAAAACATATATACATACATATATACATACACACACACACACACACACATATATAATTGCCTTGTTCCATCAGGACTTGCTTCCAGCTATTTCTTGCTCTTCAATTCCCCTTTTTTTTTTTTGTTTACCTGGACCTACAATGCATGCTCCCTGGAGGTTAGGGAACCATTTTGCAAGTTTAAGGAGAAAGGAAATCTAAAAGTGTAGCTAGGTGATCTAGGCTGACTGAAGATCAGTTCACTGGCTGAGGCCTGGGATATAGAGAGACTAAAACAATTAGTTTGTAATTATTTATTCTAGACTAAAATCTAGAGCCCAATCAGTAGTTAAATTTAGTCCCTTAAATTTGCAGCATAAACCAAATACTAAATGCCCAGATTTAGGAAGAAAAACTCAAACATATGTCAGCGAGCATTCCATACACTTTCTACTAAAATACCTGAAGCCAGTCACCATCGGAAACAGGGTACTGAACTAAATGGACCAATGGTGTGAACTCCTATAATAAGTACATGAAGCTTAAAATAAGAGAGAGAGCTTAAAAAGTAAGTTTAGGAAGCCTTTTCACTCATTCCCCTGTTTGAGGCTTGTGTGTGTTCATAGTAACTTCATTGTACCTATAGCTGAAAGGGCTTCCTACAATTTTAAATTTATTAAACTGGTATTTTAGATTAAAAATTAAAATAAGCCACAAAAATGCAAGCTGGCAAACTAGTGGGAAGTAAATAACATTTTTAAAAGGTTAAAAGAAAGGTTGCTTCTTCCATTTCACCCATTATCTATGTTTACTTTCTTCTTGCCCTCACAATTCATAAGGCTCTTCTCAGAAGCACAATGTTCTTTTGCTAAAATGCATTTCAAAAGTCCATTGGGAGAAACCAGCTGTTCTTCCCCCATGCAAATACAGGATAGCAGTTGGAAAAAATGGACTTTTAAAAGGAAAAAAAGAACAGGTCCCATTTCTATTGAAGTCAGAGGCACAAGCCTCACTGACTTCAAAAGGAATAAAACCAGATGGGAAATAAATCAAGGAATTTTGGAATTGGTATACAGTATATTCTCTTTAATTTGTCACACTTGCATAAGTCAGTGAGAAAACATGTTCCCCTAAAGACGCATCTATTTCTGCTTTTTGTTTCTTCCCATCCTCCAATTTATTCCTCCTTCCTTTCTGTGTGTATATATTTCCTTCCTTTTAGGAACTCCCAGTCCCTACCAACCATGCTTTCACTTCCTGCCTCCATTCTATCCAATTAAACGATCAGCAGTGAAACAGTCACGGGGCACAGGGTTATGAATCTATCTAGCAGACTAAATATTACATGTAGGCCACATAACCCAATATTCCTCCTCCAAAGGCTACTATAAATAATTTAATGTATATTCACATGCTGTAAAAAATAATCTTGTTTTCAATAGGAAAGACAACTGCCAAGCCTTTCAACTAGTCTTTATTTAAACAACAGTCCAGAAAAAGGTCAAAATAATGAATGCATATGAGAACACAACATGATAGCCAGAGACAAATCCCTCAGTCAGCCTTGTATTTGGCAAGTCAGAATATTTCAGCCTAGCACCTGTTACATGCACTGAAACCACGGAAATAAAATAAAAAGTTAAATATATTCCTACTGTACCTCAGCGTGCTGTCCATCTGACGTAAAAATATGAGTAACAGTCATTTCATTCTTTGTTAAAGTTCCAGTTTTATCTGAACAAATCACATTGCAACAGCCTGAAAGAACCAATTAAGTTAACGTTTGTAAGACAGTCTTGCTAGCCACAATATGCTTCACACCAAGAAAAAAAAAACAAACAAAAAAACAAAAAAAACGTAATCTAGTTTCCAAATGCTCTAAAACTTCAAGATCAGATGAACCTCTCTAACACCCATCTACATACAGCTGATCACTTTCCACATGAACTTTTAAAATTTCTTACTCTCCTCAAGAGTACGAATATGCCAAAAAACAAAACAAAGAAACAAAACAACACACTGCAACGCTGGTGGTTACAACTGGACTGTAAAAGATCTATTCATTTTTTGTAAACAATGGCAATTATCACTTAAACTGAATCAAAGAATTCACACCAGATCATTCAAAGCTATGTACAAAGTCAGGATGCAGCCAAAAACAATCTTCCAAAGTGTTTCTATGCTTTCCCATTTACTGTTACTGACTGTAAACTATTTTAATGAAGTCTTAACTGAGATTGTGTGAAAAGGAAGGCTGAGAGCTTCTATGGTATGAAAAGCTACACGCTTTCTCTAAAATATCAGTAATGATCAGTTATTACTTTATTAAGATTAATGACATTAAACAAATCTCCCTGACTTAAACTTTTAAAGCATCATATCAAAGTAGCGTTAGTATCTTCCTTGAATTTTAAATGAATTTGCTGCAAATTGGAATGCTTAAGTTGTAGATTTTAAAAATGTTTGATCAATCATACACACTTCTCTTGCATTATAACGTCTTGATAAAAAGATAAATACAGCCTTGAAGTATTAATGTTCTGTACTTCCCAAGCACTGGAGGCAGTAGAATTCGAAGTAGCGCATCTTTAAATACATGCATAATTATTAATATTTAAACACATGCACAACTCTCTAATGTTTAGGACAGAGGGACCTGCCCGGGCCAGATCCAGTCCATGGACATATTTTGCCCACCCCTGTTCTAGACTGACTATTGAGTCCCATTGGGCAGAGTGGTTTTCTTAAAATCTTTACCAGCCTACAGAGAAGCCTCTGGCAACCCCATAAGATTGGGCCCCTAATATAGTCCATGGCCTGTTGTGACCTATTTATAAAACATTGAAAAAGGTTACATGAATATATTGTCTCAAATAGTATATACTTAGAAGTTATCATCCCTATCCCATGATGATATCTTTGAACTTTAACATATCTTAAATTAAAGCTATCTTTATATATGGGATAAGATATATGGTAGTGCCCAGTCTCCCTCAGCAGGGGGATTGGGCACTGCCATATCTTATTTTTTTAAATAAAATATATGGTAGCTATGATGTAAGTTTTTTTTTTTAATAATATCTTTTTAAAATGTTTTAAATGATTAAATTAAAAACATTGGATTTAAATTAAAAAATCTGATTTTTTTTTTTTTTAAATTGTTGATTTTTATCCACCTTACCTGCAGCCCTTCATCCTCCCCCTCCCTGCTTAAATGTCAGGCCCTGCTCTCCCTGAGCACGTGGAAATGTGGGGTAAATTTGAAAAGTGCAACCTTGAAATAAACATACCTGCAGAAACTGCATATCGGCAAATATGTATATAGAAATTTTCATTTTACCTTTTTGAAACTGCTGCAAGTTTTAGCACAGCTACCCCATACAAACACTTCTAAGCAACACTTTTCTGCCTACTTGTATGTGGTACAAACTATGCACATTAGTCCAAAGCCAAAAGGCTCAGAATTACCACATAGTTCACTAGGGTGGGTCCCAGCAGAGTCAACAGTGCTTCAAGCCATGGTGACCCCACAGCTCAGCACCACTCAGTATGTGCATGTACTCCAGATACTTCCCACAAGGATCCATGTGCTAATTAGTGCCCTCTTTCCCCCCCCCCCCCCCAAACTAGAACCCAGCGTTCTTATCACAAGTCCTGGGATCCTCCAAAAATGTATATGCAGATGAGGCTCAAGGCAACCTGGTCTGGCTTCACCTCATCATATGCAACCAACTGAGAAAGGGGGGTGACAGAGGGATTCTGGGTGAACTCTTTAAGACTCCCATTTGGTGAGGTCTGCCAGACATTTAATTGGAAATGGGAGAGAAAGGCACAGCTCAGCTGTGGGAGTAAAGAGGAAGTTGAAACGTATTCAAATGTAGTGGCTCACTACAACTTGAAATAATTGGCACTGATGGGGACTAGACACTTCCATATATCTTATTCATATGGGATTCACTAACCTTTCCTTGTGGTATGGTCTCATTAGTATGTTTGCCCAATATGGACCATAGTCATGGTCAGTGTTGGCTGCATTTAATCAACTTCATAGGTGGTTTCCATTACTGAGCAAATGCTGCTATTGGCAGCAGTTTAATGATATGCCATGTATTTAATGAGGTTTCCTTTCACGAAAATATATGACAAGGGACTTCCTCCCCAATGCAGTTGTGGGGAGGGGAGGGGGAAACTCATCTTGTATTCGGGTAAATACAGTTTGTTTGTTTTTAATGATATATAGACTACACAATCTGTATAGTATAACTGCATTTTTCTAATACTAATAAACTTAAAAGCTGTTTGCAGTCATCTCAATGCTATTCCTAAACACATGCAAGACTGCTAGGGTTTAAAAGCATTAGTTTTTTTGTTTAACAAAACTGCAAGGTTATGCAAAACTAAAAAGGTTATAATCAATGAATAATAAAATTCTCCTATATACCTCTTCATCAATGAAACTATATTACTGCTAGCATAGACTTACTATTGGCCCATTAATTTTGTAGGTTTCTTGTAAAAATGATTCAATTTAAGAGAAACTTGTTTAAAGTATTACCAATGTCCTGGAAAAACCTTGGCGAACATGAAGCAGATCTTCAACAGACTTAAAATTATTGCTAAAATCATAACATTCATATCAACATCTCTATGATTGGTTCTAGTCATACCTAAAGTTTCAACAATTGGTAGCTTTTTTACAATAGCCCTTTTCTTGACCATTCGCATAACACCAAGGGCCAATGTGACAGTTACCACAATTGGTAGTCCTTCTGGGATTGCCGCTACAGCCAAGCTGTAATAAAACAGTGTAAATATTTTTTCTTAGAATTCCATATACTAGTTATAAATACATCATTACAAATTGTTATACAGAAAAAATGTCCCATTAGTAAATTAATGTCAAAGAGTAAGTGGCTGCTACTTTGTTCTAGGTAGATATCATTTAATTTGAGAGAGAGTATTCTGAAGAGGGTAGCTAACACCCTGGTTTAAGAACCTGAGATTTAGACATCTGAATTCAGATGCACCCCAATGTTTAAATGAAAATGACAGCAAATGTAAGGGGAAGATCAGCTTTAAATCTGATCCTGTTCATTTTAGTGCTCTGAGCCTTACCTAATTGAATCATAATTATGCAAAGCAAACTGGATTACCAAGTAATAAGGCTTTCAGTACATCAAATTTCTATGTAAATGTATACATACATGATGACGCAGACCATATCACAGCCATGGCTGTCATCTTGAGATTAAAGGTATAACACTATCCTACATGACTATCCTACATGAAATGGAATAACTGATAGTATGGAATAACAGAGTATAAATCAGACATGAGAGCAGATATAACCATACATTCATGGGTACATATTCGAGTGATACACAAATCTTCACTTAGTCATGATCCATGTTTTTTAAAAGGTCACCTTTTGTCCTTTACATGCACAATCCAACCAAGTGATAGGTTGAGACATTTCTTTAATGGGATCTCTGGAGAACCCTCTCCTACAAAATTCATTCCCCTCCACTACTCTAAAGAAGGAACAGTGAATTTTGACAAAATTCAAGGCCCATCTATTTACTCAAATCTGTGTCTGTGGCCACCCACTCCAAGAAATGGATTCTTCTTTTGTTTAAATGGTTATATTAGAGGGAACACAAACTTCTGATTATTACCATATTTTCTCCCATACCACATATGCCCAAAATAAATACATTCCTTGTTTTTCAGAGTAAAACGTAGGAAAATAAAAGATTTTTCCAAAATCATGGCTGACAGGATAACAGAGTAGGTCCTTCTGGAAACTGAGTGTCTTGAAGTCCAGGGGACAATCTGGGTGAGGCAAAAGGAACTTCCTGGTGTAGTAGGACAACAAGGCTAGGCTCCAAACCCTTGGAAAGGCAGTAGCAAGACTGTTACCCATTTACTATAAATACTTCTTTGTAAGTTACTGTAAATAATCAAGTGTTGTTTCCACACAATAGGCCTACTACTAATTTTCAAGTTTGTTTTAAGTTTAAACAATAAGATAAATCTCACCTCACACCAATAGTAAACATATCAAGGATATGCTTTCCTTGCAGCCAGCCAACCAGCATAATAATGCCTATAAACAAAACAGAAATAATGGTGTCTTTTCATATAAATAAAAATCAAGGTCTTCAAAATGATCAAACATTAAGCAAATCCAAACCTTCAAATACTACTCTGTATGCACTTAACTGGGCTTCTGGAACACCAGAGCCTTGATTCCTTGACCAATGAGGCATAGACTCAAGGAAGTTACAATATAGAACAGGGGCAGGCAATTATTTTGGGCAAAGGGCTGCTTATTGAGTTTTGGCAAGCCATCGAGGGCCACATGACAGGCAGCCCAGGGCAGATAAATATTAATTTTCTAAATTTTTTAGAAATTTTGAGGCCGGACAGAACGGCCTGGCAGGTCGCATTTTGCCCACCCCTGGCATAGAAAGTTTAGGCTGGAGATGAGGAGGAACTTTCTGACTATGAGGGTGGTCAAGCATTGGAACAGGTTATCTAGAGAAATTATGGAATCACCATCCTCGGAAGTTTTCAAGAGCAGGTTGGGAAGACACTTGGCTGGGATGGTTTAGGTCAGGGATGATCTTGCCTTGAGCAGGGGGTTGGACTAGATAACCTGGTGGAGGTCCCTTCTAGCCCCACTTTCCTATAAATATTGCAGGTCTGTTAGCATGGCATTATGCTTCCACCTAAACCACAAAGCAGCGCTGGCACTGAGACTCACTTATACTCGCATCATACTTTAAACAAGGAGGATTTAAAAAAAGAGGAAAAGTGAGGAAAAAAAAGGGTGTTGGGAGATATCTGTAGCAAATAAATACTTGCAAATATGAAAAAAAACCCAGTGTCTTAGTGACTTTCAACTAATATTGATCTAAGCCTATTAAGCAGTGACCAATAGTTTCTTTTAAATCATCATTCTTCTAATGCCAATATTATTCTTTATTTTGATTTACATAAAGTGTAATCAGGAGTGAACTCTGAATGTGACTAAAAAGTTCAAATGCAAATATGTTTTCTTACCTATTATACCAAAGGAGTATAAAGAAAGTTGTTTTCCTAAAAGGTCCATACTCTTCTGCAAAGGTGTCTTCGGAGCCTTAGTAAAAAGTCAGAGCACAGGGTAAAAAGTGAGTAACTTGCATTAAAATGTTAGTATTACTGCAGTACATATTGTCTCGCTAAGTTTCTAAAACATGAAAATACAAGAGAAAATGTCAACACTTATACATCCAAACAGCAGGATTATCAGATATATTTCATTTACAGAAGGAATAATGCACACTGCACTATCTGGTTACATTCCTCCATTTTTGGAGACAGCTGAAGACTTTCTAGGAGTCCTTCACTAGACTGAGGAACTTCACAGCACTCCATCTACACCAAATAAGCTACTTATCCTAAGCACTCATAAACAGGAAAAGTCTATCAGAAACTCTGAGTTTCCTGAAAAAGAAAAAAATGTGGCTTTGGATAACAGAAGGATAAATGCCATTTTCAAACCTTAAATGCACATCAAACTCCTAAGAAGCCACCTTGTACTCCCCAACAGGAATTTGCTAGAGATTAGAAGTGGCTATTTCTTAGAAAAGAACTTGACACCCAACCAAAAAAAGCCCACAAAAACACACTAAAACAAGCAAACAAACAAACAACCTCACACACTACTTACACAATTAACTTCTGTCGAAAGCAATTTACAAACCACAAGAAGAGTCAGGAAAGTGAATTCTTGTATTAGGCTCACAGAGGCTTATCTGTACAGTAATACAAGACACTGCCCTAATTAACACATTACTTTGGGGGGCAACTAAACATCAAAACACCTATAACTGGCTGAAGATACAGCAATAAGACTTCGAAAGGGTGAGGAAATAGATTACCGTCCCTGAAAGCGAAAAAGATGGGGACCAGTGAGCCTCCCACATAAGCCTTAATTACTAATTGCTCATACAAAATGAACAAAGAATAAATTTATGAAGAACCCCAACTTCTCATAAAATGAAAGTCAGTCATCAAAACTGACTGCCTCCCTAATTAGTCAGAGGACAGACAGATTAAGAAATGGAACACCTTCTGCAGTGATGTTATTCTACCCTGAATCCAGCAACTCTTGGGAATTCCAGTGTCAATAATCTGGCCACGTATACCACTAGAGATGACTCCTATTTTCCTCACTGATGAAGATACACCTTTTAGTATCTATGAAAACAAGCCTCAACGTCTCAGAGTGCAGATGGGAGCCTACATTCATGAGCGACTCACAGGCTGTTACTGAACTAATGCCAGCACTGGTGGGCAAGTGGTGACTGGAGCCTCTTAAAGCAGAGGTGTCAGACTTATCCAGTCCCATGGGACCAGATAAGGGTTGCCAGCCTAGTTTGCGAGCCAGACTGAGATGACCCCTTTGCACACCCAGGGCACTGGGCCCAGCCCACTCGCCACATGCCACACACACCAGCCCTGGGGCTTGCTGTGCACACAGCACACAGGGACAGCAGGGGGTACGCACAGCCTGCAAGCTAGATTCAACACTGCAAGCAGCACAGGAATTGGTCCAGGACACTACATAAGACCTGTGCCCCAGACCCATGCCACATACAGTGCCGAGTCCAGCCTGTGCAGTGAAGGCAGCGTGCTCCCTGTGCCCGCCCCACATGCTGTGTACACGCCAAGCCCCAGGACTGGCACATGCTACATAAGGTGCATGGGGCTAGACTGACTGCATACATCACAGGGGGCTGGCAGAGGGTATGCTGTTTGCCATGCCTCACAGGACTAGTCCTGCACTCTGTTGGCTCTCGCATGGCCTAATCCAGACTGGCCCCTGGAGCCAGTCCAGTGTAGTGTGCACCCCAGACCAACCCCCTGTGCTGTGTGAAAACTGTGCTGCAACGGATCCAGCCTGCATGCCCCATATGGCATCAGTACAACAAACCCTTGAACTAGATAATATAGGTCCATAGGCCAAATCTGGCCTGCAGGCTGTATGCTTGACAGCCCCATCTTAAAGCTTTCGCTTCTCCATCTCTTTATATCATGAAAGGTTTGGAAGACTGCTATTCATAAGTATTGCTACACTCACTCTTGGAATGACAAGGAACACTGAGCTCGTTTCGTTCTTGAGCTTCTGCCTTGACATTTAAACTGTTTCAGTGCTCAGCTTTGGCAATGAAGACATTAGTGATGACCAGGGATCTGGGTTTTCTATTTGCCACAGAAAAACATGGATTTTCTCCTTTAAAGGAGTAAAATGTGGGAAATCACAGGTTTCCCCTTGCAGGCTAGCAACACTAAAGCCTGCAAGGGATTGTGGGGAATGGGAGGAGGATGATCAGAGGCTGCAGGCGCCATGTGCATGTGCAACATGCATGTGGCAGCCAGGCAGCATAGTGGAGAGCAACTCCCCACAGACAAGTCTATTTGGGAGGGGACATGGGTGACGTGGGGAGTGGGAGGGGCATAAGTGACACTGGGGTGGGGCATGTGCCCCCCAAATTTTTGCACCCCCAGTGGAGACCCAACCCAGTAGGCAGGACCTGGCACAGGGGGGCAGAGCACGGTGGCAAGACTTGTTGCTGCCACCGCTGGGACCCCCATGCCAGCTTTGCAAGGAGTAACAGACCAGGGGGAGGGAGAGAAGAGAGAGGGGTGCTGGCTGCAGCTCTACCCTGGAGGAGAAGTGGGGTTGAGGGCAGCACAGGCAGCCTGAGGGGAACAGCAGCAGCTAGGCCATGGTGGCAGGGTAGAGCTGCGACCTGGAGTGCAAGTGGCTAGAGGTGGGAGGAGGCGAGGTCAGCATGACCCCCCTTCCCCCTCCAGTCCATAACTCCTCGCGCTGCTGGCAACGTGGCTGGTGTGGAGGTTCCAGTGGCGGTGGCAACAGTTCTCGCTGCCCCACTCTACTTTTCTGCACTGGGTCCCCATGGAGGCCCCCAGAGGGAAAGCAGCAGGGTGGGAAGCCCCAAGCCCACTGCAGGCACCCAAAAGGTTCTCAAAAATTTCTGAAGGGGTTTTAGTGAAATACTCATACCATTAAATACGACTGTTAGTTTCTCCACTAAAATTATGGAGGCTTCATGGGGATCTCTCTTGATGGAAAAATATTTACATTTACAAAATAAAAAGAAAACTAGGCTTTAAGTATTAATACTTACTTCTTCTGCTTGCATCATTTTGAAAACCTCCCCAAACTCAGAGTTTTCTCCTGTTCCGATAACTATTCCCTATAAAAATAATTAAAAAAGAATCATTCCCATTTGAGTTATTACTTTAGTATTAATTATGTTTCTTGAATAGTTGTCAACAATCTATGAATCAAACAGTGAAGAGATAGGTTTTTTCTTAAAGCACTCACATATCCTGAATTACATATTAGAAGCACTCTCCAAGGCTCTTGCACATTCTCCAGACATATTTACAGACTTCAAATAATACTTCTAAGAGTATACATTATTCTAACACCTATTCCATCAGTAAACTATATTATTTTTCCTTTGGACCCAGCAACTGAAAAACTACCAAAAAAGTTCTGTTTCAGTACATCAGAGAGCAAAATACTTCTGGATGACAAAAGGTCATACCCTTGAAGTGCTGATGTACAGATGTGTAGCTTAAATGGATGTACAAATACATTTATAAGCTTGAAGCAAATCTGGTTTCTGCTCCTTTACAAATAACTATGGCATTCAGTCTAATTTTCTCTATCAATATGATTTTACCTTTGCTTTTCCACATCTAACCAATGTTCCCATAAAAGCAATATTGCTCCTTGAGGTAAGGTCTCCATTGGTCGCAGCTGGCTGAGGTGATGTACACTTAGAGCATGGAGCAGTCTCCCCTGTCAGACTGGATTCATCAACAGAAAGATCCACAGCCTTTGGAAACAAAATACACACATTAGTAAAAGGCTTTGTCTTCTGGTACTCTTTTTAGTTTTTGGAAATCTGTTTTATAATATTTCTCTTCCCTCTTTTAAAAAGTAAATTGACAGGATAAGGAAATTACATGTCAACCAAATATGCGTCCAGAATCTATGAAGTGAAAACAAATTTCACGTACAAGCAGCTGAATGCAGGCACACTGAAGCAATGCAGAAAATAAGTGCAGAATTCCTTGAGATCTTAGGTATTAAGCCAAAGAAAAGACAGCAAGAAAGGAGGAAAAATAGCAGAAATGCATATATTGTAATAATCTTGGAAAACTATGATGGCACAATAGTGGCTATATTTAAGATTCCAACTGGGTCCCTCAAAAATTTACTTTTATTTTTGTATTGTTGATAGTTTCTCTATGACAGTCCACCTAAAGGAAGGCTGAAACTGTGATCAGTTCAAACAAGCCAAGGAAAAGGAAAAGTTAGGATTACAAATACATTTACACACTACAGTCCCTTCAACTCTGCCCTGTGGCTCAGTTCTTCAGAGCTGGCTGAACAACAGAACTGGCAATAGTTCTACTCTCCTAAAATGCTGTTTCATACTTAATATCCTGACCAGGAGAATACTAGGTCACTGCCAAGTCATAAAGTGGACTTGTTGGGCAAGAGAAACTTTCATCTATATAGTTCTGTCTACTTTTTATTCTTTTAAGCAGCAGAGCTACCCAGAAACATGTCTGGGGGAAAAAGGTGAAGAACTAGCAAGAGAAATAAGATACAGTTAAAAAAAAAAAAAAGGTACTGCATGGGCAGAATTAAGGAGTATTATAGAAATATTATTGACGGGACTACCCAATTCAACTTCCATTAAAATCTTTTCATCAACTTTAATGGGTACTATGTAGAATATTATTCTGTAAATGAACCAGAAGTTCAAATCAAAATTCCACTCTCTACAGTCTTCTGTATATAACGATTCTGTAAAGGGATATTTATTAAAATAAGAAATCCATGAACTTCAGTCTAGTCACCTTGAACTTATAGATAACTGCCTTCAAGAAAAGTTCCTAAGGATATACAAGAAGTTCTATCTCCATCTCCAAGTCTCTCCAAAAAGACATGGCTTTCAGAGATTCTCTCTTTATTTCATGTGGCTTTAGGAGCAAAAGCTAAATGGAGATTAAACGTGGATCAATTACACTGCACTCTAGATAAGCAGCATTATGGTAAATTGCTGCAGTTCAGGTATTTCAGTCTTTTAAAATGGTGAGGTATTTCAATTTTGGTGTACTGATTTCTTTATCAGTGCCAGACAGCAAAATGAATATAGCTCACTAGACCAAAAATAATTTAGTCAATATTAAAAAGAGGATAGTACCTTTACTAAAGTGCTTTCTGATCAGTCAATTCCCTTTATGTCCTGCTATTTTCTCAAATAGTTACCAGGGCAGTACCCATTTTTAAAAGTTGGTGCTGTATCAATAAAGGAAAATGGACACCTGTCAAACACTGCAATCAATCTTTCAATCATAATCAATAAAATCCATTTAGAATTTAACATCTAAAGAAAGCTCTATATTTTTATACCAATTGTATATTTCTTAACTATAGAGTGAGGCACTGAAACAGCCCTGTTGCTCAGCCTTTAAAATGAAACTCTGAAACCAGTTGTGGTGAACATTATCTTAGCTGATAGCATAATATTCTGATTTTTTACACCCACAGGCTACTCATTTTATTCGTATATTAGAAGTGGTGAACAAAGTTTCCAACATTGTGTCTTGAAAAATGAGTTTATACATACACAGAGGGAGTCAGTTCTGTAAAGAAGTTTTCTGTACATACACTCAGTGTTGCTAGACAAACACCGTTTAATTCCCATTTGTGTAGTTTTCTAGCAGTGTCACCCAGCAGAATAAAGAAATGTACAGACTCTAGATACGCAAAACCATGAAATCTTTTGTAACGACAGTTCTAGTCCTCTTTCCCCACCCCTCCACTCCTTAGTACTAGAACTATAAAGTTCCTAAAACTTATCCTTAATTCTGATAACTTAAAAACAATACAGTAAACTACATGAGCAATTACAAAAAAAGAAAGTATCCATAACCATTTGCGTATACAATCAAGAAACTAGATTTTGTTCTAAGATACTTTTTACATACTGCATCCTTCTATAGATCACTATATTCAATACTTAAAATTTACTTAAGATAGGATTACATTGTATACTTTGCATAATTTGTTCTTTTCAGTTTTAGGATACTGCAGAAATCTCAAGTGTTCCAACCCTGGAAAAGAATTCTTTAAGATACTATTAAACAGATGTGCATTTATACATACTTTTAAATTAATATAAGTAGCTATATTGCTATACAGATGAACACTACCATCAGCAGAATGACAAGTCTTCTCAGAGTTTTACAATAAAGTAGCCAGTTACAGTGCTGACCACTGATGTAAGTTTCTCCAAGAGAAAAAGAAAAGCTATGCCACTGGTTGAAAGTTAAAATCATAAGCCTCTTACTGGATTAGAACACAGAAAAAGACAGAATTTTTTCTTCTGTAGAAGAGAATTTGCTAATAGCCAAGTAATAAGCAAACTGGACCATGAATTAAGCTTAATCTTCGCGTTCTGCATTCTCAGGTTTTACCAATTTTCACTGATAAATTCCCGTGGGGGTTTTTTTTTTTGTTTTGTTTTTTTAAGTCATTCAGTTTTACACCCGTTTTTCAGTTCAAATCCCTGTTAACCAGCACAAGTGGGGAATGGCCCATTCCCCACTCGTGCCGGTTAACAAGGATTTGAACTGAAAAATGGGTGGTGCTGGTAAGCTAAAAGTGCCACTGTGCTGGTTACCTGAGGCACAGATTTCTGGCCAGACATCAGGCGGACAGTGATGGCGACCACATGAAGAGTGGGGGGCTGGGAGGGCAGTGGTGGCCACACAGGGGCTGGGGAAGGGTGGCTAGAGCCGCTACCTGGGGGCACAGGGCTCCTGACTGACCCTGGGTAGGGCGGGACAGGCTGCAGGAATTGCTTCCCAGGGCAGACAGGTCCGAGCTGCACCCCGGCAGCTCCAGCTTCGGCCCTGCCCTGGGCACTGGGAGCTGCAAGCACTGCTGGGGGGGGGGGGGGGGGGGGGAGGGTGGGGAGGGCTC
>NW_005841962.1:107350-116587 GCF_000455745.1 Alligator sinensis | reverse complement strand
CCCAGCCACTCTGCATGGGCCTATGGGTCTCAAGGAGCTGCCTGGGGGCACAGGGCTCCCAGCTCTGATCCTGGGCAAGGAAGGAGGTGCCAGTGCTGGGGTCAGGTCCCCCCATCCACATCCAGCCGCACACCAGTCCCCCCATCCACATCCAGCCGCACACCACTCACCCCCCCCCAAACGCCAGGGCAGCCCAGCAGCAGTCTGCTACAGCAGGGGGGAGGGATGCAAATGCAGGCAGGAAAAAAAAAGGCAGGTGTCATGTGCTTCCTGCCACTGATCCAGGGGCACATGCCCCCCAGCCCACAGCCCTCCTGGGGGGCACAAAGCAGCAATAGCCACACATCCCTGCCCTGCACCCACCGACAGCTCCCCGCACTTTGCTTCATGCTGCAGCCCCAGGAACAGCCGATGGGCTGCGCCACGCCCCTCCCCCTGCCTTTTCCCTAGTCCCAGCCTTACTCCTTCCCCATCAATTTTTCCCCTACTTAAACTGATTTTTTTCCTTTTTCTTCCTTTTATCCTGATTTCATCCTGGTTTTTATGTTTTGAAGATAAAAAAAATAATAAAAAATTCTAATAAAAACTGAAAATGCAGAACACTATATATAAAACAGCATCTAAGCAATAGCCTAACCAACCTAAAAACATAGAACAAATGTCCACTACTGTACAATACAAAACTTTGAACTGAATATAGAGGACTAAAAAGTTAACCCCTGTAGACGTGCAGCTAAAAATAAACTCTCTAACCAATTAATATAATAGTAGAGGTTCAGGCACATAATAAACATGCTGAGTTCTTCTTGAGAGCAGGCTGTGGTCTAAGGGAAGTCATTAAGTGAAGCAAACTGATACTAAAAAGCTTTGCCTCCATACATTCATTCTGGTACAACTACATCCCATGTTAAACTATCATACTAGAAACACTGTAACTCTTAACGTACTTTTACCCTATTAACATAACAGGTATTTTCATTTTTAAATTCATATCCCGTTGTCCATTTGAACTATAGAACCAGGCCAAAGAACAAGTGAAATAAGTACTACTGACTTCATTTCTGGCAATATATATATTGCCAAAAATAATATATATTATAATTAATATATATTAAATACTATATATTATATCTAATAAAAATAATATATATTTAGATCTCTCTCTCTCCTGTCTCTGGATACAGCCTGTTGAACATAGCATTTGAATACACCTCTGTAAACATGTTTTACAAAATGAATAAAAAACCCTGTAAATGATCAAAAACTTGGCATCTGTAAATGTCTTAGAAAGAAATGCAAATATTAGTGTATACCAGGGGTTTTCAACATTTTTTAGTCTAAGTACCCTGGTGGCCAGATGTAGGGCAAATAAATGCGTGTTTCTTTCTATTACTCCTCCATAACTGTTACTGATTATTATGAAATTACTTTCATTGGTCCAGGAACCTACAGAAGAAATAGCTGCATTTATGAGAATCAAACAAATGATGAGGTTCATACTAAAAAGCTGTACGAGTTTAGCAGCTTAAAACCATATACTACAGTGTCTACAGCAGTAATTAGACTTTCACTTTTTAGGTGTCTGATCAGAAGCTATAAAGTCTATTTTAATAAAAATATTCACAGATCCTGAAGTTCTTACATGAGTATGCAAGAGCAAGCAACTTAAACAGAAACACTTCTAGCACTACCAGGAAATTTGTTCATTTCATTTTTAAGATAATTAGCAAATCTCCAAAGTGTTTTTCTATTCAGCAAAAACTCAAGTCTTGAGTTAACACATTAGTTACCCATAAAGTTTTTTCCAGATTTAGAACATCACCCAACTACAGCAAAATACTGTCTAGAAACCAGCAACTTTATACATCAGAGATCATTAATTCTCAAGACCTGAGAAACATTGTTGTAAAACGCACACACACACACACAGTACATGTTTCTCTCTCTATACCCTATTTATTTCAATTTGAATTTGTATGCTTCTGGAGAAATTCGATGTTTTCAGAGAATTTAGCTGGTGATCTATATAATAAATCCAGCTTTTGCCTAGATCAGCAGGTGGCATCCTTCTTCGCAAGCATGCCACAAATTAAGCTCTGCATCCTCCTTGAGAACCACTCCAATTCCCTTCCCAAATCTGCTGCTCTGCCTTCTGCTTCCCACACTGTGCTTACTGCCCAATCTGCTGCTCTGCTTTATGCTCTTGACTGATCTGTTGCTCCGTCTTCTACTTCCTTATGCTCCCTGCTCTGTTTACCACTGTGTTGTCTGTCCCCTCTCCAATTTGGCATTGGCAGCATCTGTGACATGCAACACTTGTGGAACATGCTGAAAGTTGGCCACACCTGGCCTACATTATCAGCCTGTAAAAATGACTACTATAAAATATTCCAAAGTGATTTAGAGTCTACTGCTTCTGACACACTTGTATGTTACATTCTGAAACCTAAAAGATCATAGGTATGGATCACAAGGAAGAAATTCTGCCCTCTACTGCCTTCACCCACACATTTCATCGGCCTATAAGGGCTGCAAGTCACCTGCAAGGAGAAGAAGTGGGAATATACCTTTTGACATGACCACTTCACCAAACTTCCATAAATAGCCCTGTATTAGTCCCCATCCTTCCACCAACCAAAGCTCCAGTTAGAACCAAAGGCTGATTGCAGACATGGGGGAGGGAGGGAAAGAAAATGGCACATCTGTGCATGGGCCAGGGGCCAAGGCAGGCTGCCCACTGCCGGCCCAGGCAGTGGGGGGAGGGCTTCTCCCTGCCACTGCACGCACTCCCAGGGGGTCAGGGGTATCCATGCCCCACAGATCCGCGTGTGGGGAGGGGGCTGTGCACTGCCTACTTCAGGCTCGGACTCCTGCCCTGCTGCCCTTCCTCCCAGGGCCTCCATAGGGCAGCATGTGTGACCTGGCACTGCAAGGAACAGTGGGGCTGCGAGGGAAAGCTGCTTGCTGCTGTGAGCTCTGCACTGCCCTGGCAACGTCCCCTGTGCATGTGGCTGCAGTGATACCAGCAGCACACGGTTGCACACAGGGGACACATCACCAGGGCAGTGCGGAGCTCACAGCAGCAGGCAGCTTCCTGTGCAGCCCCACTGTTCTTTGCAGTGCCGGGTCCACATGACACGCTGCAGAGGCCCCAGGGAGGGCAGCAGGGTGGAAGGCTGCAGCAGGCAGCCCCCACCCCATGCACAGATCTAGGAGGCACGGGTCCCCCTGCCCCCTGGGAGTGTGCACTGCAGCAGCGATCTGGTCCCCTCTGCTCAAGCCCGCAGCAGGCAGGCGGTGGGGGGGTGGGGAAGGAGAGGGGCAGCCAGGCTCCACTCTGCTGCTGCACCAGCCACCACCTCCTGCCAGGAACAAAGGGCTACAGACCTTTGTCCCTGGCCCCATAGCCCTGGCAGCTAGGGGAGCAGGAGCAGTGGGTGGGAGACAAGGGGCACCAGCAGGACAGAGAGGTTGTGGAGGAGGAGGAGGAGGAAAGGGGAGTCAGGGGCACCAGCAGGGCGGGCGGGGTGGGGGCGGCGGCTTTCATTTTAGTCACCAATTTTGAGGTTCTTATCAGAGTTTGCAATTTTTTTCTAAATCAGGGAAAACCAGGATCCCTCTTAATGAAACAGCTGGATCCCAATGACTGACACAAACTGAAAAAAAATAATTGTATGGGGAAAAAAAAGTTATGCCACCGGTTAGTTTGGTCTCTGAAGCAGTCCACAATCCAAAGGTAAAAACATAAAACTTAAGGCCACTTTTGTCTTCCTCCTCCCTGTAAGCACAGCACTTCTGAACTATTAAATAGCCTTTAATTACTCATTCATATTTTCTATGGGAGTTTTGCTTTATTTATAAATCTCAGGATTTAGTCTCATTTGGTTTCTAAAACAACATGAAGACAGAGACCAACTGTCCTGCAGAAAAAAAACAGTGCACAAGGCAATTCATTACTGTATCAGAGTGCATATAGTAGACATGGGTAAGCTCACATACTGTATTTACCTGAATCAAAGATAACTTAAATTTAAGACAATCCCCCAATGATTAGATTCTATAAATGGAAAATTTATACTTCTGTTATACCTTTCTAGGTACTGAATCTAATAATTGGACTGTCTTAAAGCAGCTTTGCCCCCATTTCTCCTGCCATTTGTACCCCCTACTGCCTGCTCTCCCATGCCTCATCTTGGATTCAATATGGTAACTAACCTCAAGTTTGACATTATTTGGCTTTTCAGCTCTTCATATGCTTCAAGTCAATAGGACATTAGAAAACTAGTACCATCCCCCCATAAAAAAGAACCCATCCAGTGCATATGAACAGAATACTTGTTTTACTTCCTTTTACCTAAGCTGAGTCTACTCAGGGTTTCACCAAACCACTAAACAGTTGCATCTAATCTTCCCATCAAATTTAATTTCTCTAGTCTAAACTGCACAAGTGCAGAAGCATTTTTTAAAAAAAATGCCTGCAAACAGCTGAAAAAGAAAGCTAAAAAAAAAGAAAGAAAGAAAAAAAACCCTTAATTCTGATGGAGCAAGTCAGACCAATTCCTCAGTGGATCACTGCATCTAGAGCACTTTCAATTTGCTATGAAACTATGATGGTTAGAATTATTACAAATGTCTTCCTTCAACGATTCCAAGTTTTCTTCTAACTCTCAGATCCAGAGCCGAGAGCTAGCCCTTGAAACTTTTTGTGGCCACAGAACCTATAGGACCATTCTTTCTTCCCTGCCTTGTCCCAAGCACTGCTAGAACAAAACAGGTAAGTGTAGTAGATTTCTACTACCTTGTCTTTGGCATATATTAATGCCAAGTGCAGATCTGCCTTCCAATTCAATGTCAGGAACATAAAGTATATGAGTCAAAAATCAAACACAGGTGAAGATACAGCCGATGTAAACACTGATCTCGTCTGCTGCTACTTACGTCTGGCAGTTATCGCCCCTTCCTGCCCTCTAATTTAAGGGAACAAATGGTGTCATCACACAATGATATAAATTTTGGGGGGCCAGACAGCTGGAGCTGATACTACAGTCATGAAAAGTCAAAGCAATGGCTCTGAGGAAGTCACAAAAATAAAATGATGTTGTACAACAGGATGTCAAGACAGAGTCTATATCAGAGGGGTTTAACAAAGAACATTAATGAAATAAAGTGCATTATAAATTATGAACTTTTTACTCAACGTTTTCAAGAACTTTGATCTTGGAAAGGAACTGGTTGGGGCACTGCACAAAGAACTCTTCAATGACACCATCAGTTCAACATTGTCCTAAAATTATAAGAACTATTCATAATTGATGATTGGTCTCATCATAACATCTAAGATAGGGAAAAAAGCATCATCTTTCAAGGCCAAGGAAAGTATGTATAAGTAAAATGTATGTCCTCATGGCTTATTCTGTTTCTCGAGTCTTTCTAAATTTTTGGCATCCAAACAGACTCATCCCAATGTTATTAGTCAAATATTTGGTAAGCTAGAAGTTTTTAATGTATTAGATTTCTGATGCAAAGAATTAATAAATAGAATAGTAGCACAACTACATGAGTAGCTCATTTTTTAACTACGCAATTATGAAAGAACTGAGAAAACTGAAATTATACAGTAACGATTAATACAAGGACTGAAAATCAGCTGTAAGATCAGCCAGATGGCTAATGATTCAGACTGGCAAAAAAATCCTTTCATAACTTATAGTAATTTGTACATTTGGAGGAAATCCTCCACTAAATATTTTAGGAATAAACTATGTAAGTAAATAACAAATTTTTAAAAAGTTTAAGAATCTAGTCCTCCTATTTCCCCACACACATTACACACGCAAGGACTAGGAACTGCCTAGATGCTTATGAATGTTTTCAAACTATACAAAAAACTAAACATGGAAGCATGAATTTTCTATTAAAGGATTTTGGTCATTAGACAAAGATCATTTCTGGTTTTGTACACATTTTAGCTGCATTTACCCTTCCTTTCCCTCCCCCTCAATTTATAAAAAACAATTTTAATCAGACAATCTTCTACACATACCTCAAACAACCGGAGATCAGCAGGGACTCTGTCTCCAACTGACAGGCAGACTGTATCACCTGGGACTAAATCTCTTGCAAGTGTATGTTCCACCCTACCTTCACGTACACTGTGGGGAAAAAAAAGTCAACCAGAAGTGAAAATGCATAAGAATTCCTTCCCCTTCATTTCACCTGGGGTAGAAATATATAACTATTATATATGATGCTAAGAACAAAAAAAATGGCTTGCTTAAATGATTAAGTATAAAACAGTAACAAAAGTAACAGTATACTTTTTCACCATGCTAGGGATCTTGATGTGGAACTTCGGATCACATAAAAGCATTAAAAAGAATCATTTAAAAAGACCAGAAAATAACATGCTCTGTGTGTATGCAATAAGTTGACATGTTAATGTGTAATTAAGAGTTATTTAAGGTAAGGTTTTTCCTGAAATGCATCTACAACCACAGGCGATTACAGGTAGCTGTAACTAATGTCACTTAATTTAAGTCTAGAACAGTAGATAACTGCTTACCAATGGCATTCTGGAGGTACAAGTTTACTAAGCTCTTCAAGAGATTTTTCTGACCGGTACTCCTGCAGTGACATAAGATACAATTAAAGTACAGAAAGCCTTTTAAAATGAACTACAAAAACAAGCAACTCCATGTGAAACACTGTTGGCCAACAGCTGCATCCATGCCTATTTAAGTCTTAATATTTCTAAAGAGGTTATATTTAAAGAAACCAAATCAGGACCAGGTTCCTACTTCACATTACCTACTGTAAAGGCACAAATTGTCTCATCCTTGAGGAATTTACTAGAGAATACACTATTAATTTGCCTGCATACATTTTGTCTACAGAATCTCATATTTCTTAAGTTATTTCTTTTTTGTACTGCAGTGTCTTCTGATTTAGCAACCCTAAGTTATTACTAAGATAGACCCTTTCAGTTAAAGCTCACATTTCCAGAGTTCCAGACAAAAATTGTAACCTGAAATTTCTCATGTTGGCTCTCATTACCTGTTCAACATTTTTTGGGGGGGGGGGGGGTACAGCTGTTTGGTTATGGGGTTTTTTGTACAGATATAATCATTATTTTCTTAAACCAATATATTATATGGTATATCCTTCCAAGTAGGGATGTAGGGCACAAAAGTAATATAAATTGGATTCTTACTAGCATCTTCCTTTATGCTAGGAAAGTAGATGATCTATAGCAGGACAGATCACCACAACAAAAAGGATGGAGTTAGTCTGTTCTCACTGGTGACAGAAAACAGAAAAAGGTTGCAGGCAAGGGAAGTTTTGGTTAAATATCAGGGAAAAACTCACTAGGAGAGTAGTAAAGCACTGGAACGGGTTTACTCGGAGAGGTTATGGAATCTCCATCTTAGGAGGTTTTTAAGACCCAGGTAGACAAATACTTGGCTGGGATGATATATATAGGGATCATCCTGCTTTGAACAGATGGTTGGACTAAGCAACCCTTGAGGCCCTTTCTAACCCTAATTTTCAATGATCATATTATATTTGCATCCATGCCGATTTAGACAAAGCAGTAAAACATGTATGCTTGTTTAGACAAGGCCTGAGGCAATTTCATTTTTTTTCATAGCACAAGACCCCTTCTCTGCCATTCATAATTGCACAATATGCCCAGAGAAATTACTTCAATTGGTCTCACAGAAGTTTACATAAACTACTGATTTAAGTTGGCAAAACAGAACTCTTACCTGAACAAAGGCAACTGTAACAACAATGAGTATTGCCTAAGCGAAAACAAAAGCAGTTTAAGTTTTTGGAATTCCAAATGGAGGCATATTTGTTTCTACATGTAAAACAGAACTGCCTGAAAAGGGTCAGCTTAGGGCACAAGAGACATGGGAGCATGACAGTCTTCCAGAATAACAAAAGCAGCAGCTATCTGACATCCAAAACACTCCATTTTTGCACAATGCTCTCCAAATAAGTGTCCATGAAACTGCAAACAAACGTAAGCAGTACAAAAAAATATTTTGTTGATTGCAACTATGATGGATCCAATCCTACATGGTGTTAAATGACACAGCAAGGAGGTGCTAAGGTAATATTAGATATAAATCAATTATATTCCCCACCCCTTTTTCCTTTACCTCATCTTAATTCTTTGTTGAAATATACTAAAGCGCTCTCTGGAGAGGACTTTTCAGAAAACATTAAAAAATTTGATCTCAGGGTAATTATACATAAACAATGCTGCAAGTAAAAATTGGATTCTCACAGAAAATGAAATTCACAGTGCATTCAGGCTGCATTTTTAAAAGGTGGATAACAGGCATATGTATACAAAGGCATCTTACAGAGACAGACTACTAGTCAAATGTGCTATACCAACATGTACATACTTGGAAACTCAGTTTCGAGATGATTTATATCCTGGATGAAATCATTCCAAGAACCAATAAGATTTAAAACCCTGTATAAAATGCAGTTACTGGGAAACATCTAACCAAGTTACTATCAACTCTGGAACCAGAAGAATTATTTAAGTACTCTGAGAAGAATGTTTAAAACTGCCTACGAAGCTACCACACATTGGTTTGCCAAGCTGAACATTAGGTATTTTGGTGTTAGACTATATAGTTTATACTTTTTCATGCAATGTTTACTCTAATAATTTTGTTGTTGAGACTGTGCACTATCATACATAAATTACTCGCAGGTAAGGGGTACCCATTATCCAAAAAGAAATGTAACAAAGCTTTCCTGCTCGCTGGCAGAACGGTGGTATACACAAGAATAAGCAGTGGATTAATTAGGATACAAAAAAAGCTACAGTTGATTATGCCTAGGTAGCTCTGCACCTTTAAGGCAAATTTGCCACCCCACCCCATTTGCAAAAGGACGTCTCCAAGTCCAGTTCGAAGCTAACTGTTCTGTAAGCAGAGATGACAGATTCCCATTAGGGCTGTGCGAAGCTTTGGTAACCGATTCATTCCGAGGAGATTTGGCCTGAGTCGGGGACCGAATCTCCAAATCCAATTGAATCAGGAGACCAAGTAAAAGCTCTGAATCACTTCGGAATAAGATTTGGCAGATTCAGAGATTTGGCCATAGGCTAAACAGGCAGCTGACAGATGCCTCTAACTGGTAAGTCTGTCGGGGTTTTGGGGCGGGGACTGGGACAAACTGCCCAGCTGGGGAGGGGGCGTGTTACTTGGGGAA
>NW_005841962.1:82331-107222 GCF_000455745.1 Alligator sinensis | reverse complement strand
CCCCCCCCACTCCTTTCCCCAAGTAACACGCCCCCTCCCCAGCTGGGCAATTTGTCCCAGTCCACATCCCAGTGCTGATGCAGATGCGGCAGTGCTGGGAGCAGGGCCTATGCCCTGCTGCCACCTAGAGCGAGCCACACCTGCATTGCACCCCCCTCCCCTACCGGCTGGGGAAGCAGCAGGACATAGCCCCCACAGCTCCCCTCACTGAGGCAGAGGCAGGCACAGCCAGAGGAGCCCCCATGGCTGCCCTGCCTGGCCCAGCCCCCCAGAACTTAAAAAAAAAAGGCCTCGCAGTCACCAGCTGCAGGAATGGCGACTGGGGCCTCTGGGTGCTCATGGCAGAGCTACCCTGCACAGCACACGGCAGCAGGGATCACCCCCACCCCCTCCCAGGTGGCACCCGCACAGCAACTGTCGCATCATACAGGTGCAGAGCAGCTCCGCAAGGCACTGTGTGCTGTCTAGGAGCTGGAGTGGTTCCAGCAGTCACCCGGAATCTGTCAGCATTCAGCCCCAGCTCCCAGACTAAATTGTAACTAAATTTGTTTATGCACCATATGCAAGGGAAAATATTTTACACTTGCAGTTCAGGAACTATAGGTTATTAAACACCAGCACAAACGCAGGATCCATTTTAAGTGTAACCCAAAAAATACAATTTTAATTTCTTACCACAGTGATACTGACGGCATCATCAAACTGATGCATTAAAATACTGATGACTGCAGATGCCAGAAGAAGCATAATGAGGGGGTTTTTAAACTGAAAGAGCAAACAAACAGTAATTCAGCAACATTTCAGAACAATAGCTAACCTCTCCCTTCCAAGACCAATTCAACTGGTTGCGTTTGGAACAAGTTGAACTAATTAAACCATAGTTCTAAATCCTGGGTTAAACAAAAGCAAATAATACATCATTTTAGATATTCCACTTAAAAATGAGTTATTATATTGGACTATCAAGAGACCTGAGCAACCCATTTAGGTGAATATTTAATGGTCCAGAGAGCTTAGGACACTGTTTTCCTTAGATTTCTGGATACCCCTCTTCTGGGGATGAAGAGTGGGGAGCTTTTTTTTGTATGTGCTTCTCTATGTGTTTCAATAACATATAAAGAAGTTTGGGCTATGTTACAAATGCCTGCACTTGGAAAGAGAGGCTTGGTTCCCACTACTTCAGTGTCAAGGCAGAAATAAGCATTTTCAATTTATACTTCCTTGCTCTAAATTACATACAGTGTTCCTGCCACATCATATTATGCTTGCTTCAGATTTGTTAAAGTAAAACAAGAAAGGGTGAAAGGGTTCTATTTTTAGAAATGGGTTATAATGCCACCAGAGTAATAACTTTTAATGAAAAAAACCTTACAAAAAAGCATAAGAAACAAATTTTTAAAGGAAGTCCTACATAAGACTTGCACGAAAAGATAGAGCCTACTGACAACTGGGCTATGTATTGTCCATAGCCAATGCAGAGTCTGCATATCCGTTTCTGATTTAATGAAGTCAACTATCGGGGTTGAGTGTAATGGAAGAATATGCCTGTTGCATCTGGGAAAGTTTTAATGACAAGTACCAACAGCAGTGAGTGAGTTCTTAAAAAAAAAAAAAAAAAAAAAAACACCTAACATTTCCTCTGTTTGATAGCAACTTCCTGAGCAGACTCAAAGCTCAGAATTGTTTACCAGAATTCCTTGTGCTGAAACCCATGAACACTTCCAGTCCATGTGTTCATGCTCCCTTCCCCACACCACCCAAATCCACTATATTTCAAGAACAGAGGGTGGTAATGGTAGAAAGAAGATGGTATACAATTATATTCCTGCTCCTGCCAGCAGCAGAGAATTGGCTATGCCTCTGAAGCAATGCCAAGCTCAACGGTCCCAAACAATGTTTCTCAACCCATTTAGCCTCAAGATGCCCATCCATAACTTTTCTGAATTTTGGGGAATACCGAGTGAGAATCGTTGGTCTTCCTAGCGCCAGGTAAGAGCAGTGGCGGAAGGACCTAGCCCTACCTACTCTTTGCACTGCTGCCTCCTCCCTGCTCCCTATATCTGTACCTGAGGAGGTAAGGGCAGCTCTCACCACCAAGGCTATCCCTGAAGGATCTCACATGCTGAAAATGGCCCCTATGGTCCCTCCCCAGCCCTGGGAGCATGGGAGGAGTGAAGCTGATGAGCTGGGCTGCAAAAATGCAGCTCTGGCTCCACGTTCACCTGCCATTTACCTGCAGCAGAGCAAGCTGCTGGGAGCATGGGGGCTGCTGAGAGAAAGGGCCAAAAGACAGGCGGCCCTCAAAGCAGCTGCAGGCATCAGATGCCAGATGCACAGGACAAAAGGGGAGAAGCATTTCCCTCCTTACATGGGAGCCAGGCAGTACAGTACCCTTAAGGGGTGCACACAGAGTCCCAGCTGGGAACCACTGTTCTAGGATCTAGCCATCTATCACCCGGGAGTAAAATTTACAGCAATCCTTTTAGTTTCACTGCTACTCTGACAAGCTGCAAGAAACAAACTGACCAGAGCCTTGTGAACATCCTTAAGTTGTTCCAAAACAAACTAACTAAAAAAAAAAAATATCCAATCCCACCAATCCCAACCCTACATGAAGAGGAAACATAATTTAGGCAAGGGAGAAGAACACTGTAGAGAGACATATTGGCTCAGACACCCAACAAACCAAGACTGACAAAAAACACAGCCCTTCTTTTGATAGCATTTTTTCATATCACAGCAAAATTCTCATCCCTAAGGGCGCGTCCAGATGAGCACGCACATGCCTGTTGCCCCACCTCAAACCTCTTTGAGGCGGGACAACAGGCACATGCAAGAATGAAAAAAAAATTAGACCCCTGGATATCCAGGTGTCTAAAAAAACCACTCCGTAATAGAGTGGAGCAAGGCATGGTTCAAAACCGTGCCCGGAGCCAGCCCTCCAAAAGAGACGCTCTGGTTTTGGCCAGAGCATCTCTTTTGTGTTCCTGCTGCCCCTGGCACTGTCCAAGGTAAGTTGGGGGGTGGTTAGGACCTGGCCCAGCCCCATGTGGCTCACTAGTCAGGCCTTGCACCAGAGCAGGTTGCATGGCTCCCGGAGGCGCTTACAGGAGCCGCGCCTTCCAGAGCACTGTGACCTGCTCCGGTGCAAGGCCCGACTAGTGAGCCACATGGGGCTGGGCCAGGTCTCCACATCCCTCCACCCCCACCCCGCCACCAGCCACAGGGGGCAGAAGCAGGAGCCGGCCCTGGGGCCCGGCCCATGCTGACAGGAGCCGGCGCGGCATGCGGTTCTTGCAGCCAGGCCCTTCCTATAGTTGCAGGACCTGGCCCAGGGGCCACGCAGCTCATGTTCCCCGGCCTGGCACGCAGGGACCGTGTGGAGCTGAGCTGTATCCTGCCACCCCTAGGCGGCTCATGTTCCCTGGCCTGGCCTGGCCCGGCACGCAGAGACCACGCAGACCCAAGCGGGGTCCTGTCAACCTTGGGGCTGCTCGTGCCGCCCAGCTGCCAGGAGACACAAGCAGCCCCAGGGCCAGCAGGACCCGGCTAGGCTCTGTAGTCACCGCGTGCTGGGCCAGGTCCTGCAGCTATAGGAAGGGCCTGGCCAGGGGGCAGGACCCGGCACAGCACGTGGGAACCACATGCCATGCTGGCTCCTGTCAGCATGGGCCAGGCCCCAGGGCTGGCTCCTGCCTTTGCCCCCTGTGCCTGCGGGGGGTGAGGACTTGGCCCACCATGTGGCTTGCTAGTCCGGCCTTGCACCAGAGCGTGTCACAGGGCTCCGGGAGGCACGGCTTCTGTGTGCACCTCCCGGAGCCGTGCGACCTGCTCCGGTGCAAAGCCAGACTAGCGAGCCTCAGGGATCTGGGCCCAGCCCAGCTGGGCTGCAGAAGGGCCCCAGGACCTGGCTGGGCCTGGCACGCAGTCCCCACATGCCACACTGGGTCCCGTCACCATGGCCCCAGCCCGGCTGGGCTGCAGAGGGGCCCCAGGACCCGGCTGGGCCTGGCATGCAACCCCTGCATGCCGCACTGGGTCCTGTCACTATGGGCCGAGCCCGGCTGGGCTGCAGAGGGGGCCCAGGACCCGGCTGGGCCTGGCACATGGTCCCCATGTGCCACACCAGGTCCTGCTGCCACAAGACCAGCCTGGCTGGGCAGCAAGAGCAGCCCCAGGGGCAGCAGAACCAGGTTGGGCTCGGCACATGGTCCCCCCACCGCAGCTGTTAAACGTTAGTTATGGGCCCTGGGCAGAGGGGCTGGGGTCCTGTGGGGGATAGGGGCTATGGCCCTCCAGGCAGGAGCTGGGACCCTGGGCAGTGGCCGGGGGCGGGGGCATTCCATGTGTTGGGGGGGCTGCACCCTGTGGGGGCCAGGGGACCCACCCCTCCTGAGCAGCCCCCACACAAGGTCCCCCATACCCACAGTGCCTCCAGCAATTGCCCCACTCCTACACACAGACCAACCCACATCCCTCCATATCCATCCACCCCATTTCCCCCACACCCCTTATCACCCCCCTTTCTACAAACACCACATCCCCCCATCACACACCCATCATGTATGAAGAAAACCAGAAGCACACATCAACACATATAGGTATTTAGAATTTATTTTTTCGTGATGATAGAGACACTGGTAGGTTTCCAAACTGCTCTAACATTATAAACATACCAATAGAGTGTTTTTTTGCTTTAAATGTGGAAGAACATGGATTTTGGGGGATTTAAAAAAAATGGATTTGAGATGCTGCCGCAGCAGTCCAGCTGGCACAAGGGGTAGTGTCCCCAGATACCAATTGGCTGGGCCCCAGAAGCTCCAGAGAGCGAGCAGACCTGAGCTGCTTGCCAGGGCAGCTTTTTGTATGGATGGGGCCAGGACAGGGCAGCTTTTTATACTGCCGGGGACAGCACAGGTGCTGGCCCTGGGCTCTAGCTGCAGATCCGAGAGGAGCCAGGCAGGGTTATTTTGCCCCAAGTGGCACAACTTGCTCCACACCAAAGTGCATGTCTGAGCACGTGCACCGAAGCAAAAAGCTCCGGCTCAAATTTGCACCACTTCTATTTGAGCTGCTGCAAGTGTACATGCTTGCACGTGTGGACAAGCCTTAAGTGAGTATTCACAGCAGGGCACTGTCCCCATGTCTTACTCCTCAAAACCTTTTCTAGCTCTCCTTGCCTATTAAGGCATCTGTACTTTAGTAGGGCTTGAAAATTTATCCAATGCTCACACAGGTTCGTATCTAATCAGATTTGATCACAGAGGACAAATTTTTGTACAAATCTTCACATCCATAAGTCTCTTTACTGTTCTAGCCCCAGTTCTGTTGCCCCAGTTCTAAATGCAGACTAAGTATAAAAGTTACATTCACTTAAGACACTTGTGCCCCGACAGACATTCAACTTAAGACATAATGGGATCTAAATCTCAAACCCAACAATGATACAACCTGCCATGCCAAACATGCATGGCAGCAAGTGCAGTTCTGGGATTGGAGATTATACCTTGCTCATACTTGCCTTGGCCCAAGCAGACAATCAGCTCAACATACATAGCTTTATAGCTCCCCGTATACTGTGGCAGCTTAATGCCGGCCTCCCTATGCACCAGGAGTTGTACAAAACCTGTGCACTGCCTAACTGAGCAGCACAAGTATTTTTGGCAGGTCCTGGCCACAAGTTCAATCTAAGGTGCGATACAAACAAGCCAAAGTTATTCCACATTATATAAAATACTGTAATGCTCGATTAAATATAATGTTCCATACACGTGGAATGACTTTGTTCCTAATTTACTGCATTATCATGTCTTAAATCAAGTTGCACACATGGTCAGTTACTACTTAAGGTGGAATTAACTTGCTAATCATTTTTTAAATGTAACGTGTGTCAGGGACTCTGCAGGTAGCTGAATAGAAGGGCCTTTCAATATACCAACTACATTCTACTACAGGACCATCAATTTAAATCACTGTACTTAGTTTACCCATTTTCCCTTTCCATAATATGTCCCTAAATGTAGAGAACTGAAGAGTAGAGGGCAATATTTCTAGAAATGTAGGGATGAAACAACACTTACCTGTAAAATGTATTTTTTCCATAGTGGCTCATCCTCACTGATATCAAACTCATTCCATCCATGGAATGCCCGTCTATGACAAACTTCACAGTTTTTTAGGCCATTCTGAAGATCAGCCTATTAAAACACGTACAGAATAATTACAGACTATATCCATAGTAATGATAAGGGCATTAAAAAATTGTTTTCGTCATGGTAGCAACAGGTAAAGAAACTTTTCAGATTATAAAAAGATGGTCTACCCAAGATCCTACAGATACACTAGAATAGTGGATGCCGCTTCATGTCCCTGAAGATTTATACCTCCTTTCTGTAGAAACCTCAAGCCAGGTGACTAACCTGCTGACCATTTGTAGCTTTCAGGCTCTTGAGAATTAGGTCACAATTACAGTAACATAGCTAGGCAAGAATTTCAAAGGGGGCAATTTTCTGAAAGTCCTAAGCTCTTATTGGCCTCCAAAACCCCCGCAAAACTGTTTCATATACTAGCCCAGAAGTGCTTAACCTCTGGCTCGTGGGCCATATCCAGCCCACAGAGCCATGTTATCTTGCCCACAATGCTTCCCACAGGTCCAAAAATTTGGTGGCTCCCCTGCTGCCAAATTTCTGGATCTGTCAGGAAGTCCATGGATCAGATAACATGATCCTGCATGCTAGATCAGCTTCACAGGGCCAGGCAGAGATGGTGTGGCCTTGATCAGGCTGCACAGGGCCCACAGAAGCAGCCCAGAGCCAACCCAGGTGTACAGAGGCCAGGGAGACATAACGGGGCCATATCCTGGTACCTGGGGCCCAGCCCAGTACCATCGGGGGCCAAAAGGTAGAGCCCCATTGCACTAACCCAAGAGAACAACCACTGAGATTACTGACATAGAAGGACAACGTGCCCTGAAAGTTAACCCCAGATTTATAGATCCATAAACCTAAATAGGGGACAGCTTTCTTTGACCTTCCTCTACATTGTTACTTGAGAAACTGGCTAACTTCTAAGTGCTACTATGTCAAATAAAATCATATAAAATACTCAGATCCTTCAGAATGTGTTCGAAGAGCTCTTCTGCCAGGGCTTCCACTGAGAGGAAGAACAGACAACAACGAAAAAAAACTCTTGACAAAATACAGAAGTATTCTCAAGTCAACTGGCAAATCTAAAACCAACGTCAAAATAATTCATCTTTTTTTAAAACAGAATGTACTTAACTAATTTTACTGAAACATACTACCGTAAATGTAAATGACCTTAAAAGTGTGCCTATGAGATTATTTAAGATTGAAAAGAAATTTATAGAAAGATTAAATAAGACTTCTTGGTCTAAACGGGGGGGACGGGGGGGGGGACAGGATGGGACACAAAGCATTTCTGTTTATCTGGGTAAGTACTAATAATTTAAGGTGAAAGCATGTGGTTTTTTGGATTACAGTATATTAACATTACTAACTTTAAAAAGATACACACAAGTCTACAATTTTACAATTTATTTTAAAGAAATGTTTCTACAAACACTAGAGTTTAAACCATGATATCCATTAAAATAACTAAAAGTTAGTATTAAACTCAAAGACAAAGTAGTTTCTAAGAATTACAGAATCTTCCTTGCATAAACCTCTTTAATAGTTGCTGTTACAGTCTGGCCTTAATGTCTTCACAACTTACTTGAAGAATGCTTGCAACTTCATTAACTGGCAGTTCACTTGCTTTTTTGGAGGACAGTACAGGAATCATTGTCTCATTGTCACCGTTAGGGATTTGTTGAAGACGTGCAACCTAAGAAACAAAAGCAAAGTTGTAAGCTTGAGCAAAACTTAAAATAGTTCTAATTTTACTATATATGCTGCCAAAGCAAGCACATATACACTGGAACCATAACTGAGCATGATCAAGATTGAGTAACTTCAAGACATCCTAATATCTCTGTTTTAATCTTCATTTCACTTGTTAGAAAAGCATTAAAACTGGGTCTCTCATTTAGCACTACACCTAATAATGATTCAATTCATAAGATGTATTAGTGCATAGTAATAAAACAATATGTACACTATGAAAGCATAATTCTTATACAAGAATGTGTGTTAAGTTTTAGAAAACAAATTCTAAGATTAAACGAGTCTGCAATACCAGCTACAATATGAAATAATAATGACTGTCAGATTCTCCCCCTCCCATCATTAAAAAAAACTAGCGACAGATACCACCTAATGGATCACATGTACACACAATCCTTTAGCTCATTATTTTTAATGGCTGGGCAGGAAAGAAACAATCCTGGCAGTTCACAAATGAATTTAAAACTCTGCTTTTAGCTAGCTTTGCTAACAACTTCTTAACAAAAGGAGATTGCATCTAAACTATCAAAGACATCAGTTCACAATTCCTTTCCAATTATATACAAAAGGGTCACTTATTTTTTCTGGATATTTCGAAAAGGATAGCCGCCTTCAGCAAAAAACAGGGAAGATTTGACTTTAGATTGCTGTTACATCCCATATTAAATACAGACTCTTCAGGTATGGCGAACCATCACCTGCCATTATTACATATCATTATGGAACAAAAATGGTAAGAAACAGTATTTCTCTTCTGTTGAGAATAACTTCTGAAGTTATCAAAGGCTCTTTTACAACCAGATTCTTACAGCTGCAGTCTCCTAGGCCAACATGGTTTAAAGAAAAGCATTACTTGAAATAAGTGTTTGATCTGTACAAACATGAGAGTGATTTTAAAGAGAAAGCTGTCTATCCAGGTTGTGTTTTGCATAAAAAAAACCCCAAACCTTTATGAACATTTTAAAGCCACTCTGGCTGAAAACCACTGCTTTAGGCCTTCTTCCTAGAACATCACCCCATAGTATAAGCTGGCAAATACCTATATTTTTTCCTCTCTAGCCTTACACATTATAAACCCCAACATTCCTGGCTTTCTTGAATAAAGGGGCAGAGGTATCCTAGAGTTTGGAAAGAAAAAACAACTATTATTTAAATTTTCTAGTGCTTATCACCTCTAGAAACAAATTATGAACTTGCTCTAGAACAACTGATAGCATTTTAAAGTGCCTTGGACTAAGAGCAGTGTCTGTTCAGTTAAACCTGCATTCTTAGGTTGCATGGAAGAAGCTTATGCAGGGCAAGGAAAAGCAGAAAATCCCCTTCAGATCTCAGATTCACATAGGTGCTTGAAGGGCAGGCTCAGATTTTGAGACACTACTATTCTAGAATAATAGCAGGAAATCCCACTTACAGCTCTATGCAAATACCCCCTTTGAGAATCATGGGATTTACCAATATTTAATGTCCACCTGACAGTTTGGGCAACTTTTCTCTAAAGCTATAAATTCTGATTGAAGTTGCAATGAAAACCAGTGTAATATTAATGTTGCAAAGGTTATTCACCTTACCAACAAGACTACTATACTAGGCCAGAAACAAGAGTCATTAAATCTTAAAGGGATGGGTACTAGAGGTAGAAACAGCCACAAGCTAGCTGAAGCCTAGAGAAAGATATAGTTTTGACCAGGCTATCTGCAGAGGCTCAAGTGGAAAGTTATCCAAGTCTGAACAAAGAAGCCAGGTGATAAAGGAAGTGTTTAATAAAAGATACGCAGGCAGAACAGCTTATCAGTGAGGATGACTTTTTCACTACCCATTATTTCAACTGGAAGAACAAGGGCAAGGAGGCACAAGCCCTCAAGAAAGATCCCACATGGCGTTCCGCAAGCACAAGATTAAATTCACAACAGCTATTCCTAAGTAACTCCACATATACACAAGTCCTCAAGAAGCAATCCATGCCCATCTTCCACCTAGGAAAAGTTATGCCATGTTAATACAAACTTCACAATGCAAGTGCTAAATTTCATAACCTATACTAGCTGTTTTTGACAAATAGGCTCACAGCACCAGCAGTGACTAGTCACTAATTTACAGACTGAAAGTAAATTGAAACTTCTTTTCATGATGCTGCAATTGAGGACACAGAACACACACTTGGGCTCTAATAATGTTTACTATGTCGCTGTAAATCTTTACATGCCACCTTTTTACCAGCTTAAGTACATCTCTCTCTCCAAAGGGAACCAGAACTTGTGGTAGAAGTGATATCTTTTATTAAACCAACTAGATTTTTGCAAAAAGATTTCTTTAATTGCAAGCATTTGGGCACAAGCACCCTTCTTCAGGCATAGGAGAAAAGATTGTACAAATTCTCCTGGGTAGAAATGAAAGTTCATATTTCATAGGAGAGTTGAAGGTGTGGTAAAATCTCCTCTATGACCTCTACCACAAGTTCTGATTCCTTTTGCCTCTAGATCAATACAGCTACATACTGTACCTTTATCTGTCCAAAGCATTTAGTTAAAGGACCTTCCTTCAGCCACATTTCTTCAACAGCACCAAGGGATAGCCAAACTACTAGTACAGTTATTATGACAAATCTGGGCTTAAGAAATAACCACAGTCTAAACAATTCAGCTTTCCAGGTGATAACCAGTGCAGTTGTGAAAGTAACTGGCAGCCAGTGCAAGGGAGAGAACAGAAGTACAGCTTCTAATCTTGCCTTACCTTAGTATCAAGGGACCATTTAAAAGCAACTTGCCTTAGCATTGACTTTCTCCTGCAAAGATTCCCAAACACTCTCCACTGGCTCTTTATGTCTCAGTAATAAGTTCTTTATGATATTCAATGAATCAAATACCCCCAAATGCAAGTGTTAAAATGCACACAAGATCTAGATTGTCTATGTATGAAATCATAAAGCATGGAAGAACTAAAGCAGGCAAAATAATTTCCTCTAATTTCACTTGAAAAAACAGTTCAGGTCAGTGTTGTATTATTACCCTTTTTTAGCCTCTATACTTTTAAAGGCATAGACTACAATGTGAAATAGGCTTGGTTTACGTCAGGGGTGACAAACCTGTGGGATGAGTGCAAGCGGCACAGGCAGCCTCTGCATGGCATGCAGCAGATTAGGGAAGGGACACGCAGTACACCGGCAGAAAAGACAGGAAACAGAAAGCAAAGCAGGCAATTCAGAGAGGGAGAACATGGCTGGAAGCAGAAAGAACAGATCAGGCTGAGGAAGTGGATCAGAATGGCGCTCAGTCTTTTGGCTCAGATCAAGCAACTTGACCTCTTGTGGGTCAAGATCAAGTCGGGGGCATCTGAATTCCAAGACCTCTGGGCTTGGGCCTGCATATAGGATGCCTGCCAATGGATTTGGGAGCATCTAAAGTCCCAGGGTGAGAGCCCGGGATGGAGGATGCTCACCAGTTGCAGCACCATACATGGTGTTTAGAAAGATTGAGTTCTGCCTGCTCAACTGATACGCTTTTTGGAACAATTGAGTTCTATTCAACCAACCTGACTTGGAACATGAAATATATTTTATTTTTAAAAAGTGTGGGAATAATTTGTAGCACACTGCCCAAAAAAAGTTAACCCCCACCCCCTGTCTACATGGGGTGGAGGAAATCTTTCAACTGTAATACTGTTTCATGCAGGGCTGTCCAAGTGGCAGCCCACAGGCTGTATATGGCTCATGACAGGTTAAATCACAGCCTTTGGGGCTTGTCAATGTGGCTTCAAAACCCATGGGGCAAACATACTGCCACTAGCCACCTCACCACTTTGCACATTGCCAAATTCAGTTACCACTGGCAACTCAAATCCAAGTCAGGGAGAGATAAGTGGAGGCAGCCACTCCTTGTGTTCCAGAAAATCACCAATGTGAGCACTGACAAGCTGCCAGAGGTGGGGTGTCTTGCCCATGAAACAGATGCCCTGTGATGCAGACCTGGGTCAAATAAGCTGGACACATCCTGGTCTAAAGGGACAAAAGAAATCAAATATAAATATGATCTCCAATGCTCAAGTCCTTTTGAGATTTGCTTTTCAAGTTTTCAGTCACTTCTACGAAGTTATCATCCCACCCCTGAAAACCTTATTGGGTTGTCAACAGTTCTCAACCTTTTTAGACTCAGGGTATCCCTCATTAGACTCAAGACACCCCTCAGAAAGTGCCAGCTCTTAATTTTCACTTGATTTTTGACTACAGAAAACTGCTAAAGCAATTCCTCTGCCACAAAGAATGTGGAAAGACCACAACAGGTCAGAATCGCTTTAACCCAATGGGTTCCTATTTGAAATCTCTGGGTTTTTATCTTGTGCATCATGTCTACATATACTTAACAGTGATAACTGTGTGTGGTAGCCCACAACACCCTTAAAAGGATCAAGGGCTAAAAGGAAAATCATTGGGCTAAGCCTTAACTTCTTTCCATTCAAATATTTCAGAGAGATTAGGGCTGGAAGGGACCGCGGAAGATCATTGAGTCCAGCCCCCTGCCCAAGGGGCAGGAAGTCAGCAGGGATCATAGGATCCCAGCAAGACAGACATCAAAATGTCTCTTGAAGGCGTTCAAAGTACGTGCTTGAACAACCTCCGGCAGCAGTCTATTCCAAACCTTGGGGGCCCGGACAGTAAAGAAGTTCTTCCTTATGTCCAGCTTGAAACAGTCATGGAGGAGGTTGTGACCATTTGACCTCGTCATCCCTTGGGGCACTCTGGTGAACAAATGTTCCCCCAAATCCTGGTGAGCACCCCTGATAAACTTACAGGTGGCCACCAGATCTTGAGCCTACGCTTTTCCAGCCTGAAGAGTCCCATGGCTCTCAGCCTCTCATCTTAAGGTCTGCTTCCCTGACCTCTGATCATACGCGTGGCTCTTCTCTGGACCCTCTCAAGCTTCTCCACATCCTTTTTGAATTGTGGAGCCCAAAACTGGATGCAGTACTCCAGCTGCGGCCTCACCAAGGCCGAGTACAACGAAAGGATGACATCCTGGGATTTGCTTAAGAAGTATCTATGGATGCAAGCCAGCATTTTGCTCGCTTTATTAGCTGCAGCATCTCACTGAAGGCTCATGTTCATCTTGTGTTCAATCAGGACCCCCAAGTCCCTTTCGCCCATAGTGCTAACCAGCGTAGCAGTGACGAGCCTATAAACATGCTGCAGGTTTTTCTTCCCAAGGTGGAGAACCTTGCATTTTTCGGTATTAAACACCATCAGGTTCTCATCTGCCCATTTCCTGAGCCTGTCAAGGTCAGCCTGGATCACCCTCCCGTCCTCAGTTATGGATGCTTTACCCCAGAGTTTTGTGTCATCGGCAAACCTGGCCAGTCTGCTTCTGATACCGCTGTCCACATCATTAATGAAAAAGCTGAATGCTGTAGGCCCAAGGACAGAGCCTTGAGGGACCCCACTGATCACAGCGCAATGTGTTCTAGAATACTGTTTCTCAACCCATGGGTTGCAACTCAAAAAGTAGGCCACAAAAACATATGAAAGGGTTGCCAGCCTTTTAAAAATTTTTAAATATGTATTCTCATTTAAAGGAGAAAAACATGGGAAACTGTGTGGGGGGTAGGGGGGGCCGGAACTGGCCATCAATGTTTACAAATGGGTCCTGGTACAAAAAAGGTTGAGAACCACTGATCTAAAATAAAAATAGGCTGCCCATAAGAGTATGATCTCCTCACAGTTAAAAACGAATGCGGCAACATGAGCAAGGCAAGATAACTAGAACTCCTTTGCTATTTTGTAGTTGAAAAACAAGTATTAAGACCAGGTAAGAATTTGAGCATGGAAGGAATTGAGGCATTTGGAAAAGTATATGCATACTTTATTACAAACAGAGATGGTACCAAGGCTGCTTAACATTTATGGGGTTGGGGTATGGCGAACCCAACACTTTTTTATGCCTAGCAATTTTGCCAAAGTTTTGCATTTCAGGATTAGTCACACGGGACAATCCAGCATAGAAAAAAGTTCCTTCCCCACAGAAACTTTGTTGTTCCTCCATACCAGAAATGCGATTTTACCAGATCAATCACAGATATTTCAAAGTTAGTATGTGAATAAAATGTCAGTGAGGCTAATGGTGGATCCCTGCTGAATAATTCCCTCTTTCAATTGTCCAGACCTAGAAAAGCAGCCCTGCTTCAAGGAATCTGGCTTTTATTGGAGGTGCAGTGGCAATTCTTTAGCTGTTTTTCAGTGCTGAACAAGTCCCTTAAGAGCCAGATAAAAACAACTCAAATATATCCTTAACGCTTTTCCTGTCTTTTACGTGAACTATCTGAATAGCAAAAGATTCTTCCCTGTCCAGGAAGTTATTTCAGGGAAAGTTACATTCCAGTTTCAAATTATATACAAGCATTCATGCTTTGAAGTGTAAAAATATACAACAAACTTCTAGGAAGTTTCACATATAGGAAAAGGTGCTAAAGAAAAAGCAGGTCTACAGAGAGAAAGTCTTGTTTATGAACAGAAAGAGCATTTTGTAGGAATTTAATCAGGGATGCTAAAGTTTTTATGGGAAGAAACTAGGTCTTCCTCGGGAGCTTCGATTACAGATTGCCTCAGGGAAACGGATCCTCTCTCAGGACCTTGAAGTTGGTAACAGATTCCATAAAAATGCTGGGCTGCAGCAGTTATCAAGAGGTCACTTAATCGTCTTTCCCTCCTCTGCTCCAACATCCCAGCTGAGGCATGATTAGCCATTTCTACACAATCCACAACATCCCAAAGCAGCCTGCATAACTATCCTTAGTTATGACAAATTTTAATATCCAAGTTAACACTTGCTAAAGATTAAGCTAATTGTTTCTTGTCATAACCCCACTGGGCATGGAGAACATTTGATCACTGCCCTCTTTATAACTTCTCATGTACTGGAAGACTTGTTACAACCACGTGGATTATATACATGGGGGATTTACTTCAAAGTGAGCTTTGGCAAAGCAACTCCTTCACACTAACTGGTATGCAACAGCCATGTCTTGCTTTTATTTCATTGCTTCCATATGGAGTTTCCTAGAAAGAATGAAATTAGCACTGTGGGTAAATATCCCATACTTCTTTGCACCGCTAGGGACAGGGCCTATGCACTATGGGACTGCTCCCATAGCACACAGTAGGAGTCAGAGGCCCTACCACGCAGTGCAGCCAGGACTAATTACCTAGATGGTCAGACAGCCTGAAGCTCTGGTTGGCAGCCCCACCTTGGCTAAGAAACCAGCCGGCCACTGTTAGGGCCTCTTGATTTCTGCTGAGGTTAACAGTCTCCTCATTTAAGTCCACCAGTGGCAGCAAACTGGCAGCCAGCCAACAGTTCTGCCTGAACATCTGCCATTGTAAAAGCCTCTCTGGATCTTGTGCTCTTTGGTTTTCTGGTTTTTGACTCTGCTTCTCAACTCTGGATTTTAGAAACTCTAGCTTTAGCTAGAGCTTTAGCAACCTGCTTCTCAACTCTGGATTTTAGAAACTCTAGCTTTAGCTCAGCTTTAGCAACCTGGTCCCTGACTCAGCTTGTGACCTGGACTCTGCCTCTGCAATCCCACCCTGGATCTGATCATTTGGACTCAAGCTCCTGCTCCTGTGTGGCTCAGGGTTCCCCCAGCTCCTGTCTCCAGCCCTTCCCTGGTGGCCTACCCACTAGGTCAGACCACTTATGGCCCAGTCCTTCAAACAGGGCTTCTAAAAGAAACTGCGCACAAACAAACACACACTAAAATTATAACTGTCACAACCCAAGGGTGTGATTTTTGTTTTTGTGTGCGCTTTGGCACCACTGAATTATTTCCCCGCCAATTCGTAGCTTTCTTTGCAGTATGCATTTCTTCTTTGCAGCACAGAGACGCATGGTGCAAAGAGTTCCCGCCATTTGTATTATAATTCGAGCCCCATTATTGGCTTGCGTGAAATTATTCACACATGGCGGCTAGTGATTGGCTTGCTAGCCGTATAAAAAGCTTGAGTGGTTTCCGCCCAAGTTGGAGGACTCCACGAACACCGGGAGGAGGAGACTTCACGCTGTGTGAAGATCTCTAAGCGCTGCGGAGTCTATTGGACTCAGTGCATTTCAAGCAGGCAACAGAGGTCTGATCAGCCTCTAGCCTCTCTCCGTCGCCGTTCGCAATCCTCGACGTATCCCTCTCCCTGCGCGCAAAAGGACCCACAGCGCCTCAACAACTCCGTGGGAGAGACCCGAGCTTGTTGTAGTCCTCAAACGAGGATTTAATCGGAGCTGTGCCTGGGAAACTGTCCAGCCTACACCGCGACCATCTTCGGTATAAGTAAACAATCTTGAATCAACCATTACGCGTCCGTGCCTAATTCTAGCGTGTCGCCTGTTCTCTCTGATCCAGCGTGCCCGGGCTGCTGGCCACAGCCCGAGCGGCGTGAAAAAGGGCCCGGATCGCTCCCGGTCCACACAATAGCAACTCTTCACATCATGTGCTCTTCACACGATCTGCTCTTCTCAGATGGCTGGTGCCACTTCCAAACTCTTAACAGAACATCATGGGTGAAAGAGCTCTCCACAATGAAACCATGTCAGAGAGGCATACACAACAGCTGTGCTGATGTATTTGATATGCCAATGCCAGATAGCTGCAATTTTTGCAGCAGCAGCTATAGCTTCCCTTTCCACACCTAAAACTGGAACTAGAGAACAAAAAGCAGATAACTCAAGATTGAGATACTGCTTTCAGGCTCAAGAAAGAAGCACTGACTAGTGAGAGGACTGTGCTGCAGCCCTAAATTGCTCAGCAGTGACTGCAAAACTTCAGAAATGACAGAGGGGCTTTTCCTGGAAATCCATATAAAAGAATCCTGTGTCCTGCCTCTGCAGCTCAAATACAAGTCTTCCCTTGCCTTTTCAGAATAATTTGGTTAGGACTGCCTGGAAATTCAGCAGAGACAGACTGACTGGAAGGGCTATTGTGACATGTGCGTACCACTATTTAAAAAAAAAAAAAGTGGTGTCACTGCATGCTGCAAGGCTTACTGATCTTCAGAAAGTTACTAACACCATATTATTTTCCAACTGCACTGGCACAAGATACCAAACCCACATTCCCCTGGCCTGAGTCATTGAATTCATAAATGAAGGAGTACTTTTAATGTTAATAAACAATAGTAACCTATGGCCTATACAGGTTAGCCTGAAAAAGTTGTAGAATTTAAAGGACTCTTGCCTGTTTTCACTAATGGAAAACAGGCAATTTGCCAGTGCAGCTCTCACAGATGGTATCAACTTTTACTCTTATTTTAAGAAACCCTCTAGTACCCTAGCTAATGAAGCCTTTTACTGGACATTTAGACCCCCAAATATCCATTCAACTAATGCCTAAGCAGCTGAGAAATGACAGTGTTGTGGGCCTTCAACAGGCCAAGTAAACCTATCTCAAAATTTTAACTTAATGATCTGTTCTGCACAGCATCCATGAGAGCTAAACAGATTCAAAGATTTGCAGGATGTTTTGGGGAGCCTGAAAGACCCCTCTTAAATGACAATCACCAGAACACATTCTCCATAATGTCTTGTGCACCTACTTTGATGAAAGGCTATAAATATTTTTATATGCAGTTGGCAGTATTTGCAATAAGGAGTTGCTTCTCCAGTCTTCAGGGTTTGCTGCGCATGCCTTATGTTTAAAATTCTTAAGAACACGTTTCTAACTTTTATTGTTTTTGTAATTCAAATACCACGGCATACTAGGCTAGGCAGATTTGTTATCTGTGTGTGGGGTCTGTTGTGAATACTATGTCAATAGCCATGAATTTTGCAAATGGCAAAATCAGCTGATGGACAAATAAAATGCACACAAACATGCCCACCCCCCACCACAGATTCTAAGCAAAACATGACTTAATTGCCCTTAAAGTACAAGCCAGTGCTAATACTGCCAAAATATGAGAACAATAAGAACCACAAAAACAGCAGGGAAATGCAAATAAAGATTTAAAAATTCAGAGCTTCAACCTCAAAGGCTCAAATCACAGTGAGCCCTCTTCATGATGGGAGTGGTGGCAGCAATCCAACATCTAAGTTAGGTTAGTATTGAAGGAGTTGTTTTCTTTTTCGGGCTAGGAGTCCTAACACAAACACTTGCTCCCAGTAGGGCAAATCTGCAGTATTATGGCAGGGGAATCCAGTGGTTACTGTGCAGAGCCAGAGGGAATGGCAAGAGAAGGGAAAAGGCATCCTGGATGATGAAAGCTCTCCAAAAACACTTGCTTCTTCCTTTATCAGCTGCTTATGCATCTCTGTACCTGCTTGCATGGTCCACTTAGATGCAAGCAAACTCTGGTCAGTCACCACAACCCTTGCCCTCCCTTCTCCCTCACCCCCCAAATCAGCTTTTATGTCAGATTAAATCCCCTACATCAATTTTTTTGCCTTTTTTTTTTTTAGCCACTACCCTTTTCTTTTTCTTGCACCAGAAAAAACAAAACTTTCTAAGCTAACAAGATGTTCATGGTTTGGTCTCCATGATGATTAAGTTTCTCTCATCCCCCCACATTTTGGGGGGGGGGGGGGGGGGGGGGATGATGCCTACAGACCCTCTTTTCCAATCTTTGCAAATGGCAAGTCTTTTACTACCTTACCTCTCTGTCTTTGGAATTACGATGAATGTAGCTTCCTCAGCACAGATTGCTACTGCCAGGTGGGTGGCTGGCTGGCTAGCCAATTCACTGTGTCAGATACGCTGGAACGCTGCTCTACTCCTTCATTTCACACTAGGGAGGAACCATAAATCATAGGGCCAGGTTTCTGTTAACAGCATATTTGTGGCATTACACTGGTTGCCTAGAGGTCCTGATGAAGCCAAGCTAGCAATTCTGTCTATACTTCTGCTGGCCTCACTAAGACTTGAGGATGTGGCTTTGAATCATAGGATGAAAGCGCCCCCCCCCCCACATCATAAAAGACTTTATAAACACTAAAGGGAACCAAATAAGATATGGTACTGTAGTGAGAAGAGCAGAGCAATGCTGCCTCCTGATAAAGTGCACAGTTAAAAGGGCACAGGCTTCTGTTTTGAAGAGGCAAAGGAGCGAGTTCTGCCCTGTAGTTATAATGCTCTACTAAAGTACTTCCTTAATCTCAAATTCTACTCTGTACTCCCTGTAGACATGCCAAAAGGTCCCAGTACTATTAATACAATTTTAATGGCGTTTTAGGCCTCTTTGAAGTTATTGTCTGTACTTTGTAAATCATTATACTATGCACTGCCTACTTCTAGTTTGCATACTGCTACAATATTTTCTAGGAGACTAAAAAAAATGCATTAATAAATATTAGCTAATAAAAGGCTCAGACCTGCTTTACGAGAGCCCCTCCAAGATCTCACAGACATCCCAACCTTTGAAGTTGCTGTGTAGTATCTTTACTTGCAAGGACATCTTTTGGAAGAAGTCCATTTCTGAATGTGAAACTGTCCTTCACTTCAATCTTCTGTCTTCAAGGGAAGTGTACTAAGTGTTTCTAAACGTGCTTGAAGGGGGAATGAATTAATTATCATGACCACCTTGCTTTCTGCCCTGGGAGGGCCCTGCAGTTTTGTTTTTTTTTAGCAGCATATGCAGTATTTTCTTTCTGTTAAGAACATGTGGAGGCAGAACACTGTTTATCCTAGTACAAGAACCAAAGAGAGACACTGGGACAAACATGGCAACTATGAGAACAGGTCTCCAAGATGGCTCTCTGAACTGACTGCCCTGGGCCCCACAGACAGTTGTGCAGGTAGTCACCACCCCCCTCCTCCAACCCTGCCGCCACCAGCTTCTGCAATCGGTCACCCCTCCCTCCCCCCCTCCCCCAGCCCCACACAGGCTGATCTGCCCCGGGCCCTGCACATCCTTAGAGACAGCTCCAGTAGGAAACAAAGCTTAAGTGTATATTTTACCTGATCTCTCATTAACAGCTCATTACTTGCTTATGAAACTAACACTGAGCATTTGGGGTTCAAGAGCCTCTAAAATGACTAAAATCGGAGTAAACTGTGTAAGGCTCTCATCTTCCAGGGAATCCTCATGTTCTCGGTCAAATCTTCCCACAGCAGATTTTGAGCTTTAAGCATAAAGGAAAGGACATGCAGCAGTGTCACAGGATACTGGTCTAATTCAAAGCCTTCTGCCCTTGTACAGCAAAAGGTGGCTTGCAACAACACAGCACAGCTTACCCTTTGAGATTCCTGAAAAGGCTTCCTATGGCACTTCTTGACCTTGGCTCAATGCTTGCAGGACTTCTCTGCATACAAAGAAAGTCTCCTTTGGCATAGTCCCTATCTAGCAACCAGAAGGTTACAGCCCCAAATGATCCAGCAATTTCTCAATTAAGAGGGAGAACAGAGCTAGAAGTTAAAGCAGCTGCTACTGGAAACAAAAAACAAGAAAGTTGAAAAACAAAAGGATTGGTAGAATGTATATTGCCAGTCCATTTTAGTGTGGACTCAAAAATTCAGGTTGTTTGAGGTGAATGGCAGCATTTAGTCCTGAAACCTGATGTACAATCCCCCCCGTCCCCACACTCCCATCCCCGTGTCCCCCTTTCCCCCCACCCATCAGCCTTGAATTCTACTTGTTAAGATACAAAGTACTTGGTTTAGAGCTGAAATGGGTTACCACACTTACCCAGAATATACACTTACTTCTACTTAATGTAAGTAGTGCTCGTTAATGGCACAAAGCTATCTATATTGTGGTATTTACAGACCAAAACTGACTAGGTCCTGTCATTTTTCAAGGCTTCAAATAGTCAGTTTTAGGCATAAAGACTCAGAGTGCATAAAGATTCAGACTGCCAATTACTGTCCAGCCATACCCACTATTAGACAATGAAATGATCAAAATGTTTTCCTTCAGCTGTTAAATCTCTTTAGTTTGAGGCAATTTAATACTATTTTGTACTGGATGGTAGGATACTATCATTAAGGAAAAACCATTTAAATGGAAAAAAGTGTCTTCAGAGGATGAAAGGTATGCTTAGATTGGTTATCCTCAGCAAATACCATGGAAATAAGTGTTCTGGTCAAGATATAACCCAGTATACATTCAGAATTATCAATTCAAACACAAACAAAAAGAAGCACTTTTATTTTTGTACATACACAAAATGAAACAAAGGGTTTCGCCACGATTCTAAATTCTAAAATCCTCTCTAAAGGTAAGATATGTTATGTAGGATGGGATAAAAAGTCAGACAGGCATTTATTGTGAGAGTTAATACTGTATTATAAAACAGAACTCTAATCATTTGCCCAGGATGAACAGTGACAATTGTGACTGTCAGTCAAAAAGTATTCAGAGCAGCAAATTCATGGCTAAGTAATGAATGAAATATTCAGAGGTTTTGGCAGCTCTTAGTTTCTCCCTGGTTAAAACTGCCTCCTTGAGAAGCCCTTTTATACAATGCAAGTTAAGCATAAGAGTCTTACGCATATTCTTAAGCAAAACAGGAGTATAGAGCCCCTGTGTTTTTATGCAAGATGCACGAGAAAGAAGTAAGTACTGCCCCAACACAAGAGCTTGATATGTAAAAGATAAGCTATGCCATATCACTTCAGCTGTAGACTTCCAGGATGAAATTCTGGACCAATGAAGTCTAGGACAAAGTGTTATCAACTAAGTAGGGCAGGATTCCATTCCCCCTCCCATCAAAAGTCTAGGGTGTTGACTTTACTTGAGCAGACTCTGGACCGAGCTGGAGAAGTTATTCCACTTACTATCCAATGGTTGTAAGAAATCTTGTAAATATAAGAGAGTAAACAGATGTGTAGACAGAGAGAGGATAATAAAGTAAGGCTAACCAGTTTCAGTAACGTTATCTTGTGGGCATCATATATTCTGGAACAAAAGGGATTCTGGCAGTCTGTACTTGATCACAGCCAATGTGCTGTCTATTTTAAGACTAACAGTAACTAAGATCATTTCCTACTATTAAGCCCTTAGACTCTTTTCCTATATGACAAACTCATGTTGCATGAAATAATTTCACAAACTGAAGCCAATAAGTCATTTTTCTAGCTGCAGCATACTTCTTATTACCACAAAAATTTAGAGACTCAATTATATAGGATTGTATAAAGAATAAAGAAGGAAGTAGAAGCCACAAAAACAGATGTTCAAGGTGTCAAAGCTAGAAGTCTTAACACTGAACTATGCAAATCAGATGCAGTGTGAGTTTGAGTTTCATTCTTAACAGTTAATAAGAGTTCTAGTAAGAGACATTAAATTGCCAGTACATCTGGAAATTTTAATTTCCTATTTAGAGACAGATTAAGGAAAAACAAAAGCAACAATTTTCAATCTTGTTCTGAAGAAAACAGTAGATTAGGTGCTTTGAAGCACATACAGCTTTCATCCCCCTCTCTAATCATCAACCAATAGCTAGATTTTAATATGCAGCATAGCTAGCTAACCTGATAAACCTAAGCACCTCAAATTTTTAATAAAGAACCCATTTAAAAAGATGAGAGACAGGTAGGTATCGAACACTATTCACTGCAGTTAAAAGAGGATAATTTGTGCAACTTTATGCCTTCCACGACAAATGCAGAAGAGGGTCTCTTCTATATCCATCTTTTAATACTTTTTAGGAATCTACAAAGGCAAAGAATATCTGCAATGCAAAAACAACAATACTGAAAATACCTTAATTTCATACTTCTCCCAGAAGTCTGTCTTCAGGGTATAGAGCTCTTATACTGTGAAACAAAACATGAGGGCAAGCAGGAAAGATCTGGACACACTTCCACAAAAAAGGTTCTCTAATAAAAAGCAAAACAATCTTAGGAGCTCAGCATGACACTATACCCAGGCAACAGTTTTCTGTAATCATGGAGAGTACTCCCTGAATGAAAACTACCTGCATGCCAGCAGGGAAAGCAAACATTTACCTAAATTAAACCCTGCCTTTAACATGTCTTGAATTCTGCACACGTTAAAGAGAAACAGTAATAGAAATTTATACTGAATTTCATTCTCCAAGTCAGCCCTGTGTTCCTTAATGTGGAATGTAGCTGAAACCTTTCAGGATGTCAAAGTGTATTCAAGGTATTTGATGTAATCAGTTGACAAGTGTCTAGTCTTTCAGCACCAATTGGAGGAAGTCTGCTAAAAGGAATTCAAAGGATTGCTCTTAAAGGCCTTGAACTGGCACCAGGTTTGTGGAGAACACAAAGAGGAGATGCTTTACTGGTTGTCAGTGCATCTGAAAACAGATAGGACCGTGACCGGCTAGGCTGATAATTTCTTATTCAGACCATTACGAGGTTTCAGGGGAACAACATCTGAGAAATTAAAGATGCTTCTCAAACAGTCTGAAAGACAAGGCAGAAGGTGTTTTGGCGTTCTGCCAAAACTAAAACACAGTGTCACCCAGGAGAAGTGATATCCAGAGACTATGTTATTGATTACAGCCCTCCACATTCTGTACAGTTTCTCTAGGCTGTCAAAGCATGCTTCTGTGTTAAATCCCAATTCACTCAAGGCATTTGGGAAGATCAGGGACATAAGTTCCCAAAGACAAAGTATTCATAAATCAGTTCATCTTGTCAATCACCAGCTGTTAGCATCTCTGGAGGAGATATTCAGACCAGAAAAAAAAATAATAATAATAATAATAATAAACCTTTAAAGCCTCAGTCTACTCCCATCCGACATATTTTAAAGGCTCTAACTAAGCTTTGCAAGTGAAAGCGGCTACTAAGTGAAAATGTAAGCTTCCCAGCACCCTAGCAAGATAGTACAACATTGTGCACATTTAAGTTGTAATGGTGGTATAATTGTAATAAGCAAGCTAAATGTCAGAGGTTAGCATGACAGGTTGAAAGAAGCGAGTTAAAAACTGCTCAGAGTACATTTAGCAGTTTTATGCTAGTTAGATCTGGTTTAGGACAACACATAGCTTAAACAGAGGATAAAAACTGGTGTATGAATATTAAATTAGGGTAGTACCTATTAAAAACATTTTCAAATTTTGGACCTTTAGTAAGCTTTTTGATTTACAGCCAAAACTAAGTACAAATATGTCGGGTCATCGCTGAATCTTTGCTCTTCAGCCTTGAACTATGGTTCTTGCTGAATGGCTCATCTGCAGATGAGCCAAGATAAGCACTCTTTTCAAGCTTAAATTTGAAAACTTAGGCAAGAAGTCCCTTTCACTAGCAGGTTGGCCACCTGCTAAAGTTTTTAAAAGCCTCTGAGATTTAGAAAAATTAATATTTCTATTCTCTCAAATGTTTATAAAATAGTTATTTCTGTAAGTTTGCTACTAAAATGCATTTCCGTTTACATCTGTGAATATTTAATGTGGATGGGACTGACTCTGAACTTTTCTTGGTCCTCAGAACACCTCTGGGAGAGGGGAAGGGGTCAATAGTAGGTACTGCTACCAATTCATGCTCCATGAGCTAAACAATCTTTGGCTGACCCCTTGGTAACCACACAGCTTCAGTTACTAAGGATACAACAAAAAATATAGTATTCTAATAATGAACAAATGTTGAGGTAGTTGCATCTTGCACAGTCCCTAGCAGCTAAACCAAACTTTTTCAGGATTGAACATGTATTAAGATGACAAGAGCAAAATTAGCTTGACCGCAATAACAAGTTTTCCAGTAGGTGGTTTGAGAAGTTATTTTGTACTATTTTTTTTTGTGCCAGTTGTAGATGCCAAATGAAGCACAGCACAGGATTCAGGAATAATGCTTTTACATGCCAAAAAGCAGCTCCACAAATTTAGACTAAAACTGCTTTCTTATTTTTGGTAGCCTATTATTTTAACCCTTCCAACAGCTAGAATACACTGTTTACACACCAATAGAGCAGGGTGCACCACCAGGGAACTACCATCCCCTCTGGTAGGGAAAAGGGGGGTGGGGCGCAACTAAGAGGCAGCTGTCAACATGAGAGGGAAGGGCAGGAAAAAGCCAGGAGGAAGAGGGCTTACTTCTGGTAAGCAGCACCTAC
>NW_005841962.1:75834-82321 GCF_000455745.1 Alligator sinensis | reverse complement strand
AGAGCAGAGCGCTGCAGAGAAAAATCAGCCACAGGGCACAAGGCAGTGAAAAGGAGGCATCAAGGCAAACTGCTTGTCACCATCATGATCTGTTGCTTGCTCTGCTTTTATGCCTTGATTACAATAATGTTTTCCCCCCTTCCCTCATATACACCCCTTTCCTTGTTGGCAGCCAAAGTACAACTGTTACAGTTAATTTTCTCACCCTGCTTATGATGACAATCTAATTATATGACCATCTCAGATTTCTTCTCCACAGCCTCCACCTGTTCCACTCCCAACGAAAAACCGATTTTTCTTCACCTTCAAGCCCCTACAAAATGTCATTCTGGCTTATATATACATATTTTATACTGTGTTCTTAACCATAATAGAGACCACTAATCTTTCATCCCCATAACCATTTTAAAGGCGTTTTACAAAATGCCTTGCTCAGCTTGGTATACCAAGATACCACTCTCTCCACAACACCCCTGCCAATTTGTTTACTGCAATTTTTTTTTAATTGTTCTTTGATGGCTGTTATGTAAGCTTCATCATAATGACCATTTTGAACCAGTACAATTAGAAACATCGTATGGTTTACTACTATTTATACCTCATTCTCTATTTAGAGAGAGTTACTTGTATTGCTTACACGTTCATTGCTTTGGTGCAATTTAACCTTACTTTTTCAACCTTACTAAAAAAATGTTGCTTTATTCTTAGGGGCCTACCAAATACAGGATTTCAAAGAAATCGTGTAACTGGCTGTCTCCCGCACTTTTTCACAAGGAACTGGCTATATTCAAAAAGCTGACAGAGCTGTCAAAAAAGCTGTCTCCTAGAAGGGCAGGGAGGAGGGGGAAAGAGAGCAGAGAGGGGGGCGGAGAAAAAAAGAAAAAAAAAAAGTCAGGCTGCCAGTCTCCAGAAGGGGGTGGGGAGCAGGGAAGGAGCAGTTAAACTGTTTGTTTACTCAATAATTATTAGGGGTGCACCGATAAAGATTTTCCTGGTTGATTCCCATACCCAATTATTTACCAGGCATAAAAATCAGCCAACACCAATCCAATAACCAACAGGAATGCAGCTTGGTACTTGGAGGGCAGCATCCTGCAGGTAAGTCTGTGGCAGGGGAAGGGGCGCAGATCGAGGCCCCCACAGTGAGCGAGGGAGTGGGGCAGAGGCAGGGGGGTGAATGGGACCCCAGGGCTGGGATTGGAACAGAGCTGCAGGCAGCTCATCCAGGGGATCAGTATCTTGATGCTTAAAAACGGCAGCGGGGGCGCTTGAACTAAAAGGTCATCAAACAAGTTTTAGTTCAAGCACTGCTGCCACCTTTTTTAAATGCCGGGATGCTTTTAACTGGAGCACAGCCCAACAGGGTGAAGGCGGAGGCAGGCTGCCTGCTGTGGGCTCTTCACCCTGCTGCCTTTGTCCCAGGAGCCACACACTGCACCACGTCCCCTGCTCATCCAGCTGTGGGAGGCACAGCTTACTGTTGCCACTGCCACCAGACAGGCAGGAGATGCAACATGGACAGCACGCGGCTCCTGGGGTAAAGGCAGCATGGCAAAGAGCCCCAAGCTACGGCAGGCAGCCCACATCCGCCCTCATCCGCTCTGTTTAAAAGCATCCCGGCACTTTAAAATGGTGACAGTGGCACTTAAACTAAAGCTTATTTGATGAGCTTTAGTTCAAGCACCCCCACCACCATTTTTAAAGTGCTGGGATGCTAATCCTCTAGATGAGCTGCTCACAGCTCCATCCCACTCCCCACCTCAAGCCCTGGGGTCCCATTCACCTCCCTGTCCCAGCCCCAATCCCTTCCCTCACCATAGGGGGCCTCGATCTGTCCCCCTCCCCATTCCCCTTCCCCTCTACAGACTTACCTGCAGGGTGCTGCTCTCCACGCTGCCCAGCTGCATTCCCAGCCACGTACATGTGTGCGGCTGTATACATGGTTTTCGGGGGCCCTGGCCAGAACACATTATATTTATCAGTAAATTATCAGCTACTCCAGCCAAAAAAGCCAATAGCTAATAATGTTAGTTTTCCTTCAATCAATGCCTGGGAGGGGTAGGGCTTGAAGCGCCCCCCAGCCAGAAGCGTGGGGGGACCCCCAATGGGCCCCACTTTGCTCCTCCTTTGAAGTGGCAGCCCTGGCCATGATATGGCTGTGAAATTGGGGGCCCTGGCTGTATTACAGCCATGTAATCAGTCGCCGGGGCCAGTGAATTTGGTAGGTCCCTATTTATAGTGTAGCCTTTCCAAATCCTTTTAAAAATAAGCAGCCTAGTAAACTCTGTGTTCAAGCACATTCAATCACTATGCCACACTATATCAAAATAAAGGTTTTAATTTTTTTTGGTGGGGGGGAAGAAACAGAACCCCCCCACCCCCAGAGGTTAGAAGATCAAAATGCAGACAAGCATTGTTTACAAGAGACAAATGCAGTTTGTCCTGCTAAATCAAGATAGGACTGCAACATGGTGACTGCAAATAGCACTGAACAACACAATCCCACAGGAACAGAAGAACAGCTATTAAAACAAAATGGAGGTCGGGAGGGGTAAATGAAGCTTCCACAGAGACAGCTGTGGAAAAGATGCTCCCCATAAGAAAGAAAAGCCAGTGGGTTTGAATCCATTTTTTTAAACATCACTTTGAAATATTCACATCAACAAGTGAAGCCTTTTTGATGCTAGGAGTATTAAATTCCAATTTCAATCCCCAGATGAAAAGAAGTTTCTAGCAGAAGTTAAAAAGGAAGGTGATGAGAACATCAAGTTTCCCGTTTCATTTATCAGAAAACTTATTTATTGTCAACAAGCACGCACAGAAGAGGACCATGGGAGGAGCTGTAACAATAGTTTAAACTAGTTGTTCCAGACTGTGTGGCAACTGTTCATTAACAGCTTCGTTCAGGTATCTATGCCTTTTCTTGGCATGTCACATCAACAAATTAACTGAAAACACAACAATGCGTGAACTTAAAAATGGAACCCCTTATGCTGAAAAAATCCCCATGAAAAAAGTAGATTAGTAGCAACAGATTTTCTGAACATTTTAAATTTGCAGACCCACTACTAGATGCTGCAAACCGACAAAGAAAAAAAGATGAAAGAATCCCTGCTGATGTTTATCCAAAAGCATCACTCCAATATGAAGTGGGTCTGAAAAGCAACAAGCACTCATGGAGGGGAAAAAATATGTTCTCTCACTCAAAAACCACAAAATATCACAGCTGAGCCGCTGACATCAACTCAGAATGCTCAGGAAGGAACAGAGATATTTCTCATTCTCTCTCAGTGCTATGCAGCCTAAGTTACTGACAAGTAGAGGCTGCCATTGCTGCTCAGAGAAAGTACTAATACACTTAGCACACTGGAGAAATACATATGGCCTATTCATGAGTTCTGTAATTAGTTGACTGATGAAGAATGGACATACTACCTTCCTAATGTTATCCATCAGACCAGAATATAGAAACACCATTTTCAGACCTATACTGATGGGTGCACCTAGAATGTGACCTCTGAATAAACAGCATACACTTTACACAAAGTCTAGGAAAAAGCATAGGATATACTAACACAGCTGTAAGTGATCTGAAATGTGTCAGGGCACAGGTCATTAGCCTCATTTAGATCAACCTGAAGTTCAAACAAAACAGACCTAGTCACAGGACAAGAATCAAAGAGGATTTTAAGAACACTACAGAATCTTTCCATCACGTCATCTCTGAGACTAAATGCTGGGCTCTTCAATCTCCAGCTGAGCCACTACCATTAGGGTCATTTTGGGCACAAAGCTTCCTCATCTTATGGGAGGGAGGGGGGGAAAGGGAATTATTTGGAAAGCACTTTGAGATCTGTTGTGTAGTGTTAGGCAAGATGTAGGTATTAGTGTAGTATTACTTGCCTTCGCAGGTCTCAAATACAGAGATTATAGTTCAGTCCAATCTCAAAGCAGGAATCTTAGACATAACTAATAAAACATAGCTCTGGGTTCTCGCCAACAGACTTGTGTATCCGGTTTTTAAAACAAGCAAACTATTTGTTTGTCAAAGTTGTCATTGTTCCATAAAAGAACAGCAAAAAAATTATGAGACTACATTCCTTGCCAGCCAGGCAACCGGGCCAACTTCAGTCCAAGGTATTTAACACATCCAGATAAATTTGGTGAATAAAAGTTTTGTATTTACCAGCTGGCTGAGTGAGAAAAACAGTGCAGTTTAAGGATAGTTTCAGAAAAAGTGGTAAAGCCTAACTAGCTCAAATGTTGGAGACTCAGTTTGTGTTACAATTCTGTGTGTGCAGAAGGCAAGTAGAGGTGCACCAATACATTGATCCGATATCAAATCGGCACCAATATAAAGAAAATTGTCTGTATCGGAAATTGGTCTGTGTGGCAGAGCACCTCTGGTGTCTGCCACTTTAAGAGCCCGAAGAGGCAACCAGCAGGTGCGGCCCAACTCTGATGAGCGGCCATGTTAAGATTCAGGCCAGCAGAGCTGAAGGCAGCATTCTCCTGCCTGCCACCGAGGAAACAACGTCTCCCGGTGGAGCTACTGCTCCGGTAACACCAGGAGGTAAGGGCAAGAGCTGATGGGAATGGTATTCCTGGGCAAGACCTAAAACTGTACCCTGCTGGGGATGGGCAGCCTGGTGGGGCTGTTTGTGGCAGCCCAGCCCCCCAGAAATGCCAGGCCAGTTACCACCCAAGTAGGGTTGCCTAAACCCCAGCCCCCACCTTCAGGTGGGTCAATTAACATTGGAGGTAGTTGGGTGCCAGGCACAGCTGCAGCCACCTGAGCCTGTGGGGTATGCGTGTGACCCCAGGCCCCAGCATAGGGGTGCAGAATATAGGCCTCAGTGGAGGTAGAGGTGTAGCGTGGGCTGCAGTGGGGCACCTGACAGCCTGCACCAGAGTAGCAGCTGAGAGGCCTCGAGAGCCTAGCAAGGGGTATGAAGCCTAGCGAAGAGGCAAGGCGCCCAGAGGCTAGGAGCCCCGACTGTGCTTGTGTGCGAGGGAAGGAACCCAGTGCGAGTGAGGGGCTCGGAGCCCAAGGAGAGAGGCCAGAGTTAGGGGCCAGGATATAGTGGCAACATGTGAATGCTGAGGGACTTGTAGTAAGGCCCTATGAACAGGGGGCCTAAGATGAGGCCCTGGGAGGAAAGAGCGTGAAGTGTGTCCCGGTGAGCAAGGGCGTGAGGCTAGGCCCTGCTAACATAGGGGCCAGGTTAAGTCCAGGTAAGCCTTCGGGCACCTGAGGCCACAAGTGGCCAGAGGCCAATTGGGTGGAGCAGCTGAGGAAGTGCCGCAGGTAAGCAATGGGGAAGTCAGGAGCCCCTAATTCAGAGCAGCTGGGTGAGCAACCTGGCGAGGGACTAGAGGCAGAGTCACTCTAGTGTTCTGCAAACCGCCCAGCGCTCGCTCGGATGATGGTCACAGGAGACGCCCAAGAGGCCGCACACTTGCTGGCTGGAGAGTGCAGGGAAATAAGCCCAGGACCCTTCGGGCGAGGGCAGGGTGAGTGTGGCCCCAGGTAAAGGAGGGGCGGTATGAGAGTGGCCCCGCAAAGGGGCAGCATGAGAGAGACCGTGTGAGAGGCAGTGGAGTGGGAGAGGCCTCAGTGAGACGGAGGCAGTATGAGTGTGGCCCATAATAGGACAGAAAGCTAGAGACCTAACTGGGATGAGTTGTGCCCGGCCTCAGGCCAGAGCAGAGCTCAGCTATTAGGAACATCTCTGAAGCTTGGGATGAAGTATAGGGGTGGCTGGAGCTGCATTCATAGGTCCAGAAGACCAGGGCATTCGAAGGGCAGCCTCCCACCTAATTAACACCTTAATTATGTGTCATCAAGGCATGGCAGGAGAGAATGGCAGGCAGCATGCCCAGAGGCAGGTGAGGAGACTAGCACTGTGGCTAGTCAGTGAGTTTCCACTTTGCCACAGACTGATATGGCCAATAAAAGGCCTGCACATGCGCAGCACATAGGCGACAAGAAGCACAGCCCGGCAGCTTGAAGGGAAAGGGGCACGGGGGGGGGGTGGGGCGGGGGGCAGATCAAGGCCCTTGCAGTGAGAGAGGGAGTGGGGCTGGGGCAAGCGCTGCCCAGCTGGGACAGGGCAGGGTGCAGGATGGAGTCACAGCTCATTCAGGGGCTGCAGGGAGAGGGGGGAGCAGCTCTCATCTCTGCATGCTGCTTGTCTGGGAACCGCTCATCTGGCGCTCGCCACTTGTCTAGGAGGTCATGGGGGAGTGTGTGCCCCTGGATCTGCACAGGGCAGGTGGGTGGGGCCGGGGCTGTACCAGGCTGCACTCAGAGCAAGCGGTGGCAGCACTGGGAGATGGGCTACTGGGAGGGACTGCAGCCACCCCAGAATTCACCATAGCCCTCACATAGGCCCTGTTGCCAGCACCTCCATCTCCCACCTCAGGCACAGCCCTGGCCATACCCACCCCACACAGATCTGGAGGACACCCGCCCCCCCCCCCCCCC
>NW_005841962.1:74768-75798 GCF_000455745.1 Alligator sinensis | reverse complement strand
CAGCTCCCAGACAAGCGGCACGCAGCAGCGGGAGCCACCCCCACACCCCCACCCAGGACAAGCCATGGCTCTGTCCCGCACCCATGCTGCTTTGGCAGCACTTGCCCCAGCCCCTGTTCCACTCCCTCCATCACTGTGGGGGGGCCTTGATCTGCCCCCCCATGCCCCTTCCCTTCCCCCTCCCCATCCACCACAACAGACTTACCAGCTGGATGCAGCTGTATTGGAAATTGGTATCAGCTGATATGCCTCCTTAAAAATTGGCTATCACCCTAAAAATCTCTATCATGCGCAGTGCGCACCCCTAATTGTAAGGTTTTTGTTTTGGACAGGATATAACTTTGAAAAGCAGTGAATCCTCTGCTATGTCACATTTTTCAAGAAATTAGGTGTTCATACTTGCCCTCCACATTCCCCCAATTAAACAAAACAAGAGAGCCAAAAAACCCCAGAAAACCACAACATTTCTCCCCCCCCCCCCCCCGAGCCAAGTAAGGAAAATATTATGTCAAATCTCTTTAGCTGCTACTAACAAGGTAACATTTGAGTATCTGGAGCTTCTTCCCAAACAAGACAACTAGTCAAATTACATGCGAGAGAAAAGCCATAATCAAAGTCCACCAGGGACATCATTCTGTAAATCCTAGCTGATTCGGGACTGTTGGTCTTTTCTCATCCACTTCCTACTTTGTGTTGTTGCATACCCAACTAGGGAGCTTTGCTGTAGTAAGCCTTAGCAAAGCAAAAAAAGCTAAGACATTCTCTTATATGTACATTTTACAAAAAACATATTTTTCCATACAAATGAATGTCTTGCTGCTGCAAATGCATAGTGGCTAGAGCCAGTACTAGCAGAACTATATTTTCACTCTCAAGGTGAATACAGGAAACTATTACTTTAACGCCAAAAATCCACAACTTCCCAGACCCTAAAACAGAGATGAAGGCCTTTAAAAACACTGTTGTTTTTTGTTTTGTTTTTTAATTACTGCTATTATCATTCTGCAAAATAAATTCTGGTTTAACTCTA
>NW_005841962.1:70075-74758 GCF_000455745.1 Alligator sinensis | reverse complement strand
TCATTAATTAAATTCTCTCTTGGAAGGACCATGAAAGACTCTCACGTGATATGACCAGTAGAGTTATTAGTAAATAGCTACTATAAAAAGTGAACAGATGAAGGAGAAAGACTGCTCAACAAAGGAAACATGAGTGGAGAGGAAGAGAAGGAGAAAAGACAACAGCAATTATGTAAACAACAACAGATTACATAAACTGGATATGTACTTGTAAAGAGAACTACTTTTCATACAAAAAGCAAAGCTAAAAAAAAAGCTAACTCAAAGAGTAATGTTACAGAACACTGATTCAATGAACTCAATCATGAATACTGAAATGTTGCTCATGTGCTGGACCTAACTTCATTTTTTAAAACTGAGTAAGAAGGAATTGTACCTGAAACATCCTTCACCTATATATATATATATATATATAGATATATTATGCAATAACAACACTAAAAAAAACTGCACTTAAATTAAAACTCAATTTAAAAAAAAAAAAAGTGATGAAACAGCTGGTAAAATTAGGCTGGCACCTACAAAAGTATATGCCTCTAAAATATACCAAGAAAGCTATGACATAGAGCCAAGCTGCCAGATACCACCGAATTTGCACTGAGAACACACGGGATTGCTACCTCTCAAATCTCAACAAGGACACTCCTCCAGAGACACAGATCACGTTTGAAATAACCACCCAGACACCATGTGAAGAACTGTTGCAGTACAGAAGAAACCCCCCCATGAATCACAGACCATTGGTTATGACATACCACCCCTCCCTCAAACCCATGCGGAAAATCCTCAAAAAACTGCAACCCTTACTAGGAGACCCAATTCTTAAAAAGAACTTCCCAGAACCATCTATCCTAGCCTTCAAACAAGCACCAAACCTCGCTAACCTCATCACCAGAAGCAAAATTCCCATGGCCCAGAATGCACCGAATGGATCCAGACTATGCCATGACAAGAAATGCAAAACCTGCCAACATTTCCCCCACCCCACAACAGAACCATCAGCATTCCTGGATCTTACAGCTGCACCTCCAGAAATGTAATCTCTCTCATCCAATGCACCAAATGCCCTAATGGAAAATACGTAGGAGAGACCAAACAACAACTGCGCACCAGAATGAATGCACACCAGAAACCTATCCAAGACAGGAATACCTAATTACCTGTGGGGGCACATTTCTCACAAGAAAACCACTCTCTCTCTAATCTCTCCGTTCTGATCCTCAAAGGAAACTTACACAACACTTCCCAGAGACGAGCCTATGAACTCCACTTCATCAGCCTCCTGGATACTAAAAATCATGGACTAAATATAGACATTGGATTTATGACACATTATAACCTGCCTGACATCTGACTCCCCAGGTATCTCTCCACTATTCATCCCCCTTCTCTCTCTTCCCCCCCTCCCCAACCTGTCTCTCACCCATTGACGACTCAATCTACATTTTCACTGACTACCCGTCTTGTATGCATACCAGCCCAGCCTCTGGCTTCTTTATTTTTCATTCCATCCAGTAAGAGCACATACTAACTGCTGAAACTTCCTTAGCTTGATGAAGGGTTTTTGAACCCGAAAGCTTGCTTAATAATTGTTTTCCAACTATTTAAGTTGGTCTAATAAAAGATATCAGATTCACCCAAAGAACCTAGTCTGCCTATGTCCTTAGACCAGGGGCAGGCAACTATTTCACGTGGAGGGCCACTTACTGAGTTTTGACAAGCCATTGAGGGCTGCATGCCCCCCCCCCCCCATCTCTAAAAGAAATTTTAAGGTGCTACACAGTCCTGCCTTTGATCCAGTTAAAAAAATGATACTTCATTTCAGTTAGAACAAATAACATGTAACCTTTTGGAACAACCCTTTTTTTGTCTCAGTGTTGCTACATTGCCTGTACTTCAATTTTTCCTCCCTGAAGCAGGTTTCACCAGTATTCAAGAAAGTTATCACCATAAATAGGGTTCTCATCCTAATTATGAATCTGTTACCTAAACTGCTCGTGAGAAATTTTTGCTACATCAGCAAAATAGGTTTGGAGTTTAAATAACTGACTTCAAAAGAGAAATAGGATTTAATGTCAGGGGGAAAAAAATGCATCAACATAGCAAGTGCTATTACATTTAACAACACTGCATCTGTTCCTTTTGCAAGTCTTGTTACAAAAGTCACTTCTCATTTTATACAGCTGCTTTTTTCAAAACGTGGAAGCTTGGTGCTCATTTAAACATGCAGCTCTTTTCCTCCCTGTGTGATAACTAAGAACCCACTAATGTTGGAAAAAAACTATACCCATGTTTTGAACAGAACTAGGAAAATAATAGGCTTTTACACCTGTTGTTGGTTTTTGACACATGGGAGTTAGAAAAAAAGCATTTATCTGACCTATTTCAGTAATATTTTCATCTTTTCTTTCTACAGTTTTTTTGAAAGAGCTGCACTCTAACGTTCTCATCTGTTTCCTTGCAATAAAGTGTCTGAAATGTGAACCCTCTGACTTTCTGCTACTGCAAGCTAACCCAGCTCCCAAAGGAAACAGCATCTCTCATGAGGTGTTCCCTAGGATACGTTTCTTTCTGTTCCACAAGTTTGCTGGTCTTTGGTTACAGCACTCCTCAGAAGATTCAGTTTTTAAAAGCTCAAAATTTAGCAAATTAAGTTTTAGAGCTGCAAACTTATGTCATTCAGGTTTTGAAGAACTAAACTAAAGCTGGTCTATGCAAGTTCAAAAAAAAAACAAAAAAAAAAAAAAAAAAAAAACACACTTGAAGTCCCTTTAAGAGCCCCCACAAATTTTTTTTCTTTCCCCCTTCTATAAGTATTTTTTAAATAGTTTTCTTCCCTAGTTTTTCTGTGAAAGATTGACACCAATGAGACTCAACCAGGGAAACGCAGCATCCTGGGGCACCATGAGATCCTTTTAAGGATAATGGACACTGTTAGGTATGCAAACACCTATACACAATTCACAAGATAAACACAGAGATTTCAAATAAGAATCCTCAGTGTCAAAGATATTCTGACCTGTTGTGGTGACTACACCCCACATATTTGGTAGTGAAGCTATCAATACTTTTCCTGCAGACTAATACAAGGGCTCTTATCAGGAGCTATCAAAATGGTCAGGATCTCAAAAACACCCTTTCCTATATACACTGCTAAATGGGGAAATGGGTAGGGACTACAGGGTTCACAGTACATAAAGGAGGGCTAAAACAGCTTTAAAAGCAACAACAAAAAGTCACTGGACTTTTAGTTTAGGTATCAGTCCATCTCAGGAAGGAACAGAATTGCCCTAAGTGTGACATCAGCTAGCAGAACCTAATCTGTGCTTGAAAGATAAAGCCAAGCTTGAGTGACTTCTCCAGGGCACAAAGGCCTGGCTAGTGTATACAGAGACACCGGGTTGCCCACACACCAGTGTCCCCCTCTTGGCCTTGCTGGTTTAATCCAAAGAAAAGGCAGGTACCAGTATGTTTTGACCCAGCTTGGCTGCAGGAGCTCCTCCTGGAGGAAGAGAGAGCATCCATCTATCAGGGCTCCACTCCTAGACTGGCTACCACCTGGGGTTAAAGAAGCCAGTCTACCCTATCATGGAGTGGCTTTGTGTTGCTGCCGTACAGCATCCATATGAGACAGAGAGACAGAGAGACAGAGAGACAGAGACAGAGACAGAGACAGAGACAGAGACAGAGACACAAAGCAAACAAGTTTCAACTTCAAGTACTGTTGACATACTCAGGAAAATCTGAGATGCAAATGCTGCTTTTCCATGCTCAGAAACTCTGACCAGTCTCGTTCAATCGAGAGAGAGACATAAGTCAACAAGCTTCAGTAATAAGGCACCATAATGCGAGTAAGGTAAAACGGAACATGAGAAAACTCTATTTACATAACTCCAAAAAACCAAAACCAACCACTCACGTGCAATTACCAGAACCAAAACACTCCCCAAACCAAAACATTCAATACCATCAGACCAGCACAAAGACGAAACCATGATGATCCAAAGAGGCACTAGCACAAAACCACAAAGCAGTCACTAGCATAAAGGAGTTGTTCTAAGATATGTCCAACTGGTTCCTGTTGGAGGAAGGAAGGGGCTTGCTCCCATTTTGGTGGCTGGGTGCACACAGTGGACTGCTGGCCTCCTGCCTGGAGAGCACCCGGTGCACTGCAAGGGCTGGAGTGATGCTGTGGCGGGAACAGGAAGGAGGCCAGACCTGTGGTGGGGAAGATCTCTGGGTGGCCCCCAGAAGACAGGTGGCCCAACGCAGAGAGAAGTCCAGCACCCACTGCAATTCCTGCCTCTGTCATTCAGAGGCACGTTGTCAGCAGCAGCCTGGTGGGGAGCCTGGCCCCACAGGCAAACACAAGTGCTAGGGACACGGACACGCACACATGGGGCACAATAACGTCCAGGGACCATTGCAGGACACGGACATGAACATAGACACCCACCCTGGACCAACAATGCCCAGGTGCCATTGCAGGACACGCATGCAAACACCCCCCCACCCCGACAGATTCTCTCACACACGCAGCCCCGCGCGTTACCTTCATTTTCCATCGAAGCGCGCTCAGGTTGACGCTGTTACAAAGTCTTCAGCGCCCAGGGGCGGCGGCGGCGGACGGGTGGGCAGGGGGGAGGCAGGGAGGGAGGGAGGAAGCGGCCCCGGGTCCTCGCG
>NW_005841962.1:67152-69883 GCF_000455745.1 Alligator sinensis | reverse complement strand
TGGGCAAGCGGGAGGGACCAAGTGGAACGCGCGGAGGCTCCGGCCTCGTCCTCTCGGTCCCGCCCACGGGCGACCCCGGGGGGGACGGGGCACACTATTCCACGACCCCCCCGGCCCCACAGTATCGGGGTACAGCCTACACTGGGGCTGCTCAACCTTGCTGGGCTAGAAGCAGCCAGGCAGCCCCGCCCCTCCTAAAAAAAGGACCCTCTAGCCCCGCCCCTCCTAAAAAAAGGACCCTCTAAGTTCCTCAAGCTCTTCTTACCTCCATAAAGAACAACAACAGTGGGGTTTTCCTGTTGAAAAAGAACTGAGCCAAGCCACAGTGCCGGGTTTCTCTTGGAAATCTCGGAGTCAAACTGTGGGTACCTGTTACATGTATTGCACCACTTGTGTGCAATAAACTCTCAGACCCGCCACTGGTGCAGAGCAATTATCGCACCGCTGGTCAGTCGCACAATGCACTTTGACCAGCCTTATCACACCATGAAAAGGACTGTCTGGCTTGAAAGAGAGCAACCCCACTGGTAACGTGTAGGGGGTGAGGTGCATGTGCCCCCCCTGAGTGTGGCGGCGCACCCCCTGCGAAAGAGATTGGCTGACACTGCTGGCAGCGCCTGTGGGCAGTCACCATTCACCGCCCTCCATCCCCTTGCCGCCAACACGGACTGTGGCATCTGCAGGCGTTTGCCAATCTGCTGGCTGCCACAGTGCTCGCCATCGCCAGTCAGTGCTCGCCAGCCGCCCCCCAACTCTCACTGCGGTGGCTGCCTGCAGGAGCTCCCCGCTCGCCACGGCCATGGCCTGTCACCTGTGGGGGAGTCGCTGTGCCCCCCCCAGCCTCAGGAGGCATGCAACGTTCATGGCCAATCAGCTATGACAGCGGTTCCCAAACTGACAGATGTCACACCACCAATTTAAAACAATACAACTTTAAGATACCACCAGCAATTTTGTCGTCATATAAAGCAGAATTATAACTAACCTGGTAACGTGTACAACTGACATGCTATCTGAGTACCATTGTTGGTATCCATACCACAGATTGGGAACCGTTGCACTATGGAGTTAGTGCTTGAAAATGTATAACGATTTTATAGCTGGTTTCTGTCCAGATTTCATTTGAAGGCACAGCAGGGCCCACCTGTGTAAAGATAACAGGGCTAACATGGGATAGCACCCCCACCACCACCACCACAACAGCACCCTTGACAGGACTGTGCCACCCGGAGGCACTGCGGTCCCCTGGTTGAGAATCACTGGCCTAGCTTAACTGATCAATTTACCTTGAGATAATTCATACAGTCATAGAAAGTGAGGGTTGGAAGGGACTGCTGGAGGTCATCTAGTCCAACCCCCTGCTCAAAGCAGGACCCTCCCCAAAGCAGGACCCTAGATCATTCTAGCCCAGGGCTTTGTCAAGCTGGGACTTAAAAACCTCCAAGGATGGAGATTCCACCACCTCTCTAGGTAACTTGTTCCTGTGCTACACCACCCTCCTAGTGAGAAAGTTTTTCCAAGTACCCAACCTAAACCTCCCTTGCTTCAGCTTGACACCACTATGATAGTTCCAAATTCCTGCCAGCAACCCCCTTTTTCCCCCACCCCATCAATACCTGGTGAGGCCACAGCTGGAGTACTGCATCCAGTTTTGGGATCCACAATTTAAAAAGGATGTGGAAAAGTTTGAGAGAGTCCAGAGGAGAGCCTTATCATGATCAGAGGTCAGGAAAACAGGCCTTATGATGAGAGGCTGAGAGCCATGGGACTCTTCAGCCTAGAAAAGCTCAGGCTCAGGGGGGACCTGGTGGCTGCCTGTAAGTATAAGGAGCGTACACATCAGGATCTGGGGGAACACCTGTTCACCAGAGCACCCCATGGGATGACAAGGTCACACGATCACAAACTTCTCCAAGACTGTTTCAGGCTGGACATAAGGAAGAAGTTCTTTACAGTCCGAGCCCCCAAGGCTTGGAACAGACTGATGCCAGGGGTGGTGCAAGCACCTACTCTGGATTTCTTTAAGAGTCAACTGGACGTTTATCTTGCTGGGATCCTGTGACCCTCAGCTGACTTCCTGCCCTTTGGACAGGGGGCTGGACTTGATGAACTTCCAAGGTCCCTTCCAGCCCTAATGTCTATGAAATCTATGAGCACCTATCTCATTTATCAACTCCTGATAGCTGGTAGTGAATACCTTTGCCATCACTTGGTTAATATGCCTTTCCCAGGGGAATGCAAAGCTTACTCTTACAACTGCACAAAACCTAGTTCTCTTTGAACTGCAAGTAAGATTAGCTTTTATGCAGTATTCAACAGGACGGACTAAAGACGGCAATCCCTAATTTTCTTGTTCTTAGTGGTCTTCAATATTTTTCTTATAAGAAGGTATGGAGTTACCAGCCCTTCTCACCAAACAGTTTAATTCTAACAGCTTGCTTGCCTATGTCCTAAGGATGGAAAAACCATTCTTCAGAATGGTGGTTTAAGTACTAAACAAACCAGAGTAGGGTATCCTTGGAGTTTCTCCCTTCGAGATAATCAATTTTCTATTTAAGAAAAATAATAAACTGTAAATGAGCTGTTTTGACATTCAAGATCAAAATTCTAACATGACTTAGACACGTTGATGCAGGCTTGACACCCCATTTTTAAAGAAGTGTAATAGATACATACACACAACTTGATTAACACCTTGTGATTGACAGTCTATCACCTTAGCTTGGTTTAT
>NW_005841962.1:65030-67121 GCF_000455745.1 Alligator sinensis | reverse complement strand
GGAAAAGGAGCCAAGATGAATGTCAGTTCATAAATAGCATATACTTCAGCTACATTTTAACCTTTGTAAAATTAAGTCTAACTTGCTGCTTTGTGAAGCCCTCAACTATGCAAGGTCAGGTTTACACATTTGTTTCATCTTTCTAATTCTTCAATTACTTTGTTCAGATGCAAACAATTTAGATTTACTTTTGTACTGTGACATGGAAAACAAAAGGTGCAAGTTCTGATTTAAAATACTAGGAGATAAAAGAAAATAAAGAGAGTAAGGGGAAGCAAGCTAGTTATTCCAGAGTAATCTAAGATAGGATTTCAGGTTCTGCCCAATTTGTTGCCATAACTAGGGGACCATTGAAGGATTTTTTTTTTTAAATCAGACAACCTCTAATTCATTAAAGCTCCTATTTAATTGCTTGCCTTAACTGCAAAAGGATTTCTGTAAACAACTTTTTAGTGAAAAAAATCCAGTGTCCTTCCACTGTTGCTAGCATTTATATTAGAAACAAGTACAAGCATGCTGTGGCGTGACACTCATATTGAAAGATACACTTACACTTTAAGGCATATACATTCATTACAGAAGCTGTTTAGGTATGAACATTGATCTACTGTAAATTATCTAGGAAGGAACATCTCTTTATTCAATAAAGCATCCTTTTAACATAAATAAAATTGTCACTAATTTTGTTTTCAAAGACCCAGAACCTGCACCCCATGGCTCTATTTATTAGAGACCTAAATATTGCACACCTCCTCCCATCTGCAGCAGTTTAACACTTTCTCTGACTCTAACATGAATCACATTATGCAAGAACATCAGGACAGTTTTAGTAATTTCAACCTCCCTAGAAAGTTCCTTCCATAAACAAACATATTTGGCAAGTGCAAGATAACAATATTTTCCAGAGCCTTGTCTGAATTTTAATTATGTTGATAAGCTGCATTCTCCTAAATATAAATTTCACTGCAATTAGGCATGTGCATTAATCATGAAAATATTCAGTAATCTTAATTTCCATCTAATTATATTTGCAATAAGAATACTGGCCTGTGGATCAAAAGGAATAATATTTTTCTTTTAGTCTGTCTCCCAACAGAATAATTGAAATTAGAAGCACAAGGCTGATTTACTGTTAATTGGAATACAAAATGCTGATCAATGATGTTTAAGCTCCACAACTAGAAACTATTTTCAAAAAGTTTTTAAAAAATATATTTCTCAAAACCAATTGCTACAACCTTTCAAATGGAAAGTAGAGCAAGAACATTTAAGTGTTTTGCTGTAGTTTATATTTAAAAAGTGAAAAAGAAACTAGTCCAATTCCAACACATTACATCCTGGTCTAGAAGTGGGGGGCAAAAATGGAAAATGGTTTTGTGACTTGTTTTGCTTCTTTATGATGTATAAAGAATCTTCTCCCGCCCCAAAAAGTCTTAAATACGTTACATTCCACCCACCCGCCCCCCTTCCCATTACTCTGTAAGACTTCAGGGGGCACTTATACATATGGTGAGGGTTTAATCCTCAGGGTTTTACTCTATGGCCCCTAAATTGAAATGGTGGGTTTTTAACTCAAACCCCGTTTCCATTTTTTCATCATGTTACAGTAAGGGGCCTGATGCATTTTTTTTTCTCTTCCTTTTACAGGAGCTGGAACCTGCCTGCAGCCAAGGGACAAGCTGCTGGCAAGCTGAGCAGCCCCTTAGCTGCAGGGGGTCTGGTCCTTCCCTCTGCAGTGGCATCGCCCCCCCAGGCAGGCTGCCAGCAGGTGAAGTGCTGCCCCAGCTCAGAGGCAGCACGTGGCCAGATGGGCAGCATGATGCCCAGGGAATAGCACCTGGTGGGATTCCAGCAGGCAGGCTCAGGGAACAGCTGGATCGGGCCAGGTGCTGCCTCTGAGTTGGGACAGCACCTAGCCCACTAACAGCCTGCCTGGGGTGGCCCCAAGGGGCATCACCACCAAAAAGGGAAGAACTAGGACCCCTGCAACTCAGGGGCTGCTCACTCGCCACCCGTGGGAGAAGTGGGCAGATTCTGCCTGAATAAAAAAAGATCGGGCCCCTTGCCACTTCTTCCTTCAGCAGGCTCCTG
>NW_005841962.1:64416-64999 GCF_000455745.1 Alligator sinensis | reverse complement strand
TGCCACAGCACCCAATCCTTTTTTTCTGTGGACCTGCCTGCCTCTCCCATGGCTGGGGGCAAGCTGACAGCTGCAACACATCATTGCAAACTAACCTATATCCACATGTAGTTTAGTTTGCAACAATGCAAACTCAACTTAAACTCCCCAAACTGGCATACATGTAATGTGTGATGCCATTAAGGCACAAAAACATTTTTGTCACCTGTACATTGTGCCCCAGGAAAACTGACAGGAGAGACAGTCATGATACCCCAAAAAACACTGATGATCAATTGCAAGGAAAGGGAGCGTTCAAATCGAAGTGCGTTCAAATACTAGAACTCTTACGATACAATAACATTTACAAAGAAATTTAGCTTTTTGGGTAAAGCTTAATTTTTTCCCCTTAACCTTCAGGATTAGGCATGAGAGTTTCTCACTTAAATTACAGTATCAAAATGTTCTAGGCAAAATGTTAAGGAAGTTCTATCCACTCATACTGCCCATTATATTCCTTTTGGCCAAAATAAGATTAGTAAATTTAAACTGAAGAAACTTACTTAAGAATGCTACTGATATAAGATAACTTGATTTATTCTGC
>NW_005841962.1:25797-64385 GCF_000455745.1 Alligator sinensis | reverse complement strand
TTTCCCTAGTAGTCTAGAGCAGTGGTGCTCAAGCTTTGGGTCCCACAGTCCAGAGCAGCAGTGCAGGGCTGATCTATGGGTCAAATCAAATCCTGTGCACTAGAATGGGGCCCCACACCGCTCCCATCCAGCTCTTCATGCCAAGATTGGGCCCTGGGGCCTTGCATCCCCACTCTAGCATGCAGGGCACAGGACTCCTCATGGGTCCAAAAATGTGCTAGCAGGGGAGCAGTACCAGGGGTGGAGCTCTACCTCTTCTGTAGTATAATAGAATTTCTTCAGAAAACTAATACCCATAAACAAATGATCACAGGAAGTAAATATTTGGAAAAAAAAGTGAGAGATTTTTTATTCCTTTTCCAGTAAGGAATCCAAGATGGTGAAATGGGGTGGTGCAGCTGTAGCAGAGAGCTCATTGCACATGCATCTGGCAGCCAAAACCAGAGCTCTTGGCAATGTATCAGTAGTAGAAGAGGGGATGTGACCACACCACCATAGCCCTCAGATCTGCCCCGGTCCTTTTCAGACCATAACTGCATTCCATATACTTTTTTTTATTCTACACTTTAAACTTCCAGATTGCTTCTAGTTCCTTTTTCAAGCTAAATCTTTAAAAGAAACACTTTTAGATAGCACCCTTTTAAAGATGGATTTATTACAATGTTATTGATGTTGAGATATATTAGTAATTATAAAATCTCTCATAGCTTAATTAACTTCTCAGGAGATTAACAATTTGTTCTGCCTAAAGAAATGTGTTTGTACTTAAAAACTGCAAAGAACAATTTTTCCAACTATTTAGTTGGTCTAATAAGAGAAATGACATTTACCCAAAGAAACTTCTCTGCCTAGCTTGGCCACAGGAAGTGCTGGAGCAAAGATCATCCATTTGTCCCTGTAGTGAAACCATATAATAGACATACTATTATAACAAAAGGATTTTAGTATTTAGCGTCCCAGGTTAAGCTGCTTTTTAAAGACAGCCTTAACTGATTGTAAACTCCCCATTACCCATGGAAAATACATAAAAATATTTCATAAACACCTTAGTAAATACTGCCCTCTTCAATAGGGAAAGTGTTTCAAGGATGTCCTCAAGGCCAAAGTGAAAACAAATGCAACATAGACATCAGCACATGGGAGACTCATCACCATCCCAAACGGAGGAAGAGTCTACTACAAGGATCTTAGTACTTTGAAACTGTATGATGACAACAAAAGACAGAAAAGCAGGAGTGGCAGAAACAGCATGTCAGGGACTGAATGAAGCATCCAGAGCCACCCACCCTGCATGGAAACACATGCCTAATTTACAACAGTCTGTCAATCCCAATTTGGCTGTGTCAATCATCTTCAGACCCCCAGATAAGACAATCATCCTCGACTGTGAAGGACTCAAGAGAAAAGTAAATCTCAATCTTTCATTTGTCAGAAAAATTAATTCATTTAACCTTAGCCATGTCAGCTCCCTCTCCTGCTGCTCATCAACATCACATTTTTGTTCTTGGCATCTTCTATGTCGTGCAGATTTCATACTCCAGACACCTCAGCTAAACCTCTCCATCAGCCATTTGTGTTTTGGATTAACTCAGTCCTGGGCTCAAAGTACATCCTCTTCCTCTATTTTAGGGCATGTAAGACTCTTAATCTGTTCCTGGTATATTCCTCAGTTGCCCTTCCTCAAACTGGGATTTCAAGGCCAAGTTCTTGAAGAGGATGCATCTCTTCCAGTTTAACTCCAGTTAACTCCAGTGGTGGCACCTGAATATACTTGAAACAGGGAAGTGATATGGGCTTGTCTGTGAAAAAAATGGCCAACAGAACCAGTCAGGCCAGAAAAGGGTGCATGTTAAATGCCACCCTCTGACAGTGGTTTGGCTTGCTGTATATTTTAACCAAAAATCCCAATTTGGACAGCACACCTCCAGTATTCCTACTATAGCACAGCCCTCACTATACCTTTTCAGTGCCAAATATGGCTTAAACCCATGCTCAACCGAGAGCAGTGAGGGGAAGACAGTGAACTAGTTATATGGCTCAAAAAAAAGATTACACTTGTTTTTAATATTCTACTAGAATATTAAACAGAAAGCATACACTGTCCTAGAGCGCTGAATGATTTTAGTTACATTACTGTAAAAACATCTGTGGCAGAGAATAAAGACCCTCTAACAATGAAGCTATAAAGGAGGATTAAATTAATCAGTTGTGGTGGAGTGGAGCAGTTTAGTTTCAACTGATTCAAAGTCATTGTGCCAACAATTTTATGAATGCTGCATATGTTAAGAACACAGCCAAGTATCTCTGTATTTAAGAATCATTTTGTAGACCATTTTTTCCCTTGAAAATTAGGATGAAGGCAATTTACAATAAGAAGCTGACAGCTAGTAAACTGATATTTACATGCTTGTAAGATTTCAGCTCCTGGCAAAGATAAACTAATTTGTGATGAATGGAGGTGATGGATTTGTTTCTATAATTTCATTCAGACTATGAGCCAAAAATTTATCAAGTGAAAACATGTGGTAGTCTAACTTGGCAAAAATTCATCCTAAACTCATGTCTTCTAAGGCAATTTACATTCCATTTTCCTTTATTATTATTTGCACTTGAATGGAAATCAGTTATTCTTTGAAGATCCACCCTCCCTCCTAACAAACCACCCCATCAGAAGATACCCGTTTTAGAACAGATTAAGGCTGGTAAAGCTTACTTTTAAATTATTCTTCAGTATGTTGCTACTGTAAGTCCTTGCTCTAGATGAAAGACCAATATTTTTAAGATAGCATGCACTTCAGCATTTCAGGTCAGTGCCCCAGCTGTGAAACTTAAGTGGGGAGAAAGATAAGAACATCACACAAAACAGCTTTTGACGTTTTCCAGCTCTTCTGGGTCACTGAAGACATTCTAATCTAGACTTGTGGCAGTGCAGTCTTTAACTCACACATCAGTCTCATTCTAGTATACTTTTAGCAACTCAATATGCTAGAGGAGGATTTTTAAGAAGTTTAAAAAAATGTTTAATCCCCTCCTCTCTACCATCTGGCTACTGGGGACATTCTGTACAAATTCAATATGCCAACTGTGTATTCAGCAGCAAGTTTTTCAGCAAATATTCACCAATTGTGACCGTGTCCCTTTAAGGGAGTCCCAACTAGTCCAGATCCATTTCAGAGTCAAAGTGCACTCCTATTTCTAAATTCCAAAACGTTGGTGTACGCACATGTGCACACAAAATCAACAAGAAACTTGTTTGATTGAAGAGGAACTTTCAAGTCATAAACATTCAAGATAACGAAAGGTTCTAGTCTGTTGTTTTTTTAAATTCACATCTTTTAAATTTATTTCTGAAAGCACCACTTAGTACTTGCATCGCCTCATATAACCGAGGCTATTAATATGGTGAATTTAAAGATACCAAAATATAGAATGTGAAACATTTCTTATTTTTTGCCTGTGATAAATGGCAAGTCAGCTATTAGGAAAGAGTTAAAACTGTCCATCTTAATAAGTGCACCACTATAATAATCACTGCAAGTACCCACTATGTCCACACGGCTGGCATTAAAATCCCTCATGTAGTGCTCCAGCAGATACAGAATGGGGTTTTATTTCCCTACTAGGAAGAAAAAAAAGAGTTTCTAGCTTCCACTATGGCCCACATGTTTTAAGAGCTTGTAACAAATTTAGAGCCTTTAAAATTCCACTGAGTTGCATGTGTGTAGTCTTAACTGTCACAAGTTAAAAAAAATATATAAATCAATCAATCAATCTATAATTTTTATCCCTTCCCCCTCCACATACATAACATTCTCTCTCTCCACTTTGAGGGAATTTTTGCCAGCTACAAGTCTGGTATACATAGAGCCTCTTACTCTCCATACTGATAAGGTTCAGTTTTCCCAAGGCTGTGGTCTTGTAGGAATGTCCGATGAGAAATCTGGGTTTGCAAGAAGACAAGCCCTTTCATCATAACCAAATGACTTGAAGATTAGCTATCTTTATGCTTGAAGTATACAGAACTGTGATAAAGAATCTGGAACTCTTGTCCATTTCTGAGTTGCAATTAGGTATTTAATATTCATAGTTTGATAAGAGACCATTGATTGTCTATCAAACTTGTACTGGATATGTTGTTTTTAAATTACTCTCCAGTAATAGAGATGATTGATTGTTCTCCAAGCATTTGTTTCTGGAAAAGTGACAAAAACAAGAAGTTAGCAACTTTAGTTTGTCATTGTTGTTTGAGTTTGGAGTCTTCCCTAGCAAATTTCAACTATTGTCCAAGTTTTACGACTGTTGGCCCACAAAGCATTTCAAGATGAAACCAGTACTGCAAATATATGCAGTTTGGCCTCTCAGAGGTTGAAGTAAAGCTGTACTGGGTAAAGCTATAAAAACTTTGGTGCATTGCATCCGTAATCGTAGGGAAGCAGATACGAGTTTTGATATCACACGTCTAAGCCCTGACAACTGAAGCCCCTTTTTGTAATGCTGTACTGCTAATGGTGTAGCCAGTTCTTAAGATTTTCCCAATTACATAATTTTACAAGACTCATGTTCAAATCTAAAGTATTCATTTTAATGGAATGTAAGTCTCTAGCCCTTGTAGGGACAATTAACAGCTTGAAAACAAATCATAAGGGCTCAAGAATCAGATGGCAAACAGGAAGAATCCAACTTTAAAAAGTCTAAATTTTTGAGGGTAGAAGTCAGGATTTTCATTCTTTTGGGAAGGGCAACATTAGAGGTACTACTGTAGGTAGGATTAGGCTTGATTATAGACTAATTGAACTTTTTTCTGTGGCTTAAATATTTGTTAACACTATAATGGAAACAAAGGACCAGTTGTGATGGAGTCTCAACATGGGGCAAAGCGTAGAATCTCCTAAGAGACTGTATTTTCTTTTAGGTTTAAGGAGGACATTGTAATGCGATCATTCAGAGGCTTGTTATCAAAGTAGTTTGGCAATAGACAACTGAAATAGGGGCATGATGGGGTCCATTTAAGAATTTACAAGAATTAGCTTTCCTTTTCAAAAGGAAAGGAGAAAGAAGGATTCATTCAAACTCCCTGGGCATCTATACACATGCTCCTGGGTGGAGGTGAGGGTGTGGGGCAGCACTTTAATTAGAGCAACACCAAGAGCCACTCTAATTAAAACACCCACAGTGTCATGTGTATTTAGTGTTCCTGTGCTTCAAAATATCGGTGGGATTGCTTAAACCAAAGGTCATTTGATGAGCTTTAGTTCAAGCACCCCTGCTGCCAATTTGTACACACTGGGATGCTGAATGGATGCGACATGGAGGCTACTGGAGCGTGCTAATTAGTACACTCCAGCAGACATGATTAATCAAGTCTGCTCCAACACATGCTAATTAGAACACATCAGAGCAGAGTTCCGGCATGTGTATAGGTACCCCTAGTTGTAGTTTAGTTATGGGGTTTTTGTTTTGGGGTTTTTTTTAAATCTTTCTAAGGACATTCAGTAAGCTGCACACAACTCAACTCAAACAAATTTCAAAATAGTTCCAAGTATAATATAGTATGTCTTCAGACCCCAAGAATCTAGAAAGCACTTAATTATTGACAGGCAACCAAAGAAATGTGGCAATTAATACATATTGTGCCTCTCCACTTGGTTAAGGGAGGAAACTAGAGAAGGTTCTAGCTAGGAACATGAAGTAAGTCCCTATTTTAGGCCGAAAGTCATATCATCCAAGCAAAACAGGCAGCATTTTAAAATTCCACCTAAAGAGGTGTTATTTTCCCATTGTTTATCAATACATGCTGGCAACTCTTCTAGTGAATTTAGTTTGATGTTTGAATTTCTTTGAATACTGAAACAGAGGTCTTTTCATAAAGGCTTGTTTAGTTTCCTTAGAGCTTTCCTAATAAAAAAGGGATAAGTAATTTGTAATAACTGCTGCTTTATACAGCATTTATATTGGAAACCAAAGCTATTTTTAGTGCAGCTGTCATTAATGTACAATCTTGTCTTTGTTCTTCTAAAGAAGAGACACTGACACGGAAAGATCCAAACTCTTAGCCCCTCTCCCCACTACTCTTTCATCAGCAGACACTTTGGATTGTTGCTCAAATGGTAACGGCACCACCACTATCATATTGCTTACTTTAAACAGAGAAATCTCATCTCTCCTCAGAATATATAAAAAGGTGAAGACAAGAATATAGGCCTTCTGTGGCTTATGGACCTTCTACTCCATCATATTATTTTTAGCTGGAGGATTGTTTGTGGGATAGCAGGGGGAGGGGTAACGGAAAGCTTGACAGCTGTTTCAACACCATTTTCCAGGAGTTCTCCAATAGCCATGTGTCCCACAATGGCTACATTCTTAATATCAGTTCCACACAGAACAAAAGCTTTGACTCTTTCCTGTTTAAAAGTCAGAATTGAGCTCCTGAAAAAAAAACAGCCTACTCACCTTAAATGAGACATTGTATGCTTACCATTTCTAAGGCAGAGCTCAAAAAAATCATCTAATTTCAGCAGTTGTATACCACAGATATTAGACCAAATACAGGCTACACCAAGGAATGGTTATATGTATTGTTTTGGATATAAACCAGTTTTATTTGGCCCTTAAACAAGTAATAAATGTAATGCACAAGATTTTCATGTTTTCTATTGTCCCTTTGATTTAAAGAAGCCTACTAATGGATGTTTAAGGCCAAGAAGACCATGCTGATGTCCAAGCTGATCTCCTGTAACAGACAATAGGGCTTTACATGGTATTTTTTGCAAAAATCTTATAACTGCTGTTTGAGCTTTAGCCTGTCCTTCAGGGGAAAAAAAAGTCTCCAGTATTAGTTTAAGAAGTTCATGTTATGGAAAAATTCCATCACCAACCTGGACAGATTGCTAGAAAGGTACACGTTGGTCTAGTTTCAGATTCCATCCAGTATATCTTGTTTGGACTTTTTCTGCTAAATTGAAAGAGTTATCTGGTAGAAACTATTTCCCAAGGCATGTACTTGCAGAACATATTTGGTTGTTACCATTGGACTGGCTTGTGTTTTTGTCCTACTGTCAAGTGTCACCACCCCTTCTTCCCTGTGAAGGATATGCTTGAACGTATGTCAGCTTATGGTTGCTGACAGACATGCAGCTCCCCTCTCTAACTCATGGGGCTTCACAGAAAGCACCATGACTTAAAGCAAACCCCTGCAAATCCCAACAGATGTTTACTGTTGGGTCAGGGGGGTGGGGGATTGAGGGGGATGGGGCTCCTTTGGAGCTGATCCAGAAGGAGCTGCCTATCTGCAGTCTCTCTCTCATAGCCCCACCTACCCACTTCCTACTCCATTACAGGCTGGGCAAACCCAGCCCAGAGCTCCCTCCCCTCACTTCTACTTCCTTGCATCCTGCAGACAGCATCTGGGTAGAGCTGGGCTGCATCAGCCCAGCCCCAGTTGCATGCAGGAACAGATACAAGTTAACAAAGGCACTCTACTTTGGAGCGCCTTCATCTGAACTCTCATTAGATGAGGGTTAATTGTCATGCAATCAAGCGCTTTTAGACTGCTCTGCAGCCATGCAGTTCTGCCAGGACACAGCTGTAGAGTGCTTTCAAGGGGCCAATTGCATGACAAATGTCATTTCTGTCAGCACCCATATGTGATAGTTGTTGACCATGAGATAGAGCATTCTCTAGGCACAATCCCGACATGAGGAGACCTGCAACTACTGCACGGCCCTACTTAGGACAAAACAATCTGAGTATAAATTTATATAGAGCAACACTTCTCTAAATATACCCCAGTTAAATCCTTTTAGAATATACAACTCACCCGAAGAGTGAGAAAGAGACCAGCACCTGTTTGTAGGAGATACAGTAGTGGGGAAGGAGGGATCGCCAGACAAGTTAGCAAATGATCTGTCTTGGAGATGCTCCTATTCCCATTCACAAGGAGCTCAAAAAATTTTCCTACTTTTCTAAAATGTCCCCAATCCTGCAAATCATTCCACATAAACTGACTCTTGGGCTCAGAGCCTCAAATTTTGTCTGCATGAAGACAACCCATCTCCTGAAGTTGAAATGATCCCTCGGTGGTCTACATGTCAAAGCGACACCATTTTAGCTGCACACACATAATTCTATATTAAATTTGACTGACCTGGAATACAGGAAAAGTAATTCCAGGAACTGTATAACTATTTTGAGCAAGAAGATGGCCTCACGAATGTCAATTACTGTTACAACTCAGTAGGACAGTTGAATAACTGAGGTCACATAGTTACCAGCATACTTTATAAGTATCTCATTTATTCTGTGCAAAATTACTAGTTACTCATATTAGTTTCTCAGCACAACACAATTCTTCTTCCATTTTCTTTAAATGTTAGTCAGATACTTTTTACAAATTGATATTACATCAAAAAGTATCCTGCAGTTTTTCCCAAGATGAAGTTTTATTTGGCTTCAAGTAGTGTTTAGAACTAGATGTATAAGTTTCACCAGCATATTTGCCAGAGTAGTTTCTTTAAATGTTACAGGGCTGGATAAGGGCAAATAGACAATATGATATAGTTCAATTTTTTCCCCTCACTAATTGAAAAATTAATTCTTTGAGACACCCAAATCCACCAAATATTTCAAGAAGCAAGCAGAACAAAATTATTTCTATCATGTTTCGACCATAGAGATTTCTTAAAAGTTACCTCGAATTAAGGTCTTATATGCATGACAACATAATAATAAACAGGTTTATAGATGTACTGCCATTTTATCAGCAGGGGGAGAAAAAACGAATTTCTCTAATTTGCCTACTTAAAAATTGAATTGGAACAGGATTAGTCGCCATATGATTAAAACAAACAAGCCCATTGATTCTGCTTATTCAGTGAGGAAAAGTTGCTGCTGGTGCCTTTCAACTGCTAACAACTAGCATCACGACTGAAAACAAAAAAGCACAACGCAGTTCAATAAAAGAAAAGCAACCTATTTTTCAACATGTTCTCTAATGTTTTTAGTCTCCACTCGTATATCGTCAGATTTCCTGTGTAGATTATCAGTGCATCACTTTTAATATAAATTAAACCCAACTTTAAGTTTTAAAATTATAACCAGTTTATGATATATACAGAATCTGAGAGGCACTCTTTTGGCATGCCAGAAGCCAACTGAGAATCAGTTCATGCATTCAATTTCTTACCAATGTTTAAATCAATATGCAACACCTCATCTTCAAAAGAGCCTAATCTCAATAATTCTTTATGCAAGAGCACAGAGAACGATGGTATTTTTTTTTCAAAAGTCATATTTCCAATGAGATACAGATTTTCTTTTTATAAGAGTGGATTAAAACAAGTCTCTTTTAACTGGTATTATCCCCTCATCAATTATGCTGTTAAGAAATAGCCCTTGCTCTCAAAGAACCACTAATACTTAGAACCAAGATACACACATATACACACGGACTTATACATTACTGCATTTAAAGAGAGTAACAACCAAGAATATTATTGGAGGCCTAGAACAAAGTTCAGTAGTGGATCAGACCAGAACTTGGGTTAGACAATTATCTGTAGGCTGACACTAGAATATCTAGTACCAAACAGAGGAATGACCAAGAGAGTCTGACAAAAACAACATTTAGGAGATACCTAAATACCTATGGAAAAAGTTTCTTTGAAATTCTCAGATATTAGTTTATACCCTGAAGTAGGTAAACCTATCACTTTTCCAGTCTTGTTTATCTCTACTAGAGGACAGTTGGGGTGTTCTTATCAGGTGTCCTTTTAATAATCTTGTTTAGTTCTTGGCCTCAATGACATCTTGTGGCAATTATTTTCCATAGAGAATCTTACCTTTCCTGAAAAATACAAATTTTTATACTTAAAAATTACTGGAATGGTTAGTGAGCTAATATCCATTTTGCCACTAGACGATTGGATTTCCTCAAGTTCTTAAGCAGCCAGTGAATAGTATTGTCTGATTTCCAGCATGAACAGCAAGTCAGCAGTGTAATCATGCAAAGCTAAATTCAGACTGAAATCTTTAAGCCTATTTTAGTTATAAGAGAGAGACAGAGCCAGAAATCAGTGGAAGAGCATCTTGGGATACTTATTTTTTCCTGAACATACCAGGGAACAGCACTGGGTCTACAAACCCTGTTTGCATTCACAGCCTGACACTGGACAATAAAAAAAGAAATTAACAGAAAAGCATTCAGTTCATTTTCCATTTATAAAGCTGCATAATAAAGGACTAAAAGTTTAATGGCTAGGGACAGACATCCCAAAAGCCCAAGCCTGAATTGATTCAATCTTTGCAGGTTAGTCTAACCTACAGAGTAAACCAGTTTGCAAGTGGATAGGCATTCCCTTTTCATTCCAGAAATGCAGGCATATGCCTGCAGTGTCTCAGGCCAGAAGCCCGGGGGTGCTAGAGCAGCCCTCCCTTCCACAGGGAAGCTGAGCTAGGGGGCTAGGGGCAGGACATGGCCAGGCCTGAGTAGACCCCAACCTTGGCCTGCAGAGTGCAGAGGTTGTGGGAAGAGGGAGCATGGCCAGACTGCTGTGGGAGGTGGGGAGGAGGTGGAGGGGAGAGCAGCTCCTTAACAGTCAGGAGCAATCCTGGCACACAGAGCTGCCCAGCTCCTGAGAGGAACTCTTCCCCAACCGCTGCAGGGTGAGGAGGGAGCTCTTCCACCTCCTCCTCCCCCCCCCACCATTGGGTGGGGGCAGGAGGGCTTTGCAGGGTGCCCAACACTGGAGAGGCCCTCTCCCCCCCCCCCATGTGGTGGAGTAGGGGGCTCTATGCCAGGCTGCCCAGCCCCAGAGGGGGGCTCTACCCCCCACTCCTCCCTCCCCTCTTCCCCCCACAGGGCAGGGAGGGGGGCTCTGTTCAGTGCTGGGGGAAGACTCTTCCCCATCCTCCTCCCCCTGCCCCCTGCTGCCATGGGGTGTGGAGATGGGGGGGCTCTATGCAGCACTCACTGACCTGGCCCAGACAGGGCACAGGGAGCTGCTGTCATTGAGCCAGGGCTGACCCCACCCCCACAGCCCAGTCCAACCTCACTAAGCCCCAGCCAAAGCAGCCGCACAGTCTGGCCAGGTCAGGCCATGGGGGAAGGGCCATTCCCAGCAGCTGCCCACCACGGGAGCTGGCTACAGATCCACGAGCCCCTGAGGTGCCTCCGAGCCAATCCGGCTAGCAGCCACTGTCCGTATGCTGGACTGGGCTGGGCTGCACTCTCTGACAGGGCTTAATGTCCCCGTCACTGAGCCAGAGCTGCCGGGGGTGGCCCAGGCCCCCGTGGCTGGGCCTGGCCACACCATGCAGTTGCTTCGGCTTGTGCTGAGTCAGGCCAGTCCAGGCTGCAGGGGCAGGGCCACTCCCAGCAGCTGCAGCTCCATTACAGCTGCTCCCTGCGCACCCGCTGAGCCAGGTTGGGCTGGGCCAGGCAGGGCCAGAGAGCACCACACACAGCCCCTCCCCTCCACACTCCATGGGGGTGAGGGGAGGACATGGAAGAGTCCCCCCCAGCACTGAACAGAGCCCCCTCTCTGCACCCCATGGCAGTGAGGGGCAGGTGGGGGGAGGATGGGGAAGAGTCCCCCCAGCACTGAACAGAGCCCCCTCCCCTCCCCTCCCCATGGGAGGAGGAGCAGGGGGAAGAGCCCCTCTCTGGGCCCAGGCAGCCTCACAGAGCCCCCTCCCCCCCATCCTACAATGGCAAAGGGGTAGTAGGATGGGGAAGAGCCCCCCTCTGGGGCTGGGCAGCCTGACATAGAGCCCCCCTTCTAGCCTCGTGGAGTCCCCCTCCCCACCCAAGGGCAAAGATGGGGAGGAAGAGCACAAATCTCCCTCCAGTGCTGCACAGAGCGTGCCCCCCACCCTAGAGGGAGGGAGGGAGGGAAGAGTCCTCCCAGCACAGAACACAGCCCCAGCATGGCCTTGTTAAGGTGAAGATGGCAGGGAGAAGGGTTAATTCCTCCCTCCATTCCTTCTGCCCTGCAGCCAGGGTCTGCCAGACCCAGGGGCCACTGCTGCAACCCCCTCCCCTTTGCTCCCCGGCAAACAGGCAGACCCCAGCTGCAATGGGGGAGGAGGCAAATGAGGGAAGAATTAACTCCCTCTCTGCCTACATTTCCTTAATGGGGCCATGCCAGTCAGCTGATGTCTCCACTAGGACCGGTCCCTGCTTGGGCTAGAGAGCAGAGGGGCAGGGGCAGCTCTGCTGGGCTGGAGCAGAGAGCACAGCCCAGAGAGCATGCTGGGATGCTGGAGGACTCTGGTTTAAGTTAAACCAGGAAGGAGTCTGGGACAGACATTGCGTAAACTGGTTTGAGCCAAATCACTTAAGTCTGATCCTACGTTCAACCAGGTTTATCTCAAACCAGTTTCAGCCATTTTGAAACTGGTTTATGTGCACTAAATGTCTGTTCTGTTACAGGATTAAACCAGTTTATGAATTATGTCTGTCCCTAGCCAATAAGAGTAATGTGAATGCTTTTTCTCCCATTAAAAGGCTATTTTCCAACTATTTGTAGCAGCAATGGCAAAGTCTGCTTCATTTAGAATACTTAATATTTCTGATCCCTGTACTAACTTCCTTGTCAAGTTTAGCAACAAGTTAAATCAGCTAAATGAACAGGAGCCATCAGAACCTGAATATAAAGCTCAATTTGCATGAATTTGTCAGACATCCTGATCTGGATTTTTAAATCATTTGAGATCAGAATAAATTCATTTTAAGAGGGACAGTAAATTAAAACAGATTTATCATCCAGCTCTTGGTACTACTTATGAAAGAGTGGGCTGGTGCTAAACATCCGCCTGAACAAGTGTTTACACTGCTAGATAAAGGAAAAGGGCCCTACAAAAGAGCTTGTTCTGACCACCATGAACAGCAACCCACAGAGCACAACTCACATTCCACTCAGTAAGCTTTTTCAGAACCAAGGAAACATGTTATTGTTTGGTCAAAATCACCATGTCAACATGGGGACTAAACCCATTAGAAAAACTTAATTAGTCTGCATATTTTGAGTTTTAGCTACTGTAAAAACTACTTACTACTAAAAACTAAAAAGCTACTGTAAAAACTACTGTAAAAAGCTACTCTCTCACATCGGTGAGAGAAAGCATGAACAGTTGAACAGTGCGCTGTCAGAAAAGGGGTGGGGGAGGGGATTACTTTAGTCTCTTCAAAATTGCAGCATTAATAGGATTCATGGACAAAATTATCAAAAAAAATTATCTTTTGACCTATTATTTAATTAAGAGTGCCATGAAGTTAATACTATAGTGTATGAAGGGAAGATTTCAGTTTCAAAGTAAGATGATTACTAGCTTCTCACAAATGATGACCAGTTACCTTAATATTAAACACACATTACATAAATAGCACTGAAGTCAGTAATACCCTACCTCCACACACAATCCATCCTGAATGAATTAGAAGATCTGATTATTTTTTTTAAAATGGTATGAGATTTTTAATCATCCTCACAACATCCTAGTACACCAGGTGGCTTAATATTACAAACATACTGCTACGAATCCAACCCTGTATTTGGCTGAAAATACTTGGAAAAGAACTAAGGACTGAGCAACCTAAATGATTTCCAACTGACTTTTACAGAGCAGTGATGACCAAGAAGACGACACAAACTTCCTTCTGCATTATTTACGTGCATGTTGTATAGTAAAATAATTGCAAATTGCTACATCTATTTCCTTCAGCGCAACAAGTACAGTCAAAGCTATCAGAACAAAAGGTGACCCTAACCATTACTCACCTAGCATCAACTTCAAAATTATAAACATAGTTGATGATATATAGGTTTCTCAGGAGACTTACCATGCAGGTAATAACTGGTTAAGGCATTATAGATTCAGGCCTTGACTACTGTAAAGTGATCAGTAGCTGACCAGTAATTACCGTGAAGTCGCACATTATTGATTATAACAGCCAGTTTCCTCATAAGAGAGCTATAAACCACCCTACAGGAACACTGACATTTAGAAACCATTACATTTCCAACTTCTAATTCCCGCCCTTAAGAATACAGCCAGTTGACCCAGGAGGTTACAGATAGAAAATTTTTCATTTTACCTTTTCTCGAGTCCTCTTTTCTCTCAGTGTTGATACAAGGTCCCCAATTGCATGAAGAGGAAGCTTTATGGAACAGGAGAAGAAAGGTTTATGCAGCAGATTATCCATAATTAATAAAGTAAGCTAGACAGTTCTTATTAACCCACTGTTATATAAGCTCCCAGGACTGGAATCTGTTTGAATGCATGCTTCCTTTCTCATTATAAACAATTACAGTCCTTAGTCTCTCGCAATCCTTTTCTGTAGTGCAATTGCTTAAAGCCAGAAGATCAAATGCAGAGTTTACAACAAATGACCAGTGTTGTCAACAAATGATGCCACAAGGACAGCATAAATGGGGAGGAATTTAGGGGCAGTCCCACTGAATGCAAATCACCTTCCTGGCTGTAATCTGACTGTCCTATTTCTAGGAAGAATATTTTGCTGCAAGCTATATTAAGGTTAGCCAGCTAGTCATTTTCTTACCCCTCTCACCATGGAAGTTAATGCCCCCTAATACCTCTTAAAGCTTGTTCAGCTGCAGCAAAGAGGTTAGGAAATGTGCTGTTTCTAGCATATTTTTCCTCCAGCTGATATTTCACCAACTGCAAGGTCCGATTTCATTTTTGTTCCACAAAATCTTGTTAGGTGGATTTGAGCCAGATGAATACATGATTTCATTCTTTATTTGCTAAGATTGAACTGCAAGGAGCCAGTTATAGAGCTTAACAATGGAAGCTTATATAAAGCTTAGACTGCAATTGGAGCCTTTGCTTTGAGTAATACCTGCAAACACACTTTCTACCAAGTTACTATATTTCTCTTCTTCCAGAACTGTCAAGTATACAGATTTATTCAGCAGACAAATAAGAATATTCCTTTGGTTTCTATTAGTGGGAGGGGCAAGGGAATTGTTCAAACAGTAAAAGACATGACATTTTTTCCTCTTGATCATCATCTGAAATAACATTCTCTACTTTTTGGGTTAGGGAAAGTTTCTACTAAAGAGGAAGAAAAAGTTAATCCAAGGAAAAAAGAGTTATCCATTCATTATAGTTATTCAGACAAATCCTGCAGTCCTTACTCAGAACCATATATAGTCAATACAAATTTACTTAGCAAAATTCTTGTAGTCCTTATTGTTTACAAAGGTCAATTTCCTTACGAAAAAAGACTCAGCTTCTATACACATATGAATGCAGCTACCATACAGGAACATTGACCTGTATAGATCAGAAGATATATTATTGGGAGCTTGATTAGCATATAGGATTTGACCTAATACCATCAGATATAGCAGCCACGAGCTAATTGATCAGCAATAATACTGCATAGTCTTCTATTCAGGAAGTCCAAGGCAGTCAGAGGAATGCATGACAATTACTTGCTCACTGAGCTGACAGGAAAAAAAAAAAAAAGTAACTGTTAGAAATGTTCTCTCACTTGGGCTATGTGGGCCTTTCAGAGAAGATCGTGTTTTATTTTCCTTTCCTTATCTTTCAAATTAAAGGATGTCTTCTGTTAACTAGATTCGCAGAACAATATTTGTTTTCTAAGCTAGTTCAGGTTGGACCAATAGTTGTAGCATATATCTTTGACTTCAGGTGTGGAAGCTCAATACAAACAACCATTTCTGCTTGGAAACCTGTCCTTAGTGGATGCATTTTATGCTCCTAAATGACTGCTTGGCTGCTTACACTTCAGACCATCTGTTTGGATGGCATTGGGCCCATTTACAAGGTGATATTTCAGTTTTACTTGCAGAGAGATGGGTGCTCTGCACAACATTTCTCTGCCATCTGCACTTTGGTAAGAAGCCTTTCTGAGCCACTAATAGTACACCTACATTGCATCAAATCTGTTGTCATATGACCCAGCCCACCTGAACAACAAACAAAAGGAAAGCTTGGTTTCTCAGGGTTTCAGGCTGCCCAATACATATGTTGCTGTTGAACCCAAGAGAAATTTACTAAGAATACTGGAACAGGTCATAAGAATAATGGTTGCAGGGATTCCATAAGGACAAGTTTGTGGCTTATGATCAAGAGACTAAGAGTAATAAAACCAACACAAGTTGTATGCCTACACTGAGAACAAGGTAAAGGCATGTAGCTCCAGTTTGCTTTAACACTGACCTTTTAGAGTATGCATAGGCCAAGTAAGCATACAACTGCCTCTACCTTCATCCAGCCTGTATGGTTAGGGACAGACATTCAAAAAGCCTGAGCCTGAATTGATTCAATCTTTGCAGGTTATTCTAACCTGGCTAGGCTAAATCAGTTTTGTAACTGGACAAACAGCCCAGAAGTGCAGGCACATGCCTGCAGTGGTTCAGGCTAGAAGCTGAGGGGCACTAGAGCAGCCCTCCCTTCCTTCAACAGTATGGAGCTGAGGGGGGCATGGCCAGGCTCTAGCAGGACACTGTGATGCAGGGAATTGATAACAGTGTTTATCACCCAATTAAGAAAAAACAGAGGAACATAACCAGCTACTCTTGATTCTGCCTGTTGATTCAGCAAGGGCAGTGTGGCAGCAAGGGCAGCATGTGGTCTGCTAGCTAATACATGGACACTTCCTTAGCAAGGCAGAGGGGAGGGGGGAATTCCTGCTTAGCAGGGAGTGGTGAGGGCGAGGGGGGAAGCAGCCCACAATCTGTGTGAGAGCTCCAGCCAGGGAGCAGAGAGGAGGGGCCAGTCCTGCTGTGGAGCAGAGAGCCCTGCCCAGCCCAGAGAGCATGTCGGAATGCTGGGGAGTCTGATCTTAAACCAGGAAGGGGTCTGAGACAGACATTGCATAAACTGGTTTGAGCCAAATCAGTCAAGTCTGATACTACATTCAACCGGGTTCATCTTATACTGGTTTCAGCTATTCTCAGACTGGTTTATGTGCACTGAACATTTGTTCTGTTACAGGTTTAAACCAGTTTCTGATCATTTAAACCAGTTTATGTGTAATGTCTGTCCCTAGCCTATAAGGTCAAATGAGCACTGGTGTCCTGGATAGTCTATTGTTATCCAGAGCAAGCAGATACTGCTTTGCCAGCTCTGAAACGTATTAACAAATCAGTAAGTTTCTCTTCAAGTGTAATGGACTTCCTATCTGTGGACTTGTTTCACTATATTAGTGATTCTCAGCCAGGGTGCTATGGCATGCTGAGGTGCTGAAAGATCCTTTTGAGGGTACTGCATGGTATTAGCACTTGCTATGTGCTTAGGTGCGTAAGCATCTACATGCTTCACAAGATAAACCAAGAGATTTCACACAGGAATCCAGAGTGTCAAAAACATTCTGACCTGTTGTGTTGTCTTTGAGTGCTTTGCAACAGAAGAATTACTTATTATTTCTCTGTATTAAAAAAAAATAAGAGTAAAAACTAACAGTTGGCATTTTCCATGAGTGCCTTGAATCTAGCAAGATTGAGAACCACTGAACTATATGGTAGTATCAAGTGCTCAATAAGTCATGTGCACACCAGTTTCTATACATGCACATGTGTATATGGTACATATGGGTATTTGAGCACAAGGGGCAACATCTGTTGCAATCCAGATGGTCAGAACTCAGTAAGCACAGGAAGAAATGTCATCTGGTTGCAGGATAGCTTTATTGCAGCCAACGGAGTTCTACAGTTTTTTCTTAATAGTCCCTCAGACACCCATACAACATATAAATATAAAGTTGTATAATACTGTTCTACTTTTCCTGGGAAGAACAAAGCAAGCTAGTGATACATATTTTATTACACTTTTACCCCTTTAGCAAAAAAGTGTAACAAGCTAAGAAAAGCTATGGCAAATTTTCAACAGATTAGTCAGGATCCTTCCGTTAAGCGTTTCTGATGAAAAGTTTTTTCCACATTTTTTAAAACAAAAACATTGGAGAAAACCATACATTTTTGCTGAGAATAAACTTGTGTTTTTGTGGATTTTTTTAATAAATCATCTAGTAGCCTTGCGTGACACAGTATAATTAAAGGAAAATATAAACTTAAGCTTGTCAACTTGACCTAGGAATAAATCAGGAAATCTATACTGAAATAGCAAGTCATTGTGTGCGTCAGGAGACTACAAACAATGGAGGACAAACCTATCAGCTCTGTAACAGCAGTCATCCAGGATCAACAAAAGTAACATTATTCCACTGGTTCAACTAGCGTAGTTCAGTGTTAAGGTGAAAGCTACAGCTTTTACACATAAAAAGCCCTGCAAACTAAAGCTTACTGCAATATAAATATTTAATTACAATAATCAAAATCAAGGCCCTATTGTGAGAGAGATAGTCACTTCTTTTTAGGTTATGCAATGGAAATAAATACAAACCTGAATCCCTACTTTGTAAAGCATATCATCTGAAGAGACAAACCCCATGCAAAGACTCACTTCTGCTAGGAGAGATACAAATCAATACCAGCTGACAATGGCAACAAGTGTAGTATAGTAGAAACCTTTGCTTACCATATTTTAGTTCAAGTTTGCTTTACTAGCTTCACCTGTTACCCTATTTGTAAGGATCTACCCAACACAAGGAGGCAGCTGCCTGGTTTTATGGGAGATCACAGGGCCGGCTCCCATTTTTACAGACTGATCGGGGCAGAGCCCTCCAACCCCATGCCTCTTATCATTTGAGGGCCCACAGTGGCTCTGCCTCTTGCTACTGATGGACTGCGAGTGCTGTCCACCACATAGACCTGGCCCTCGGTACCAACTGCTGGAGGCCCTCCCCGCCACTTCCCCTCTGGCAGGCTGCACAGCCAAGCCAGTGCCATAAGGACTGCTGGCTCCCTCTGGGGAGCCAACATCTTATTTTCTATTTTCAGTAATTTTTCTTTTTTTTTTCCCTGGATTTGGTGGACATTGCCTACTTTCATGGTCAATGCCCGATTTTGTGTTTTCTGTGACATTGCAATTTTGGTAGGTCCAGGTCTGTTGGTCTCATTCACCAGACGCTTCTAACAATTTAGACTGCAAGTTCTTTGATGCAGGGACTGTCACTATATCTGTACAATGATACAGTTCAATGAGTCCCCCCGATTCCTAGTTCACTTATGAAATGCAAATAGTAAGAAACACTCAACAGTAAGTGACTCAGCCTGTTACAGGTATAAATTACAGATATTTCTTCTTTTCTTATATAGCTTTAATTAAAAGTCATGTGTTCCACCATAACACATTCCTCTCTGTCATGCAGACACATACTCATTAAAATGAAAATCCTGCATGTCTAACTCTTAATCTACTTTTTAGTTTTGAATGTCACAAGCTCCATTTTAAACTTGATGTTTACTTTCTTGATTGTTATAGCTGAGAGTGTAAATTTTAACCACCCATTAAGATTACAAGATATGCTTTATACTTGTTCTGTACTTATAGCTGTATCTCAGAAGTATGCATGAGCCTAAGAGAAAACTAAAATTAAGGTCACAGCATTAAACTAGTTTCTGGACATTCATCTTTCTTGTGTGGTGCCAACATTTCCATTTTACCACAACACAGAAGTTATATAAAAAAAGCAATACTTGAATTTTCAGAACATCTTTCACATGATGCATATGCAAATCACACATGATGCATATGTATGTATGCAAATCCTTCCATAGCAAGGTGCTTTGTGCACCCACTTAGAGAAATAGCAGCACTATATATATACTTTGACAATAGGTTTAAATTGTAGCAAAACATATTAAGGTGAAACAGTCAGGAAAAACAAGGGGGAAGCTTGATTAGATAACTTTTGAATTCCTTTCAAACACCATCATTCCTGTGGTTGTAAACTGCTAGCATGATACCCCAATTACTTCAGATGCTACAGTATTAAATTGTCTTTCCCCATCCCAATAGGACATGCTGACCAACAGGAGGTTTGTATGAGAGCAGGCCTGAAGTTTCACAGAAACTTCACTTGATTTGTGGATTCCTTCAGAATACTGTGGGTTCCACCATTTTTGTGCTAAATGCAAGGCCATTTAGATGCACTCAGCCTTCTTTCCATTATTTTTTTTTCACAAAAATCTAGCATATCCAAAGTAACAAATAAAAAACAGCAAAGCTATTGTCCCTGCAGGCTGGGAAGAAAGATTGTTATTTCTATTTAAAAATACCGAGAGACTCAGTTACAATGTGAGTTCTTTGATAGAAGTAGATTTTCACTGCTATGGTATGCCTTGTTATTCCAACTATTACCACTGTTAGGCAATGCCAATCACTCATTTTGTCAGCACAAGGGTTTGTAGGCAGTTATAGCTTACTTTCTTCCTTTTTTTGGGTAAGATGTAGATATTAAACTGAATCTTTTTTTAGAAGTCCTGCTTCATTATTTATCACCCATCTTTGGATTCCAGGTTTGGGTCTTTTTAAACTTTCAGGCTTTAAAAGACACGTGGTCATATCAGGGCTGTAGAGAGATGTTATTGCCACCATTGTCCTACAAGTGACAACCCTTCACTGTCTATTTCATCAAGATGAGCATTTGCCTTTTTGTAGTTGCATAAAATTGAAAATTCTGTGCCCCATTTGTTATTCACTGTCCCAAGTTCCCTTCTGTATTACTGCTCTGTAATCAGCAACCTACTATTTCATACAGTGTCATCCTTTAGAGTATTGTTTGACATTTATCTAAATTAAATCTCACCCTATTTGAAATGAACCTCTTAGTCTAAAAATCTCTCGATCAATTATTCTGAAGCTTCAGTCTAGTCTCTACATAGTTGATCAATGCATAATTTTATTCTCTGGATTGTTTAATAGAAACATTAATTAACGTTTTCATTAATCTCAGTCCTAATACTGATCCTTTAGTATATCACTTGATAATATTTTCCCCATTGATGTTTTTCTGTTAATAATTATTCCTAGATTAGAATTCAGCCAATTCTGTACTCATTACAATGTCCTGAATCAGAGTGGATGTTCTTTTTTGTGCAATACCCCTCCCCCCCCACTTCTTTCCATATGTAATTGTATGAAAAGCTGGGCTAGAGTTAAAGGAAATCCACTGTGTTGTCTACCAAATATGTGAAAATATGCCAGACTATTACTTTTGGTCTAATTGTGCGATTCCCTGAGAACTAGGAACATGTCTATCTGACATCCTAATGCAATTTGCATGATAGGGGAGAGGGCAAACACTGAAGGAGCACCTGTTCACAGAACTTCACAGCCGAGCTCATTCACATCTTCAGGATTTGCCTTCAGCCCAGGGAATATCTTGTGTCACCCAAATATCATTTTCCTAGGGAGGCAGGACACAGATTCAGGCAACTGTCCTAAGCAAACAGCCTACCAAACATCATCAAGGCTAGGGACAGAAGTTACACATAAGCCAGTATAAATGATCAGAAACCAGTTCAAGTCTGAAATGAAATAGAAGTTCAGTGCACATAAACTGCTTTCAAAATGGCCAAGACCAATTTAAGATATCCATCCAGGTTTATACTACCAGACTTAACTGATTTAGGTCAAATCAGTTTATTGAACTTCTGTTCCATATCCACTGGAACAAGCGTTTGGATGAGTAGAGCAGGAAAATGCTCTTTTGTTTCTCTCTTTCCCAGCACCAAAACACACAAGTAACATTGGACCCACTCTTCTACAAAGGTCTTGGCTCTTTACTGTGCACTGTCTAGTCACCCTGTATGAAGGCACAATTTTACAAGCATTTTGGTTTTATTGGGAAAATATATACAGGGAAAACTGGAATTCTAGTCTTTGTCAGAAATGAAACATCAGTGGCAGAGAGGGAAGAGTCATAGAGAGATGCATTTCCCTCCAATACACCTATTTCAGTTATTTGAAAATCTAGCCCTCTAACTAAGCACAACATATTAAGCACCAAGATCCAGATTTGTAGAGATCTGGAAATACCTAAAGATCCAGATAGGAACCTACTGGGATTTTCAGATTCAGGCCCTTCAACACCTCTGTGAATCTAGCCCCAAGGGTTCTAGAGAGGCTGGCCAAAAGTATTATGATGAGAGTGGAGTGTGGGGACAGGGTGCTTTACACATTTCAAACTGGCTTTTGCTGTTTTGGTACTTAAGTTAGACTTAAGATCTCTTTTTAAAAAAAAAAAAGGGACCCCAATGGCTTTGACTCAACTCTTGAATGCTTGGCACCATGTCCTCCTGGGATAATACATTTTAAGGAAGTTAAAAAGCTTGAAAGATTTCATAATATGAAGTATCTTACTCATTTTCTTTTAATTTCTTCCTACTTTAAGAGAAAGATATATAGATTCACTAGAACATAAGTCTGAATTTCTGGTAACTTCTGAATTGTCCAACTTACTTGAAGAACTGGCAGATTTCTTCATATGTTAGCAATAAAGGAAGCTACTGCTACTAAAATAAAGGATAAATGATGTAAGCCTAAAAACAAAAGCTTAACTGACCTCTTCTCCCATCTTCTCTTGCTCACCAGCTATATTTCCTTGCTTCCTTCTCCGAAGCAACTCTGGGCTTGCTACTAAAACCATTGCCCTTATCCAAACTGCTTCACACAGCAGAAGCTAGTGATGCAATATTGACTTTATAAAGGGCCAAACAAGGCCCTCTTTCCTAGCACTTAAAGAGATGCACCTGAGCCAGTAAATTAAGAAAAAAGATTGCTACACCATCACATCTACTCCAACCCTGCTACATGGGATAATATAATTTTTCTTTTCTTTGTAAAAACCTGTAGCTTTGGAACTTCCTGAGCTAAGCAAACAAAAAAATATTGTAAATTCATGAGGGGGACTTTATCTGGGTTAGTTAGTATGTATTGTACTAATGAAGGGGTATGTGAGGGCTAACTGAAAGCAAATGTGTAATTGGAATGTGTTCCTCTGATTAAACAGCCTGGTTTTATGGATCTGATCTTTAGAAAGGCTGAACACCTAAAACTCAACCTGAAATTAATAGCAATTCTGGGGATTTGGCACCTCTGAAAGAAATCCTGCCCTGTTTGATACATGACTCAGTTTTTAAAGACCTAGCTTTCAAGACAGTTTCACTTTAGTACTCATCAGAGAAAGGGAGGAATCAGCAAGAAAGCTACATCACCTTGACAGTAATCATCAGGATAGTCTAGAGTGACAAATTGAGTAAAGGCCTCACTAACAGGCTTCTGAATTTCTCATTATTAATTGGCAAATGCTTAATGAGGAAACCAACATTTTCAAGTACAGTGTTGCTCACAAAACTTATTGTGAAAAATGATTTTGGATCCTGTTTGCTCTGTTTATAAATGAAAAGAGAGTATTTCTAACTGTAGGCTCAGTCTGGTATCCTCATAGCAATCTGCTCATTCTGCTTTGTACATCATCTTCAAAAATTATTTTACGATTTAATTTAACTAGCATTTTTTTAATTTTTGGATCTGCAGTAATGAGATGGGCATAACATCAAAAAAATGAAAAGGGCTTATTTCCTTATCACTGTTCTCCAGTGCTTTGGACAGTCATTTGTAAATATGCTCCAGTGCTTTGGACAGCCATGCGCACACATGTACACACATGCATGTGTGTGTGTGTATACACATATGTGTGTGCATGTGTGTGTGTATGAAGCTAAGGAACTCCAACTTAATACATACCAGTAGTCAAAAAAGCAAACAAAATACCAGGAGGGACAAACAATGTGATGGCACAATTTTTTCAGGGTTATTTTCTGTTTTATAGGAAAGTGGTTTGTTTCTTGGAGTACAATGACCAATTTTAAGCATTGTAACTCAAAACAGTATAGTAAAAATATGGATGATAAAATAAAAGATGAATGATGAGAAATAGCAGAGGTAGAAACACTTTCATATGAAGAGAGAGTTAAAAGACTGGAACTGTTTTGCTTAGGGAAGACATTATTATAAGGTGAAATGAAAAAGTTATGCAAAATGATGAATAGTATAGAGAATGAAAAGCATGTGTCCTTTCTTGTAATACAAAAAACAAAGGAACCAGAACAAAATGAATGGTAAAAGGAGATACCTCTTTTTTTTTCTTTTTTTTTTTACACAATGCATCATTACATTTTGGAACTCTTTACTGCATGTCACCTCTGAGGTCAGCAATTAACTGGATGCAAGACAGCATTAGACATGTAAATAGAAAATAAGAACAACTACTTCCTATTAGATAGGCTAGGGGCAGGAATAAAAATCCACATTATTTAGGGCACAGAACAATAACCAACTCTGAGGGATGAAAAAGGAACTTGATTTTTGGGCAGTGGTCCCACAAATGTCCGCTATTGTGGGAGTTGTTAATTTGTCTGTAGATTCAAAGCACCAGGGGAGGATACATGCAAAAAAGAAAACACAGCACAATTCACAAAAACACACTTGTGTCAACACATTGTATCTCTTAAGGCAAACAAATTAAGTGTCTTTGCAAAATAAAGGGGCAGGGCATCACTTCTTTAGACCTCAAATTCGAAAGAGGGATAAAAAGAAGTCTGGAGATAAGGTGCAACACAATGGAAAATTGTGTTATAAAGTGTGGAGGGGGAAAAAAAACATTTCCCAATGCTAAATGAAGCTAAATGAGAACAGGGATCTGAGATAGAAAGACAGGAAATTGAATTCCAGTAAGAAGACAGCGAGGAGATGAAAGAAGGGGTTTAAATTAGAACTAAAATTAAAAGAGTACTGTATTAGAATAAGAGCAGACCCAAATTCTGTATTATTAGCAGCTCTATTAATATAGGTTGAAAGGCATCTATTTGGGGCCAAGTGAGCTAATTTGGAATCTTTCAATGTTAGGTTACTGGTTCAAATCCAAATCAGGCACTTGGTCAGCAAAGAGTGGGTCCTTCCAAAACTGCACTGATGCTCATGGGTAGGGGCACTGTAATAAATCTTAAGCTACCTGATCTGTCAGTCCTGGTCATCATTTGTCAGGGTTGTTAATCCAGTAATGTGCACTGATATTAACAGTCTTTAGAAAGAAGGAAGGAAGGACAATAACCTTGTATAATGGGAAATGTAATGTGTGTCACAGCAGGTGGAACCAGGGGGCAGTCTGCAGAGGTGTGCTGACTGTTAATTTGGACTGCAGCTCCCAGAAACCACCAGGGGCTGGAGCCAGATGGATCAGGCTGATTGGTGGGGCATTCCCCTCCCTTGTCAATCAGAAGAGGGAAGAAGAGAGGCTTGCCCTACCCTGACCTAGGGGCGAGGTGAAAAAGAGGACCTGAGAGGGAACTAAACCTTCAGACTTTTCCATTGGTCAGTTCCCAACCTGGGGGGCAGAGCCTCCAGAGGGAAAAAAAGTCTGTGGGCTGAGCACATGGGTAGCTTTGATGAGGGATGATGAGGAGGGCTGCAGAAGAGCTGGTAGAGCTGACCAGCTTCCCCAGAAGCACCCAGAAGATGCCTCTGCTGAGCAGAAAACAGCTAGCGGCTGCATCCCAGCCCCATCGTGGAGGGAGCAGCGGCATTGGTGCACAGATCAGTGCATGGAGGGTCCGAGGAGTGGATGGGACCTTGGCAGCTGCACGAGGCAGAGCAGGTCCCCACCCTGCATAAGGCAGGAACACAGGTTGTTGCACAGGGCTGGAGATGGTCTAGGAGTGGATGGGATCTTGGGGGCTGGTCCCCAAGCCTGCAGGAGGCAGGAGCCTTCATTGCATAGGTCAGTGCACAGGGCTGGAGAGCTGAGGGGGGAACCCCCCCGTAGCTGCACGAGGCAGCGCAGGTCCCCAGCCCTGTGAGTGACAGAGGTCCCATGGTGCATGGATCAGTGCACAGGGCCAAGAAAGAGCTGAAGGGAATTCAGGACTGAGGCAGCTCAGGTCCCTCCGATCCTGCAAGTGGTAGGGGTCCCACAGTGCATGGATTGGTGCACGGGGCTTGGAGAGAGCCAAAGAAAACCCCATGGTGGCACGAGGCAGCACGGGCCCACATCTCTGCAGGTGGCAGCAGCCCCAGGGCACTGGAGGGTGCACGGGAGGTCTAGGAGAGTGGGTAGGCCCTGGTAGCTGCACAAGGCAGCTTGGGCCTTTCCATGGGAAGCAGCAGTGGGACGAAGCAGCTGTTTGAGCACTCTAGGGACTAAAGGCTTGTTTGGAGACACCTCTGGAGATGGGGGAGGGGGGAGAATGAAGGTGCTGAGTGTATGTGACCAGTGTTGATATTTCTTTATCTGTTTTCCCTGTGTATTACTCCTATATGCATCATGATTACTGTGCATTGTTGGTTCTGGATGTAACTGTTAAGGTTTATGTAAATGATAAATGTTGCCCTGGGTCTATATCTATATTTATATCTATATCTATATGTGGGGTGGACCATAAGTTGCATTTTCACTGTGAATTTGTTTAAATTGATACTTTATAAGATGTATATGCATTGCCTTGTTATGTCTGTTAAATGGTCAGCTGCTAAAATGCTGGGGACAGCCTTATGATAATCACTTTGGATTCAAGTGGTTGCTATGCCTGTGTGTGGGATTGTATTGTTGTAACCTTGTTTATGTATGCTCTAACCATTGTTTATTTATCGTTGGGTCCTATTTAGTGAACCACTGCTTACCCCGGTGCCACTGGTGTTTGTTCCCATTCCAGGCTAGCCAGGCCTGGGAGTGTAGGGGCTATACCCTAATAAGAAGACCACTGGGAGTCAAGGTTTACGTTGATAAGCACCTTTGTCTGTCATATGTACTTCATCTCTGCCCATGTGTATGAGTAATAAGATTTACTGCCTTAGTAATATAAACTTCTAAATAGTTCTTGAATATATGTATATGTTTACAACATTTATTGGTCCTGTAAGTAGTTAAAGTATACTGGGTGACCACAGTCTCTGCTCTGTTCTGTAGGGGAGGAGGGTGAATTGGCTCAGGCTAAGCAGCTACACTCCCATGGCACATGCACACACCTCCAAACATCCCTTCAATTGAAGAGGGGGTACCAGCCACGTACAACTGGGGTTACAAGGGGAAGAGAGAGCGGCGTGCACATGGAACCTGGTCAGCCCGACTCAGAGAAGTGCACCATGGAGCTGGGGATCTTGCTGGCTTGGTCAGCCAGGACTGTGAAATGAAGCCAGGACTTGAGGACAGATGCAGGCTGCTGTTTGAGCACTCTAGGGACTAAAGGCTTGTTTGGAGACACCTCTGGAGATGGAGGGAGGGGGAAGGGGGAGGAGAGAAGGTGCTGAATGTATGTGACCAGTGTTGATGTTTCTTGACCTTTTACTTGTTCCCTCCCTTTGGTCCACTGGCTGTGACCCTAACCCCTATGATTTTCTATAAAAAAGTGGGAATTCCCATTTGCTTCTTGTGCCAGCTGATATTTTTCCTTACCATTTATGAGACTTATTGAATGAACAGATTCCAATGGCAAAGAACTTCTTGTTCCTAACCCTTTTTTCAACTCCAAACAGTTCACATCTTGACAAATAATCTATTGATTCCTGGAATATATGGACTTTTTCTTTCAGTGACAATGACCTCAATTCCAACAAGAGATTTGTGCAGCAGATTCCTGCGTACAATCTGGATGTATGTTTGTCCATAGGGAAGTCAAGGACTCCAAATTAGAGGTAGCATTCCTCTAGGGAATCCTAGCAACATAGACTATCTTACACCATTACTTTTAGAATTGACTGAGCAAGCATGTTCACAAACTCCCCAAATGTGTATACTTTGAGAAGCCCTGGTTACGTGTTAAGAATCACAACCTTTAACCTTATGGTCCCTCTAGTAATCCCCAGAAGAGGGATGTTTGTAAAGTACTAAAAGACTTGCCTAGGACTTATGATATATTTGATATTGTGTAATCCATTTTAATACAACTGCAGATGTTTCTGTTAGTGTCTTTACAGGCCTCCTTACAGAAAAGTGCTGTTAATTCTTTTTTCTTTTTGTATAATTTTTTGCAGCTTTAATTAGTGTTATCTTTCCATGTAATCATTCATAAATAGTAAAGAGACTTCAAGAGGTGGGCATAATAGACAAAAGTCTGTCTTCATGCAGACCCACTCAACAGAGATGGTACAGCTGAGCTTTAAAGTCAAGAAATTTGTAATCTAAAGACCTTGATTCTATTCTTGATTCACCGTTGTCTCATGGTATTGCCTTATGGAGCTCGTATAACCTTTATTGGTCCAATTTTTTTTATCTGTAGAAGGTGAAATAATAATATTTAGCCCCTTTGTGAAACATTTCAAGAGCCTCCAACAAAAAGTATGTTAGTGTAACTATATTTTTATTGAAATCCCAAGTGTAGATCACAAGAGAATTTGATCTAGTATCTCAGGTTCAGAGGTTTTGAACGATGTAATGTTATTGTGTTTGCATTTAATATTATCATGTTTGCAAAGATCCTGCCTTGAAGTTACTAACTTAAAAGGATGGTTTTAGGCATGGTCTGATGGAGTGACTGTCATGTCCAGATTGGAGAATCAGGGTGCTTTCTCTTTTTCCTTTGTTTTTAGTTCTGGTGCCAGAGCTTTTATAAGCCTTGGCAGACAGAAACTTGCATTAAATAAAAAGGGCAATAAATGTCAGTAGAAATTATGTTGGAAAGAGATATCTTCAGAGACCGAATAACTGGTGCAGCTTATCATCACTGAGCCCAATCAGCATTTCCTTTGTAACATTCTGTTTCAACAGAGAAGGCCTGCTTTTTGTTGCCTCCCATTTACAATGAATATGTTACAGTAAACATGCACAAATGCCTTAGAAACCTTTCATTTCTAAACTCAATGATGTTTATGTGGGAGAATGCATTATGGCGTATAACCACACCATTCAAAAATATCAATATATAAACAGGGTACTGCCATGTTAATTGTAGCATAAATGTTGTCTATAAATAGGAACAGCTTAGTAATTCTCAGGATCATAGAGAGAATGTAGAAAATAAACAGCTTTATACTAGTAGAACAAACCAGTATTTCCAGAGGACTGGTACTATGTCTTAGCTGTTACCATAATATATGGAATTCTGTGTTGCATTTCAAATTCCCCATGCAACTAGGATGGGAAAGGATATAGTGAGTGATGCTATTAGAGATGTCTCACAATGGCCTAATGAAGCCTGCCCTAAAACTGAATGTCTCTTCACTTTACATAGGATGTATTTGTTCAGAATGCTTTTTGGAACGCATCCATACCCAATTCTTCAGGGAGCTATGAAATGATGGATGGATAAATTAGTTTGTAGAATATGAGAATTGGTCTGATCCTTCATATCAAAATCCTCTCCTCCCCACCATTTCCTTCTCTGCCACCAATAGCTTTCCTCTTATGAGGAAGTTGTCCCACTCTACTATGCTGTTTGAGGGATTGCTATGTGCCCACTTCTCCATCTGATGGAGGAGGCACAAATCATGGTACCCAGTAATTCCTCCTCCTTTATCACAGTGATGGAGGAAAAGACCCAGTTCCACACTCAAGTTTCCATTTCATTTTTAGAAGAGTTTTAGTAGAGTTTTAGATTTTTTTTAAGGACTTCTGTGGCATAGAACAGCCACCACGTTAAGTACTCTTCAGCTGTAATGATCTGTTTATTTTGAAGGGACAGGGACAGAATTAAGTCTATCCTCATTTTAACAAGCGAAAATTTAGTGTGTGCCTCTTGGCTTAGCTTTTCAAAACCCAGATGGTCAGGATGCATACTGGCGGTAGGACGTCATTTATTAGACATCTAAAGGGATAGTATGTTCTGTGTGAGCCTTTTTTCCTGAACACTAGTCTATCATTCTGTATACTTATGGTGCTTCCATAGAACAGACCTTTTCTCCTTCCATTTAATTTTCTAGGGCATTTCACTGAATAACTTTTGCTTACATTACTGTGTGATTTACTACCGTTCTCTTTTGCTTTTCATATCTCTAATTTCCAGAGCGTAGTAAGCTAACCTTTTGCTCTCTTCTCCTGGAGCAATTTTCCTTATCATCTTATAGGAAGCTAAATCCATATCTTTTTCCTAGGCCTTTGATTCTGCTTTAAATAATAACCTTCAGGCTGACTTAAAAAAACACACACAGTATTCCCTGTTGCAAATACAGTGTTAGATTCTAAGAATACTAATACAGTCTTAATAATGATGTATTTAATTGTGCAGGAAAATAACCTTCTCACAAATTGTGAATTATCTAACTGAGCAGCCAGAAGATTTGAAACATCTGTATTTATTTCTATGATATCTTATCTTCACTACAAAAATGCAAAGTATGGGGCATATCTACCTCATGATACTCGCACAGAGTTCTTATTAACAAGAACTATGTGAGTCCCTCAAAGTGAGAATAAACTTCAGTCCTTCAGTCCTTGTTTTGTGTTAATTTCTGTCTCTGGGCATCAATTACATTATGCAATTGTATGGTCATCACCTGTCTTTTTAATCTTTTAAAAATAACTTGGTCATGCTGTAGGTGCCAGGTTTTCAGCCTTAGTATAACAGAAATGGTACAGTGTTATGGTGTGAGAGGCAGCAAGTACATTCCTCCCCACCATCTTGCATCTGCGAGCCCAAACACTGCATGCTACAACAACCTTTTGAAGAAGTGAGAGGTTTCTTCTCTCTTGGTGCCCATTCAGTCCTTGGTCTACCAGCTGAGGCCATTTATGATGGTCATTATGATGTGAATGTTGGACTATATGAGGAACTGGATTATATTGCAATCAACTCATTTAACCTAATAAATAATGGCTCTTCCATAACCTAAACATGTTTGGTCACTAGAAACCTGGGTTAGATACAAACCTGTGAGGTAAATATGTTTTTTTGCCTCTTAAAAGCATTGGCTGATTTGAGCAGTATTTCCCTGGCATGGAGCAGAGAGAGTGAAACTGGCTCTGCCCTATAATCCCTGTGTGGATAGATCACTGCCTTGCAGCCATCTCACAAAATTAGGGAACTGGACCATCCTAAAACCCCAGTGAACCATCCAGCCTTCTAAGAGTTAAACAGGTTCACGAGAGTTGCTACTGTTACATAAATATTTCTAATAAATCATTCCAAACCTCTAGCTTGAAAATCAAGCATGTATTTGATGCAATCACACAGCCATTTATTATATAAATATATATAAATATTATTACATTAATATTAGATGAGTAGCATGAAACAGGGTTTCTAGGCATTTGGAGCAGAGAGGCTGAGGACTGAGTGGCATCTGAACTCCTCTCTCAGGTTTATCACTCATTCTTCTTGGTTGAGACTGAGAAACACAGGCATGGCAAGGGAGGCACTGCTTATATTAGTCCTGCCCTTGTACCTGTTCAGAAAATAAATACAGCACAAGCTGTGTAAACCGGTACTTTATTAGCCAGAAAACTCTATTAACCAGCATCCAAGGGACGTGGCAAAAGTGAAACCGGAAGTACCACTTCCGGGTTTTGCTGCCACCGTGAGCATAGTTCTTGCCACTTCTTCGGCCCACAGCCCTGGGCAAAGCAGCCTGTGCGGGGCAAACGTCCTCCTCTCCCTGTCCCCTGGCACATTGATGCCGGGGAGTGCACCCGACAGTGCACATTTGATTAACCGGCATCCCCCATTCCCCGTGGGATGCCGAATAACAGAGCTTTTACTGTAGCAGATTTCAGATTCCATGCTTGCCAGTAGAACATATTTGCTTCATTGCAACATTAAGCTATGAAATAGACTGAAAAATATATCTGACCCCGGAAATTTGGGGTTGATTCCCACTGTATTAGCTCTGGTGTAAACCCGGAGTAGCTCCACTTAAGTCCTTTCAGATTCCCTGGATTTACACTAGAAAAACAGATCAGGATACGGCAGAGTACTCTGTCATACTAATAGAAATATGAGAAAGGCATCTGGACCTTTGGGAATAGATTGTGCTGGTTGACGATGGGCTATGTGTTACTGAGCTTGAAAAACATGATCATACTTATGCTTTCAAATCAATATTTTAGATTTCTCATAATGAAAATTTAAGACTTTTTGGCAAAACCCCAGTCTCATTTCTTTAGCAATTAACTAATGTCTAGATATGGGCTGCAGTCATAATATAAAAAAAAAATCCTCCTCCAACAGTCCTAGTGTAACACACTATTTTCATACATTAAAAATCAAAATCTGGTATACTTTAGTGACAACATTTTTACAGTCACGAAATACCCAAACCTGTTCTTAAAAAATGTGACTTGGCATTGCTACTGCAAGCTGTTGATGCCAACAACAGATATTTTTTCAGAATGGTGAATTCCTTTCAGTTCCTTCCTGCTCTGAGTGAATTTATCAGGGCACACTAAACCCAGGTCATTAACAGTCTCTTTCAGCTAAAGGACAACTTTTTATAACATTTACGCTTATTTGACTTTTCATATGTGTTCCAGTGGACTCATTGGGTACATCGATAGTGCTTATCCCAGCAGTCTTGAGAAAGTGACTGAGGCATGCCATGCATCCCCTGTTCCCACTCTATACAGGTCAAATCCAGAAGTAAAACAGCATAATTGATCTGGGGGTGTCCTACGCTCTCTGTTTCAAGCACCTGTGAAAGAGATCACAAGAGCAGCAGTAGGGGGCACCCCCATTTTGGAGGTTCAGGGCACATGAAATGGAGTGGGCAAATGGGCCATGCGTGTTCCTGGGCAGCAATCTTAAAGGCACTGTGGAAGTGATATACCCTTTGTTTTAGGTAAATTCAGAGCTACACTGTCTCAGAATATATCATGAACAAATATATATTTTTATATATAGCACCTCATAATTTTGGCTGAACGAAAAGAAAAACCCAACCTATATCCTGCAGTACTGTGAAATAGTACCTGGAACACTAGAATATCATATACAATACTAGAAATCATGACTTTCTGGGTAAAACAAGGACATATAGGGCATGTCTACATGCCGCCTTATGGCAATGTAGGATGCGCTACATTGCCGTATGGTGCATTACAGCGACATAGCAATCATGAGGGTCTAACATGTTCACTAGCTACATCACCATAGTGGCACACGCCCCACTTATAGCGCGCTGCTACGGCGACACAGTGGGGAAATCTTCGTGTGGGCTGTCCATATGGCGCAGTATGGGTGGTTACTGCACAGTATTTTAGTACGTCCAAAAGGAAGTACTAAAACACAAAACAGTAACAACATTGCTGTACTGTGATGGTAGACACACCTATAGTCACCGTTTTCAGGAATTACATTTCTTTTTCATTAGTATGACATTCCAGCCTTATTGAAGTCAGTGGAAATGTTCCTCTGAACTTCCCCGAGAACAGGTTTACACTCCCACTCTTTGTTTCAGACATTACAGCAGTAATTTAGAGAATGGCATTTTTTACATTCATTTCGGATGTTACAGTAACAGTCTTAACACAGGGACTATAGATGTTCACCTGAGGATCTGGACCCAAGATAGCTTAGGCTATTTATAAGGATTTGTAGGTATCAAAATTCCTGTGTTGAAGAGCTGATTCTGCTGCCATGGAAATAAAATGTCCACTTATTTCAGTAAGAACAAGATAAGGATTTATTGGAAGAACTCCCAAACTAACAAGTGTCTGAATTGTTCTGAACCTATTTAAATTCTATAGTCAGTCTAAAATGCAAAACACAGAACATTTTCTGAACAACAGAGGTACAAAACAGCCATCCTGGACAAACTGGGTTCAATACATATAAATGAAACTTTCCTCAGAGAGTTTTATCAGCTATTTATTAATGCTTGACAGAAAAGCTGATAAAAACAGCTGTGCAGAAAGATGAAATGTATTCCCAGACTGACATTTCTATTGACTCAAAGTTCACAAAAACTCATAAAATATTAACTATAAGGCAGTAACTATCCAGGCTGGTTTTTAAACAAATTATATGTTATTTTCCTACCCAGGAGCTTGTAACGGAAATAAAACTGCTGGAAGTAAGTGAGAATTTCTAGGATGTTCCCATGGCTCAGAATTTGCTGCTATTGCAAACATTACACACAGCTACTACAAGAAAGGTCACAGCAGGCCTGAAATTCAGATGAACTGGCTGCAGACAGTGACAGACAACACTCCTTTCTTCCCTCTGAAGCTCAGTGTAATGTACACAGAAGGAATATAGAGCCAGTTTGATAGCCTTACTCTTGTTTAATACTAACTAGCTTGAAATCAATGGAATCACCGAGAGGCATAACAACCAGGGTCTGGGCCCCAGGGGCACAGACAGAAGTGACAATTTTCATGCGATCTGGCCACAGAAAGTGGTGTATAGCCATGACCAAGCACAAGTGTGCAGCTGCAGACCACTTAAAAAATGGCCAGTCATGTGAAAATCTGAACTCTCATTAAATGAGGGTTCAGATGAAGACATTTCAACATAGCATCTTCTGTAACTTGTGTCTGCACTGCAGGTGGCAGTAGCAGCAGCAGCAGCAGCAACAGGTTATAGACCATCTGTGGTGGCTGGGCCGGCAGTGACAGCAGCTTCCATTCTTGTGCCCGCTCTTAGATGCCTGGGACACTACTTGAATCACCCATAGAGTAAGGTGCTGCAGAACAGAAGTGAAAAGGTCAGACACATGGCCTATTGTTATTTATCTAATCTGGAAGTTTCATTAGGCAGTCCAAAGTAAAGATATAACATATGGATTATGTATGTATTTAAAAAATCCTTTCTGAAAAATACATCTACTGGCATTTACTGAGAGAAAGATCATGAAGCATTGCAAAAACCAAGCATAAAAGATCAAAGAGCTGAATACCATTAGGCTTCTGAGTCACTGAAGCACTTTTGAAAATTGTGCTTAAAATTGCCATTAAAGCCTAAGGAAATGCTGTAGTACTAAGAAACAGAATACATGGAAAGACTGCAAAGACTAGTTGGTACTATTATATTGGCCTTTCACTTCCAGAGATGCGGATACAAATCCGTCTTTCTGTCACAGGAACTGAAAGTACGTTTGATGATTTTATCCTACTCTCCTTTTGTATGCACCAGAGAAAATAAACATGATCTTTGGCACAGCTCTCTGCGTCTGTTCAGGAAAAGCCCAGAAGTCAAATAAAATGGGTTTTGCAGGCTGGGAATTTGGGGTCATATGTTCCAGTGTCTAAATTATTAAAAAGTGTTGCAACATATTACAACACTTTCTTCCAGCTCCCAAACCCAAGCCAAAATCTCTTATTTGCTAAATCAAGCCAGTTCTAAAATGCTCACACACAAGTCGTAACAAAGAACAAGTGAGGGTGTAGTCTGTGGAATGTAGGAGTCCCGGAACGGCAATTCTCTACACACTCTTGTGATTCTTGAATATACAGTGGAACTTAATGGTGGAAAAAAGCATGAATGAATGCTTCTCTAGGCAGAAAGAATCTGCTAACAACAGAAATCCATACATTTGCCCAAAATGTGCCTTATTTTCTGCTTTTTTAAGGGACTTCATCTCTCCTGTTGTAACAGTGAGGGTGAGGTACTGTTGGTTATAGTTTCTAGATGTAAACATCTATGAGCTGGAGAGAGGCACTGTAATTGTGAGGACCTCACCTTGGAATTCACTTTCCCTTCTTGTCTAATAGAATTCACAAAGCAATAGTGAAACGGACATTTCCTTTCTTGGGTTTTACTTGAAGTGGCTGACTATTGTTCAGGGGTGTACTTGGTAGCTGTGTTGGCTTGAGACAAGAAGACATACAAAAAACTAGAAATCTTGGTTCCAAAATGATACCTTTTATTAGCAAAATGTTATTACCAAAATAATACCTTTTATTAGATTTAGATTTCCCAGTTGGTCTAATAAAAGGTATTATTTTGGAACCAAGAGTTCTAGTTTTTTGTATGACTATTGTTCAGGTATTTGGTTTATTTTTGTGGAAGGAATCTTTTTTACCTCGTCAATGGCACTGACTCATTATTTATACTCTTGTGCATGACCCAGGGACCGTGTCATGGACAAATTTCTTACAAGTTGCCCACGTCCAAAAAACATTTGGAGGATGTTGTGGTAGCCTCCTTTACAACTTGGGGATAAGAGCTTAAACAAGTATTTATGCACTAGCCAACTAACCTTGCAATGGGACTTTACTAACAGCATGTTAACTTTTTGGGATTTATTTGGATTTCTAAGTATCTAGGTGCCATCTTCAAATAATGAGATACATGGACCTCACTTCAGATACTTCAGATTAAGAGAGCTGCACAGTGGTTGGATACAACTGACTTCTGTTTCAGCTGCTTTCATTAGATTCTTGTTAACTGCTTAGTACAGTTACATAAGAAATTACTGAGAAGCTTTGCTTTTTTTCTAGAAAAAGTGTGGCCTATTATGCATTGTGTGTATGGAAACATTGTATGTACTTTCTGGAACAGTGGCTGATGTAGTCTTTTGCCAGCCGTTAACACACATTAAAAACCAGTTTGCACTTGGGAGAGAAATGTCACTATAATAAAACTATAATAAACAACATACTATGTCACTATAATAAATAACATACATCTGGAAATTATTTCAATTAGACTAAAACAGTTGTTTATATGTAGTTGACACATTTTGCTGTTTTGATAGAAATCTGTGTCAACGCTTGCCTCAATGAAAATATTCATTTAAGCTTATTGGTATAGGGCACTCTTAAACAAAAATAAGGAGAGTTGTCAATTACAAATGGCATATTTGTGTGTAGACCTGTGCTTGGAAAGTTGTCAACTCTGATAAATAAAAAAGTGTGAAATGCCAAACCTAGATAGAACAGAGTAATGTTTAAGCACATTTATTTACTGTACCATAAAGCATATCAAAATAGGGAAAGGGGAGAAAACCCAACAATTCTACATTGCTGCTAAAAATAAAAATAATTCCTCTCTTAGTATAAGTGACAACCTGTCATGTAATGATTTCCATGTCTGAATAGCTTTGGGTGATAACACACAGCTCTTATCCTTTCTCCTTTCCCTTATATGCATAAGCAATAGAATTTGCTGTCAACATAGATTTCTGGAAATGAGATGAGAGATGATCAAATGATTAGTAATTAAGGGCAGTTGAGAGGCATGCTGTTGGATATGAGAAATAATTTTCAAATAATCCACTGAATTATTCATAAACCCTTAATATAAGCCTAGTGGGACTGACTTAAAAAAATCAGCATACAGTATAAACCTTGATTTTTTTAATCTTAATGAACTAAAACACCCTTTTACCCAAAATGGGTTCTTGTTCCCAGATGTTGAGTAATATCACTGCACATTCCTTCATGGAGTTACCTGAAACATTCTTTGGCTCTCATTTCATCCAGATGATCAACCTTGTATATATTATTAATGTTTTAGTATAGTGTAGTATAGTGTTCAGCACTGAGTCAGATGGCGTTTTACCTCCGTGCTAACTGTAGGAACAAACCCCTAATGGGAAGAAGCATTGTAGTGAAATTGTCTGGGCTCCAGATAAACTGAAAAGGATTCTATTTTCAGGACTACATAGCTTCTATTAATTTCTTCAAATAATTCTTCCTCCTCATGAGAACATTTGGCCTACACAATTACGTCAGCTTGGTACCTTAGTCTAATTATAAATTAGGTATGATGAACTCCTAAGAAGTTTAGGATATTTGCCAATGTTCAGGATAAGACAGAGGCACACCTACTCTTAGCAAGTTAGACCAGTTAACTGAGTCAATTCAAGGGCTTAACCCCTTCCCCACCACACGATGTTGCCTCATGAATGAGTGCACACACAGGGCGCATCCAGGTGAGCACGCACATGCCTCTTGCGGCATCTCAAAGGAGTTTGAGATGCCAAGAGGCACTCTGGGAATGAAAAAAATGCCTTCATATTTGCAGTGCAGGCTCAACATTTGATACACATACTGTATCAAAAAAACCTGCACGGGAAAAAAGGAGGATCGTGCCCTGAGGCAAGTGGAGGCTGAGGTCCTCCAAAGAGATACTCTGGTACCTGGCCTGAGCGTCTCTATGGCTGCTCCTTGCCCCATGGTTTAGCACGTTGCCTCCATGTGCGGGGTGAAGGAGTGGTGGAGGCTGCAGTGACCTGGACCTGGGCTCCGTCCCAGGTAAGTAAGGACTGTGGGTGGGGGGCTGTGTGGGTGCGGGGGACTGTGTGTGGGGGGCTGCTTAGAAGGGATGGGTCCCCAGCCTGCTTCCTGCATGGCCCACAGTCTCCCCCCCAGCAGCAGTGGCCATCAGAGCACTCAGGGCCCTTGTGGCACAGTCCATTCCCCGCCCCCCCATGGTGTGGGGCAGTGTGGCCTGCGCTACTTGTCACTTGGCCTGGCTTGGCATGGGGCCATGTGCCTTTTGGCAGCCCCAGGCTGCTTGGGCTGTCACCTGGGGGCCTGGCACCACTTGCAGGGACCATGCATCTCATTGCACCAGACCAGGTCCTACCTGCGTGGGCCCGGTGCACAGTCAGGCCAGGTCCATGGAGGCATGACCCAGCCCGGTGCAACGTGCAGTCCCTGCAAGTGGCGCCAGGCCCCCAGGTGACAGCCAGAGTAGTCCAGGGCTGCCTGAAGGTGCATAGCCCCATGCTAAGCCGGGCAAGACCCACAACAAGTGGTACAGGCAGTGCTGGGTCTGAGGCTGTGGGAGGGGGGGGGAGGGGGCTGTGCAACAAGAGCCCAGAGT
>NW_005841962.1:21586-25740 GCF_000455745.1 Alligator sinensis | reverse complement strand
CACCCCCACAAAAGCCCCCACAATCCACCCACAAATCCCACACCTGAGCCACTCCCACAAACCCCTCACCCACAAACCCCAAACAAGCCCCATACCCCCACAACCCCCCTAACCCTTCTCCCCCAAACCTCACACCCTGCATGCCCAGCCAGCCACATGGGATGAGATGAGACCTGTTGGCAGGAGCTGGGGCTGCAGGGGCAACTGCCCCATGCCCACACTAGTGCTGGGACATGCAGCTCCAGCCGGGGGGGGGGGAGGCTCCTGGTCCCAGGAGCCTCTTGGGGTATGATGGGTTATGGGGAGAGCTGAAGGTGGAAGCAGGGGTCTGTGAGAGAGAGATGGGGGGTGGGGGAGCACTGCAGGTAGGAAAGGCCACTACAGCCAGGCTTAGAGCCCCGCCGTCTCCCTAAAACAGCCGGTGCAGGGGGAGGCCGGCCTGGGAGAAAAGGGTCCAGCTCAGTCCCTGATCCCCAGTCAAGGGCTTCCCAGGGACAGCATGGGGCAGGGAGCAGAACAGGAAGGGCACGGCCTTGTTCAGAGCCACAAAGCGTGGGTGGGACAGCGGCAGCTGGACTCATGTCCTGGTGCTAGGACAGAGCGATGGCTGGAGGGAGCTAGTGGGGGCAGGCAGGGGCTGTGGGTCAGGAATGAAGGGGCTGGGAGGCAGGGGGGCTGTGGGTTGAGAGTGAGGGGCAAGGGTAGAGGCAGGGCAATGGCCTATCAGTGCTGCACATCTTGGTGAGCAAAGGTGGTAGGGGCAGCTCTGATTTTTCTATCAGAAGAAAAACAGAAGCAAATGCCAAAGTGTATAGAGATTTAGAATTCATTTTATTATGATGATAGAGGCACTGGTAGGCTTCCAAATTGCTTTAAACTTGTAAATATATCAATAAAACATTGACCAGCTGCTTTCTCTATATATAGTGGCACTTCATTTTAATAGCAAAAGAACACTATTTTGGGTATTTTAACGAGAGAATTTGGGTTCCTCAAAGATTTTGCAATTTTTAAACAGGAAACACCAGGAGCTCTGTTTGTGAGACAAGTGGCAAGACCTGGGCAGAAGACCCTGTCTAGGGCTAGCACTGGGGACCCAGCTAGAGGGCAGATAAGGTGGCCAACCTCTTGGCCAGTTGGGGCCAAAAGGACATGCTTTGACAGTTCAAAGCAGGCCACCACAAGGAGTGCATCTTCTAGGTGATAGCTGCCCAGATGGCAGAATGGGGGACGTCATCCGGGTCTGGCAGGCGTGCAGCCATGGGGCCGCTGGCCCAAGGGGGCAGATACTGTTGCAGGTGGGAACAGGTCACAGGCAGGCAGCAGCCCCCACTGCCAGACTGTTGCAATAGGTAGAGGGTGCAGGGGCCGCTCCATGTTAAGGCCGTTTCAGCAATCCAGCTGGCCTAAGGGGTAGTGTCCCCAGATACCAAGTGGCTAGGTCCCAAAAACTCCTGAGGGCAAGTAGCCTTGAGCTGCTCACCAGAGCAGGTTTTTATATTGCTGGGGCCAGCACAGGGCAAGCTTTTATACCGCTATGGTACAACTGGCACAACTTGCCCCACACCAAAGTGCATGTCCAGGCATGTGTGCTGAGGCAAAAATCCCCGGCCCAAATTTGTGCTGCTCCTATTTGAGCTGCTGCAAGCGCATGTCCCTGCAGGTGTAGACATGCCCATATGGTGCAAAGCACTACCATGCTATAGGATACCCTTGTCCTACGTCTGTGTGCTTTAGTTCTACCACTGGAGTTGTGCAGATAGTAGAAGGCAGGATAGATTTGCAAAAGTCTGTGTGTGTGTGTGTGTGTGTGTGTGTGTGTGTGTGTGTGTGTGTGTGTGTGTGTGTAAAGCACAAGCTTTTGTGAGCTGAAACTCACTCTCTCACATGCTTTGAAAGGATGTTCAGAAAGCAGATTATAAGAAGGTGAGAGAAATTAGAATACAAAAGGCAAGGGAAGGGAAGAAAGAGAGGGAGGAGGGAGCACAGGGAGAGGGGGCAGTTCTGGGAGAGGTAAACAGACAGTAAGCCTATAGGAACAAAGGGGTCACAAACACAGATACCCAAAGCTGGCTCATTTGAACCTGGCTTAGGCACTAGAAGACATGGAGCCCTATTCAGCATTAATTGACACCATGGGATAACTTCTAGTATGCAGGCTAGCTCAGCGTAGATGCATTCATCTGTCTGTTCTACTTATTGACATGTTGCCAGGGAAACTGTTGATTACAGAAAACAATATTTAACGAAGGGAGTAGCATACAAACAAACAAGGGTTGGATCTGGGGGCTTGTTACATCTGCTTAAGTAACAAATTAAACAAATTGAACCTTGTGCAGGACACCTTCCGGTGGCATTGAGCCAACATAGCCATTTTTATAGGCCTCACAGAGTTTTTGCAGCTCCTGGAAGTGGTCAGCATCTTGTAGGGTTGGAGTCTTTGTATTTTTGCTACTGCATTTGAGTGTAGAGCTTTGCTTCAAACCAACTTACTTTTTAGTCTCACCGCATTATCCAGTTAATATGTTGCTAATGACATGTCTTTCAATCTATTCATGCAGAAATATATGAATATTAGCTTCTGATTCCACAGATATACTTCTACCAAAAATGACTTCTAAACCAAAATGATATAACATTCCATATTAAGAAGCACAAGATGCTCTATCCTGTAGAATCACTTGACATGATATTCAGGCTAAATTTATTACATCTTCTTGATTTTACAGAAGAACTCTCTAAAGGACCATAAACCTACAAAGAGTTTCTTCCCAGCTGCTTACAAGTGTACTAAACAGTAGAAAACTAAAGAGTTCGCCAATCTCACTGAAAATTCTTTCCCTTTTCAGTTCTCAAATTTTACCATAATACTTTGGATATCCTATTTATATCTACTTTCCAGTTGTCCATGAAGTATTCTATAAAAAAGCCTGATAGGCAAAACCAGAATTTCTGCAAGAAAACACAAGTGGAACCAACCCCAACCCCAGAAAAGGAATCAACTCTTCTTTACACATACTAAAATGGTATATAATTCTTTTTTAATTTGCAGGTTGTATTTGTATATTTAATATTTAAGTGGGTAATTTTTTACTATAATGACACCATATTTTGCATATTTTCAAAGGACTTGGGCCTAACAAACACACTGAGGTATGATGGTAACCCACAGTACCACTGTATTTTGGTATGTTAGTTTAAACTTCATATCTTTGTAGTTAGAAACATCTAACAAAAATTCAAGCAAGCAACTAGAAAGATTACAATGAAAATGCAAACTAACTAAAGGACTAAATGAGATATGGAATAAATGATTACAGGTACAGTACAAGTCACTTAACCAGAACATTCTTAATCAGACCTCCCAGAGTGCTAATTTAGCATAATGACAATGACACGGTTTAAGAGGAATGTATTCAGGCAGTGACACACAGAGCAAAATAGTATTTAGCAAGTTAGTAAATAGATTAGATAGCAAACTTACTTTTTTCCAGGAAGAAATTTACAAATTCTAATATTATACAAGCCTTAGTCTGTCTGTCTGTGTCCATAACGCTTTATTTGCACTCCGATTGGCTGACTGAAACAACCAATTGGATTGCTCCAAGAGTGTTCAGACAGGAGACAGCATGGTGGAGCACTGCTATGATGGTGGGGACATAGGGGACAGAGTGGGGCAGAGGGGGCCTGGCCCCCCCCCACTCCCTGCATGTGGCAACGATGGAGTGGGGGAAGGTGGGAGTGGGCCCGTTTCCCCCCTCCCCTGATTGGACAAGAAGCGGGGGTGGGGCCAGATGCATGGGGGTGCAGAGCTACCAGACCCTGACAAAAGCTAGCAGGGAGGGGGAGGAAAAGAGAGGAGCGGGAGGGGGAGAGGGAGAAGGGGACACAGTGGTGGTGCCCTGCCACTGGTGCCATGCCCCAACAACAACTGCAAAGGGTGGGGGAAATGAGCCTGGGCCTGGACCTGAAACAGTGGGGCAAGGGTTGGGGGAATAGGTCCATTTGCTCCCTCCCCTGACTGGATGAGAAGCGGGGGAGGGGCTGGAAGTAGGACTCCATCCCTGCCCACCATGATGGCCGGGAGCACGCCACCACCGGGCACCAACAAGAGCTGGCGGGGTGGAGGAGGAAGGGAGGGGAGCATAGCGCGT
>NW_005841962.1:13405-21555 GCF_000455745.1 Alligator sinensis | reverse complement strand
AGGTGGGGACAAGCGGCCGGCCCCCCCCTGCCACTAGGCCCTGCCAAAAGCTGGGAGTTAGGGAGGGGAGTGGGGAGAGGAAACAAGTGGACATGGGCTGGGCAGACCCAGAGTGCAGGGGTGGGGGGGTGGGAAAGCAGTGGTGGAAAAAAAGCAGGGGGAGGGAGGGAATGGGCCTGGACCAGAAGCTGTGGGGGAGGGGGGAAATGGGCCCGGATTTGGGGCAGGGACAGGGGAGCAGGGTTAGACCCAAAGTGTGGGGGGCAGGACCTAGATGCAGGCCTTTGTCCCTGCCCCTCCCCCCCAGTCACTCTTGGTAGGGAATTGGCTAGTAAAATAAATAAAGATAAAATAAATATGAAATGTCTTAATTGCTGAGCTTTTACTTGATTAGGAATGTTGGGTCTCTGGAAGTCTCTTCAGCTGTGCTTATCAACATGGGTCTTAAATTGAATGAAGTGGCTGCCTACTAGTTGAAAGGATTCAACTGAATTAACATTCAGATTGCTGAGGTTTAGTTAATTAAAAGGTACAGGTGTAATGGTCCTGCAGTTCTCTCTACTAGAAAAGTTACATATATGTATTGAAAAGTGCAAGTTAAGACAATGGGTCAGGGAATATTGCAGGCTTTATGCATTCTGAATAGATTTGCCTGCACAGTTTGTCTGTCTTCAACATTAAATCAATGTTAAGAGTTCCCTGGAAAAGGAACTCTCTTTATGGTTTATTTGTCTAATTCTATTAACCTTTAAATAGTTAGACTGAACAGGTGTTTTAAGAATTGACAAATGCATCATCTGAGGTCAAACATACACTGGAAGTGCTTTAAAAAAAATCTCCCAAATCTTTCAGGTCTTTTTCGTATAAAATTGTGGCAAAGTGGGGTCCCTGACTAGCCACAGACCTGCCTCTGGGTATGCTGCCCACCTGGGGGGTCCCTGACTAGCCACAGACCTGCCTCTGGGCATGATGCCCACCTGTCTTGCCTTGATGGAACATAATTGAGTGTTAATTAGGCAGGAGGTTGCCCATGATACACCCTGATATTGAGGGGCTATCCACGGCTCCGTTCCACCCCTACACCATGGCCCAAGCCTCGCAGATGGCATCTTAGGCAGTCAACTCAACTGTCCCCTTCACCCATTAGCTGCTGCCACTTTCATGGGAACTTTGGCTTCCGTATAAGCTCTGGCCCCATCTCAGGCTAGTCAGGACCCCAAGCTTCTTTGCTTAATATGGGTGTCCTTCATGGTGGACCCCTGGCTCTTTTGACCCTTCTGGTCCTGGCCCCAACATTGACCAGTCAAGTCCCTCGGTTGGGTCCATGCCTCCTGCCTGCACTCAGGGATTGGGGTCCCCCATTCCCAGCTCAGGTGCTTCTTGAAGCATGCCTGGCCCTGTAGGGTCACTCACCCCAACAGGCTCAGGTGCTTCCTGAAGCTTACCTTGCCTTCCCTGCTCCAGTAGTACAAATAGCCCATCCGAAGGCAAGGGCTAGGGTTAAGGTGCCCCTACTTGCTGAGGTGGTAACTGGCCTGGCATTTCCTGCAGGCTTCCACACCACTGGGAAACCCACCAGGCCACCCACTCCCAGCAGGGTACAGCTTTAGGTCAAGCCCAGGACCAGGAGCCTCCAAACCATCCCCTACAGCTCTTGCCCTTACCACCAGGATGTTGCATTCAACCTAGAAGCCAGCCTAGCCTACCAGCAGTGAACAACTCTGTTTATATAGGTAGCCAGGGATCTAAAATGGCTGCCGCAATCAAGCACCTGCTGGCTGCTTGGCTCAGCCCTTAAAGTGGCAGGCACCACCAGTATTCTGCCACAAAAATAAATAAAATAAATGTTCTTAAAATCAGTGTTAAGCCTACCCAGGACCTGGGATGGACCCAGTCAATATCAAATCATAAGGGCACAGACCCAATTTTCATTGACCCTTGAAGATTACTTGGAATTGACAAAAATACCAGAAGACACATGGATGGGAAAATATTTAAAAGATCAGTGAATTAATCCCAGGAAATGAATTAATAACCGGTTTTGGAAATATTACTTCTAGTTGCAATAAGCATGAATATCTGCACATATTGCCAGTTTCTGGTTGTTTCTGTGCAGATTTCCAAGGATGGGAAAAGTGCAGGATGCTGCTTATCTTCCATTAGGTACCTGCACCAAAGCTGCCAATATCCTAGCTTTTTCATCAATGAGTATTAGGTGAGAGGACCTGATAATGTTACATTTTACAATCCTCCGAGGAGGGTTTGGCTGGTATGGGAGGGACCCTGGCCAGTAGGGCTGTGTGAAGCTTTGGTCCCTGATTCAATTTGACAGAGATTCGGCCTGATTTAGTGGCTAAATCTCCAAATCTGAATCAAATCAAAGGACCCTTTAATCTCTCTGAATCAAATCGGAACCCTTCGAATTGATTCGGCAAGTTTCGGAGATTTGGACATAGGAACAGCTTTAAATGTTTTTTCTACATGTCTCTAGGTAGCAGGTGGCTCGTGAGTGCTGTGATGCTGGGGTGTATGGAGCGTCCCACAGAAGGACAGGGGGCTCCCCAGCATGCTCAGCAGCACTTCCAGTCCACTTCCGGGTCCGCCGGGGAGTGCACAGGGGGGCCCCCTCAGCTAGGTGACTGGTGCCTCCTGGGTCTGGGGGAGGCACCCAGGGTCCCCCTGCAGCTGATCACCAAGCCAGGGGGCACACGCTCCCCGGTGAGGACTGGAAGTATTTCCGATCCATTTCTGGGTTCACTGCCGAACACATGGGGATCCCCCCATGCTCCTGTGGGACCTTCCATCCACCCCAGCGCCGCAGCAATCACGAGCCGTGCTGGTACCTCGAGGTATGTAGAAAAAGCTTTTTAAGCTGTGTCTGTGTCCAAATTACTGATTCTCTGAATTGGCATCGAATCTTCAGATTTGGATTCAGCCGAATCAAATTGAATCACTGTCGCTGATTTGCGCCAAATCCGAATCTGAATTGAATAGAGCCCGCTTCGCATACCCCTACTGGCCAGGTCCTTCCCTGATGAGGCCATCTGAGAATGGGAGAGTGTATGCTGTAGTTAAAAAAAAAAAAAAAAAAAAAGGTGTGTGTGAACATGACTTCTGACCCTGCCAGGTCTTCTGGAGCTGTTTTGCCTACCTCCGCTTTCCTCCACACTCCTCAGTGTGACTCAAATGCTCAAGCATTAAAAGGCATGATCTTCATATTTCTCTTTATTCTTGAAGAGGCAAGCTATGCTGCCATTTGTGTCCTGGAATCATCTAACCAGTTTGTAATAACAAAGTGACTGAGATTGAATTCATTTTCCATTATCAATGAGCTTTATAGGCACAGAAATGGTACTCACTGGAAATGTAGAAATAGCCACGTAGATATGAGGGGAAAGAAAAAGAAATGTCACATGGTAGTGTAAGCCTTAGAAAGTACTTTGATTTTTCTCTTCTTAGGATAGTCTGGATTTTTTGCTTCTTGTACTCTTAGCTGTTTTATGTAAATTGTGTATTGTATATAAGTTGTGTATTGTGATATACAATCTGATTCCTTAATCATTCTTTTCTTATGGTGTCTCATAGAAAAATTAACTCTGCCACCTCATGAGGAGGTTTCCAGATTTTTTAGGTTCCTTTTGACAAAGTCTCCTGCCTCACTACGTTCTGCCCCATGGTACTCTTAGGGAGCCAAAATCCAACCAGGCCTTGGCTTTTTATTGTTAATTAACCTACAGCAACAATGTTTGGAAGTGAGTCAGAGATGCATTTCCAGATGAGAGGTGATCAAGTATCACTATGAAAAAGATTGCTCTTCAGTCAGGGGAAAGATTACGGTTCTATTGTGTCAAGGCTCAAAAGCAGCATAGAATCTAGCTATGGTCTTGTTCTGTGTGCCTTTGGGCTCTTTGCAAATTCATTGATGAATTTACTACTACATTTAAATGCAATAGATGGAGCATTTGGTCTGACCCAGTATGGCACCTCTTATGTAATGTAACTCCACTACAGGATGATGTTTACCTCTACAGTACCTTATTTAAGAAAATGTTAATAATCTTTACATGTTTTTTGAAGAGAATGTGGAAGTAACACTTCTTTTCCAAACTGAAGGAGATGCCAATAGGTGGCTGAATTCTGTGCAAATGTTAGACTTTGGCTATGTCTATCCTAGGGTACTTCACCTGTGTAGTAGCCATACAAGGTGCCCTAAGTGCAGACATAGCTATAGCAGCAAAAGTGTGTTTTGTATTGGTATAGTAAAGGTACCCTTCTAGTCAGATCACACTTTGGTTGGTACAGTTGCATCTGTGGTAGGGACTTTTATCAGTACATCTGTGGCAGTCAGGGTCCCCACCTTTTGACATCCCAACTCACAAACCTGTGAGGCAGAATTGTATAGCATAGACTTTGTCTCAGTCTCCAAGACCAACATACCCAGACTGGAGTTCCCATTGAATAGGGCCTACTTCATGACATACATTAGAGTAATTGCATACTCCCTGAGAGTAACAAGATGAACCTCTAAGCACTGGGGAAAAAAAAAATAAACAACTCCTGACAGTATTGCTTGATTTAAAAGGAAGTTATTAAATTTTCACAGTTGAGAAAACAGTTCACAACATTAAAAAAAAAAAAAAAAAAAAAATATACAGTTTAACTCCTTTTGCTAGACTGTGGAGAGAACAGCCCCAAGAGATGAGATAAATAAAATAATGTATGATGACATGGATGCATGCTGTTTCTAGAATAGAGTTAAAACCTCTCTCATATATTTGAACTCTTCTATCTTTGATTGTTTGATATGGGATACCATTTTATGATTCTTGCCAACTCTTTTTCTTTTAAGCCAAAGTCATGGAAGTATATTAGCAGATAAAATACGTTACTGAAAGCTTTCATGTTTTAATTTATAAACATATATAATCATTGCTTATTCAACACTTTCCTCTCCCTGGTTTTGCCTAGACATAATGAAAGTTGCCAAACAATTTTCTATTGAAAATGATAAATGCTCAACTATGGCATAGCTCCTGCCATTCTCCACCTTTCTGGGGTCTTATCTATAAGAGGTAATGTATCTATAATCCAAACGATACACTGAGATCTTCCATAACTATGTCATTCTGCATAGGCTAATTTCTCAGCTATTAGGAAATGACACAGCTTAATGTTCTTTATAGTGAGTATATTTCTTGTTCAAGTGCTTGCTTGGCAGCACTAATAAATTACACTCCTAAATTGCAATTAGTAAATCACATTGTAAATAGCACTAGTAAATATTCACAGATAAAGCACTTCAAGGACATCCTCAAGGCCAACTTGAAAAAAAATGCAACATCAGCATCAGCTTCCCTAGTATGGGGGGGCACCAGTTCACTGATGACGGGGGGGGGGTCCCCTAACAGCTGATCACTGAGCCAGTGGCAAAATGGGAAGTGTGTTTCCGTCAGCACTTCTGGTTTTGCGGCTGGCATTTCCAGGGGGGTGCCCAGCCAATCTCAGGGGGTGCACATGCACCCCTTATGCATTGCCAATGATCAGCATCAACTTGTGGGAGACTGTTGCCCAGGACTGCCCCAAATGGAGGAAGTGTTCTGTAGGGATTTCAGTACTTTGAAACCTCACGATGACAACAGATGGAAAAGTGGGAGTGGCAGAAACAGCGTGTCATGGACCGAACCAAGAATCCAGTTTCCTACCCTGCATGAAAACACATGCCTGAATTGCAATAGAACCTGTCGATCCTGGAGTGGCCTTGTCAGCCATCTTTGGATCCATAGATAAAGCAACCATGGAAGACAATCATCCTCAACTGCAAAGGATTGCCAGTGATGATCATGCATGTTCTGGAAGAGCCATTTCCAAGAATGGAAGGGTAATTCAGTCTCCTTCCTCCTGCACTTTAGGTTGCCAGTATAGGCACCAACTTTTATTTTTGCTGTGGAGAGGAGAGGGCTAAGATGATGAACATGTGGAAAGTTTTATGCATTTTAGGTGATAGCCCTCTTCCCAAAGTGGGGTGGGGGAAGAGCTGCCAGTAAGGATGCCAAATTGAAATGACAGTTTAATAACCAGAGAATAACTCCAGTTTCAGCTGGAGGAAACTCCAGTTGTTTCACATGGTCAAGAAGGTCACAGCTGATATCATTTTATTGCTACAGACCTGGTTTGTATTCTAAGTAATGAAAGGTTTAAAAAAAAAAAAAAAAAAAAATAAAAATAAAAAAAAAAAAAAAAAAAAAAAAAAAAAAAAAAGACCCTCTGTATCTTATTACGAGTCCTCTCAGCAGCAGCACCTTCCTGTAGGACCACACTCTGTCCTTAATTTCATCCCAGTCAATTCTGCTGAAATCAACAGAGTTGTACACAGGATCAGAGAATGGACTCTAGCCCACCCTAACCTGTCTGCTGGGTGAGCAGAAATTATTACAGCTTCAATGTAGGAACTAGTTGGCAAAGTACAATGAACTAATTTCACTAGACTTATGCATTGTCCTCCAAGTCAGAACAGTCATTACTTGTTCCTGAGGAGACAAAAAAATTGCTCTTCACAAATTTCTTTTTCTTCTTTTGAAATTGGCTAATGGCAATCGGTCTCCATTTAAACTGGAATGGAATTGGCCTGGATCCTGGAATAGATGCTGGTTTCTTTTAAAGCAGGAAAATAGTCCCTAAATATGCTGAGATGCTTTTTGAAGAGTTGGCAATATTTAACGGTAATGGGGAATTTCTTATGAAAATGGGATCATTACAACTTATGAGATTTAGCTGAAAAAATGGGGTTTCTGTATGCTCACAAAGAAGAACTAGCTTTAAAAGCATACTCTCTCTATACATGTACTTTATAATTAACATGTGATACAATTCTTTCCAGGTCTCCTAACGCAATGTGTTCTTTGAACAGCATCTCAGTCACTCTCTGGTATGTGGAAGAGGTCAGCATGTGCTTTCCTCATGTAGTCATTCTATACTGGAATGGAGGGAGAGGCAATTACCTTTCCCTAACTAACTCTATTTCTCCCTGCTCACATTGGAGCTGGAGGCACAACCTGCCTTTGGACATTGGAGGTGGAGGCACAACCTGCCCTTGAAGGCACAGCTGGAGGCACAACCTGCCCTTGGACTCAAAAGAGAGAATATACCTACATAGTGCAAGGGGGCTCCAAGCAGACACCATCTTCAGAATCAGAAACAATATAGAATTAGAATGCATTTGAATTCTGCTGCACCTGGGTAGCAGGGGAATGGATAAATTTGTGCGGCCCCCATAGGTGATAGGAATTTGTGGGAGTGGCCTTCAGCAGCCCCAAGCAAATATCAACCTGAATCAGTTATCCCTCCTTTAGTTAGTCTCCCATAGCTTCAGTCTCCCCTTATCAGGCCAGTTAGTTCTACTGAGAGGCAGATTCCAGTCTGAGAAGCGGAGGTTAGAATGTGGTTATGCTGCTCACAGTTCCAGAGCAAGCATGCGCAGAGTTAGTATACAGCACAGGCACTAGGGGTGTGTGAAATGGGCCATATTCAATTTGGATTTGGATTCCTGAATCAGAGACAGCGATTTGATTTGTTGACTCGAATCAGTGTCCCTGATTCAATTCAGCTGAATCTGAAGATTCAATGCTGATTTGGGGATCAGCGATTCAGCCATTAGATGCAGCTTTAAACATTTTTTCTACATACCTCAAGGTACCAGGCGCTGCTTATGAATGCTGCAATGCTGGGGCAGATGCAGCGTCCCACAGGAGCACGGGGGGGCCCCCTGCATGCTTGGCAGCGAACCCGGAAGTGAACTGGAAGTATTTCCAGTCCATTTCCAGGTCCACCGGGGAGCACATGGGGGGACCCCCCACACACTCCCAACTCGACAATCAACTGCAGGGGGACCCCAGGTGCTCCCCCCCCCGCCCCAGGCCCAGGAGGCACCAGTCACCAAGATGGAGGGGTGTGGGGGCAGGGGCCCTGCACGCTTCCTGGTGGACCCAGAAGGGGACCAGAAGTGCTTTTGGTCCATTTCCGGGTCTACTGCCAAGCATGCTGGGGACCCCGCTGCACTCCTGTGGGACGCTCCATCTGCCGCAGTGTGACAGGGGGCCTCCTGGGGCCGAGCTCTGTGGCCCGCCCCCCTGTCACCGTGAATGGAGGCCCAC
>NW_005841962.1:12467-13049 GCF_000455745.1 Alligator sinensis | reverse complement strand
GGCCCCCGGCTCTTGGGCATCCCTCGCGGTGGGCCCCCGGCCCTTTTGACCCTCTCTGGTCCTGGCCCCAGCATGGGCCAGTCAAGGGTACTGTCCCCTTCGGGCTGGGTCTCTAGCCCCCCTCTCTCATCCTTGGGCCCCACTGTGCCACTACTCCCCGTCCTCTCAGGGGCAATCGCAGCACCACGCCCTGTACTCCATACACTCTCTCGGGGTCCGCCCTCTGGGCCCCTCCAACATAGGGTTACCCACCCGGTGGTGGAAGCTAGGGGTTAAGGCGCCCCGACCCGCCTTTCACCGGGGTGATCACTGGCCTGGCATTTCCTGGGGGCTCCCGCGCCACTGAGAGCCCCACCAGACCACCCACTCCCAGCAGGGTACAGTTTCAGGTCATGCCCAGGACCAGGAGCCTCCTAACCATCCCCTTGAAGCTCCCCCTTACCTCCGGATCATTCACAGCAGCTCTTCGGCCAGGCAATGTTGTTACCTAGCCTCCAGCAGCCAAACTGCCTTGTTTATATAGGCAGCCTAGGCCTAAAAATGGCTGCCCTCATCAAACACCCGGAGGCTGGCAGCTCCCCG
>NW_005841962.1:0-12436 GCF_000455745.1 Alligator sinensis | reverse complement strand
AGGCCCTTAAAGTGGCAGAGACACCCTGTGCTCTGCCACACGCAGCATCCATGACCTGCCTGCTACCTAGAGGTATGTAGAAAAAACATTTAAAAGTTGTGTCTATGTCTGAATCTTCAGATCTTTCCAAATCTCTCCAAATCAACTCGGAGGGTTCTGATTTGATTCGGAGAGATTAAAGGGTCTCCTGATTCGATTCAGATTTGGAGATTCAGCCACTGAATCGGGTTGAATCTCCACTGAATCGAATCGGGGACCAAAGCTTCGCACGGCCCTAGTAGGCACCGCCTTGCACTATGCAGAAACAAGCTAGGAGTACAAAGACGGTCAGGGAGGACGCTCTGTCTCTGGCATCATGGCATAGAGACAGAGTGCACAGATTTCCTCATGCCTTGCTTCAGGTCAGGCATAAAGGCCACTAGGATGCCTTGTGGCAGTCCTACTTTCTTCTGCCTCTTGCACAATGGGCTCCATAGCATTTCATTAGAGAGACACCTTTATTAATTATGTGAAATAACTCCCAGAGTGGCTGCTTCTGCTGTACTTTCACCATCATTCTGAGTGTAACACAGTTTTGTGGTGAGGAAGGAAACATAGGACTTTATAAATTGAATAAATTCTCATGTAACAGGAGGGAGATTGTCAATATTAGAAATGTATTACACTTCAGGAAAGCAATTCTGACTCACCAATTCACTTTTTATTGAAGTAATTTGGGATATGCTATTGTTCTAAGTCACTGTATCAACTGGCCTGTGAGTAGATACAACTAGGACAGAAAATCCATCTTATTGTATGTTGCTTAAATCCTTAGTTGCTTTTCTTCTGCAGTGTTTGCAGCAGTAGTCCTGCTACTGCAACAAACAGCTGCATCATGCCAGCTTAACCTATTCAATATTTGGCTAAGCTGCTGAGGGGAATGATTTTCCCCCTCTATAGCTTTCAAGTTTTCAAATATTCTGAAAATAAGATGGATCTTTTGCCATAGTTGTTACCTGAAATATTATGAAGAGGCTCTGTCCTCCCATTACCCCTCCAAGCTTAGAAGAGGTATTGATAGAACAAAGGAGATAGAAAAAAGGCCTGCAAAATTGATGCAAGACTTTTTTGAAGATTAAGATGCTGCAGGAAGCAGAAGCCCATATGGTGTCCCACAAGGCGGCCTTTTATACCACTGTGGTGGAATAAGCAGTTAGTAAAGCCCCTCCAAACAGGTGCTGGGGATTCCTTTCAGTTATCAAGCTGGCACACAGGATAATAAAGGGTCAGAAAAGGACTGCTGATTCCTAAAATAAAGACAATTCTTATTTTAAACTACAGTAGGTGTTAATTTCCCAGTTAGTGCAGGGAATCAGTCATATTTACTGCTCCTAGGTTCTGTGCTAAGCAGGTGTCACACATACTCTAGGGCTCAGAGAATATAGTCTGGGAGGGTGGAAGAGCAAAGAGGAGACTGGATAATCACCTTGCTGGAGTCACCTGAGCCCAGTTGTCTTTCCTGCCTAGTGCAGGGGGCTGGACCTTCGATCTTCCATGGTCCCTTCCAGCCTTTGAATCTATGGACACAGGGAAATGAGAGGACTGAAGGGACAGGAATAAATGCAGAGCAATACAGAAATGAGGGAGGTCTGAACAGAGGCATAACAGGTAGCACTGTGCCCTGGGCTGCAGAGGTGTTATTTTTAACTCTCCCTCTGCCCTGCTTCCTGCCTACAACTATCCCCCAGCAGGGCTACTGCATCCGTCATCTCTTCTTTATTATACGTCTGGAAATGAATTAGGCAGGAGACCTATGCCAGGCAAATTGACTGGATGAACCAAATCATTCCTAGCTCCAACTATATATAGTGAAACCATAAAGTTACAAAAAAGAGAAGCCCTGATAGAATTTGGCAAGAACAGAAATACGTAACCCAGCTTCATGGAAGGCCAAACCAAGAGCTGCAAAGAGATTGCCAAAGGAATAAACCCAAGTAAGTCAGCCAGATATTTATTTTGATTTTTAGCAGAACTTGGCCTGAAGCCCTCCCTAGACACTTTAAAATAGACAAGATGAATAGTAAAAACATGAGGAAAAGCACAGCTGTAGCACCAGAACTAATTTCACAGTGGTTGAAAGAGACTGTAGTACTTTTAGGAGAAACTGTAGTACAGTTTGAGAAAACTGAATGAAGTATAGGAGTGTAGACAGTGAACTGGGACCCAAGAGACAAAATAAAAATCCAGTGCCAACAACGTTCCTAGTAACAGCAAAAGTTGCCTGAAGTCCTGTTGCCTGTGTTATGCAGGCAGTCAAATTTGTACCAGTCTCTGGCCTTAAAACACCCAAGATCTACACATCTAGGAAGGCAGTCTGTTATGATGTCTCAATCAGACAAGTAAAATATAGGGAGATTTTGTGGGTGTAATGTGTGCTCTCATGGGTACAATAGAAGCCAATATGCAAAATGTAGGCCTGTGAAAATGCAAATGCGTGGCAGTGAGGTTCAGAGGGAACAGAGGCAATAGGGGTGAGACAGGTGTGGTGGGGGAAAGGGGAAATGTTGAACTGGTGATAGAATATAGCTGGTAAAATGCAGACCCTTGATTATCTGGGGTTATCAGATGGAAGGCAGGTTATAATATGCCATAAATCTAATGTCTATATTTAGCCTGTGATTTTTTGTATCCAGTAGATTTATGCAGTGAAGTTTGTAGGCTCCTCTATGAAAGATATATTGTAAATTCCCTTTGAGGATTAGAACAGAGAAATTGGACAGAAAGTGGTTGTCTTGTGAGAAGCGTGCACCCACAGATAATTGGGTATTTTTGTCTTTGATAGATTTCCAGTAGGGCCGTACAAAGCTTTGGTCCCTGATTCGATTCGATGGATATTCAGCCCAATTCAGTGGCTGAATCTCCAAATATGAATTGAATCAGAAGACCCTTTAATCTCTCCAAATCGAATCGGAACACTCCAAATCGATTCGGCAAGATTTGGAAAGATTTGGAGATTCAGACATAGACACAGCTTTTAAATGTTTTGTCTACATACCCCTAGGTAGCGGGTGGCTCGTGAATGCTGAGATGCTGGGGCAGATGGAATGTCCCACAGGAGCACAAGGCGGTCCCCAGCACGCTCGGCAGCAAACCTGGAAGCGGACCAGAAGCACTTCCAGTCCACTGGGAAGCGTACACGGCCCCCCCCCCCCCATACTCCCTCAACTTGGTGACTGGTGTCTCCTGGGTCTGGGGGGGGCACCTGGGGGCCCCCTGTGGACAATTGCTGAGTTGGGGGTGTGTGGGGGGGGGTCCCCCTATGTGCTCCCCGGTGGACCTGGAAGTGGACTTCCTGTGGGATGTTCAATATGCCCCAGCATCACAGCGTTCATGAACAGTGCCTGGTACCTCGAGGTATGTAGAAAAAACATTTAAATCTGCGTCTATGGCTGAATCACTGATTCCCCAAATCAGCGTTGACTCTTCAGATTCAGCTGAATTGGGGACATTGATCCAAATCAAATCACTGTCCCTGATCCAGGCCGAATCCGAATTGAATCCAGCCCATTTCACACTCCCCTAGTTTCCGGTGTGCGTTCATTCTGGTACACAGCTGTTGTTTGGTTTCTCCTACATATTTTTCATCAGGGAATATAGTGCACTGGATGGGATATATTACATTTCTGGAGGTGCAGGTGTAAGAGCCAGGAACAGTGAAGGTTCTGTTGTGGGGTGTAGTTATTATGGGGCTGATGGAGTTGTGTTGGTGGGTTTTACATTTTTTGTCCTGGCATGGTCTGGATACATTTGGTGTGCTTTGGGCCATAGGAAGTTTGTTTCTGATGATGTGGTTGGTGAGGTTTGGTGCTTGTTTGTTAAGAATTGGCTCTTCTTCTGGTATGGGTTGCAACTGTTTGAGGATTTTCCGTATAGATTCCAGGGAAAGATGGTATGTCATTGTCACGGCAGGGTCCTACCAGAGGGCTGTGATCTCCTCAAGGCCCCCTTCCCGTGCCAAGTTGGCCTAAGGACACCCTCAAATTCTCGCCCGCCACGTCTTTGATGTTTAAATAAGTTTGGGAGGCTGCCTTATGCCCTCTTGGTCACTTCTAGATGTTGATTCAGACCCCATGGTTTCCCAGATTCTTCATGGGTCTCACTCTATGATGGGTGCTTCCCGGGCACCCTAGCCTTAGGGACTACACGTGGCTCCAACCACCCCTTATACCATGCCCCAAGCCTCGCAGCTGGAATAGACGTTGGTCTGTCAAATATACACTTGCCCTCTCTGGGGTCCCCTCCTTAGCGCTGCCCCCTCTCAGGGATCCTCCGCAGTGCCGCCCACTCTCTGGGGCCTTTGCAATAACGCCGCCCTTCTCTCCAGGGCCTTCCCCACAATGCTGCCCCCTTCTCTGGGGCTCCTCAGTACTGCTGCCTTCTCCTTGGGCCTTCTTAAGTGCTGCTCCCTTCTCTGGGGCTCTCAGGAAGGCTGCCCCTCTCCTGGGGCTCTCCGTGCCCACACTGGGCCTTCTCGGTAAAGCCGCCCGTCTCTCAGGCTCACTGCACTGCTACCCGCTTCTCCGGGGCTCACTGCACTGCTACCCGCTTCTCCGGGGCTCACCACGCCCGCACTGGGGCTTCTCAATAGCACCTCCTCTCTGGGGCTGGGGTCTATGCACCCCATATGCCATGCCCTTACTGGTGCTGGGGTCCCCACGCTACTGTGGGTCCCCTATGAGGCCTCCTCCAACCCCTAATAGCCTCACCCAAACCACCTGTGTAACAACAACAAAGCAAAACACAAGCCCCTAGGCTATAACTTAGCTTAAAGCCACCTGGCTAAAACCATGTTGCTTCAACATCTTAGAGCTGCCAACCTTTACTCAGCTTAAGCTGTACCCGCAGTCAGGCTGCTTCTCGCATCCTGGCCTAGGAGCTCCTATCTCTCTGGTTGCTCGCAGGGAACTGCCTCTGGCCTCCTGCCTGTGATTTATATAGGAGCCAGGCCCTGCCCCTTTCAGTCAGCTGACCTCCTGGGTGCCCTGGCAACCCACATCTGGGCTCCTTATACCCTGCTAGGGCTCTTTCCCCGGCAGTTTCCCCTCTTTAGGAACAGGGCACTAAGGTGCCCTGTGACAGTCATAACTAATGGTGTGCGATTCATGGGGATTTTCTTTTTGTACTGCAGTAATTTTTCACATGCTATCTGGATGGCTCTTTCAAAATTAGTGTGGGTGTACACTTCTCAAAACTTCGTCTACTAAAAATATAATCACTGATGTCAATAAATAGAAGTGGTATGGATGGACTTATGAGGACAATCCTCTAGACTTGAGAAAAAATACGTAGCAAAAGGCAAAGCTTTTAAAGATCCCCAAGGACTCACTCCAGTTCCATTAAAGCCAACTGACATCTTTCCATTAAATTTGTCAGATCAGATGTCTTATGATACACAGAGGGGAGAATTACACAGTCCATAAAAGAACATGATTTTCTCAGCAGCTTCAGAAAACTAAAAACCATGAAGATTGGAGGTACTTTCTAACAGCTCTACTGAATAGGAGAAATGTATTTCAATGAGGAAGAATCACAAGGATTGATGTGTACCATAGGAAACATCAAAGCTTTTAAGACAAATGATCAAGAACACAGGATCTTTAGGCAAATAATAAACCACTGCAAAACTGCTCTTCCTAGGATATATTCTTCAAAAATTGTAGAGATGCTGTGAGAGAGGTGGCCTGGAAACAGGGTTAAAACATTCCCAGATGCCCTCATCAATGATGAATTTACTATTACATTTAAAACTACTCACTGGTTTTCACTGGCAGTACTAGGCTAATTATAATTAGGCTTGCTGCTGAGGAATCTCACCAGAGATCGGCGTTTTTCCCTGCTCATACTTGCTGTTCCTTGTTTTTCATTGAATTCTAGCTCTTGGTTTTTAAAGTTGGTGCTCTGAAGTCTAAAACTCACATAGAAGCATGGTGCATTTCTCTTCTAATGTGTGATTAATGTGCAAAAAATCCCCTACAACCATTGGGTAATCACCTATCCCCAGCCAGTCCTTAAAAACTGAAAAGCTTTTCACTGAGTTTGTATAGAATCAGTAGTCATGGTAGCTGCTCATTTATTAGTTACAGCAAAAGATAAAGGAGGTGGGATGACTGGTTTGTGTGGGAGGTGAAATTGCATGAAAATTACTTTAAAAAATAACCTTGTTTACTGGCAGAATGATATGAAGACAAGGATCAGAATAGATCAGGTTTATATTTCAACATAATTCAAGTACCATATCAACTGCAGAATTGCATAGATGTCTAAAGCAAACAGATATTCAATTGTCTAACTCTCAAGAGAGATCCTGTGGCAGATCACTCAAGACAAACGCAGAGCCTTCTCCTCAAATCTTAATATCTATAAGCTTTAATTACATTGGGTTGGAAAGTCAGACCTGGGTTGGGAAGCCAGACCAAGACTCCCAATTTGGATACTGCCTTGGGAAAGGAGGATAAGGGGTGGTATGTGCCATTTATACACAAATATTGTTATTCTAAGGACTTGTCTGCATGATGAGCTTATTGAAAAATAAGAGTGTGAATATGAAGTGCAATAGCCTTAGAAATGAATCAAAACTAAATGCAGAATAAGGCCCCCCTACACGTTGGAGGTATTGCTCAATTAACTGGTTGATTGCGCAGTTACCTTGAGACTAGTTACATGTGCAAAGTACCCATCATACCATAAAAAGCTTCAAGCAGCTATCAGGTTAGACCTTGAAAATGTGTATTAACTTTATAGGTGGCTGCTATCATGCTTTGATTTGTACATGTAACAGGGTCTCTGCTGCGGCTGAGTGCCCTATCAGCTGAGAAGGCTCCCAGCTGCAGGGGTGCACCATTCTCCAGCAGGGGCTGGGAATCCTGCAACTGAGGGCACTCCCAGCCCAGCAGCTGCCAACTCTAGGTCCTGGCAGCATCCTGCATCAGCCACAAGGCACAGCTGTGATGACTCAGCTCTGGCGGTGTGTGAAGCCTTAGTGGGAATGCTGCCCAGAAGTGCCAGCAGCATGCCCAGAAGGGCCAGGGACATGGTCAGAAGTGCCAGCAGCACTTCTCCTAGCACTGCCACTCTCTGACTAGCATTCTTGCGGGGGGCACCAGCGCTCCCGCTCCCCCTCCCTGCCACTTAAGTGGGGAATGCTGCTGTGAGGGGGTGCACCAGTGCTCTCAGGGGGTGCATATGCACCCCCCTGCACCCCCTACACCTTGCCAATGAGATCACAGCAGCTAGGATCTCCCAGCCATGGGGGTTTCACATAGCTGGGAATAAGGTGTGATGGGATCTAATATGCAAACCCACAATCACAGCTCCTGCCATGCATGCATGGCATGGCAGTAGGTATGATTGTTTGGATTACACATTATTATATCCCATAGTGCCTTTACTTGCATGTGTAGAGGGGCCCTATGTTTTCACACAGATGGCTAATGAAGAGTAGCTGTTCTGTACTTGCTCTTACCTCTTATAAGACAAAAACTAAGTTAATCATAATGGGCATTTATACACATCCTTTTTCGTCCCACAATGTGCCGGAAATCTGCCGCTTCGGAGCAGACTTGATTAATTGAGTCTGCTCCGCACGCGAGCGGATGCACTGTGCTGCACTGCGTGCAGTTGTATAAGCAGCAAAATGTGCATCAGTGCACTGAAAGCGGGGGTGGTGCACTTTTGAACTAAAGCACCTCTGATGTGCTTTAGTTCAAAAGTGCGCTGCCACCATTTTCTCAGCACCGATGTGCATTTCGCCGCTTATACAGCTTCATGTGTCACATCACCGAGCCCTTTTCAAAGCACCTGGCACTGCAGTGCTTGCATATGTAAAAACGTCCAATGTCTGCTCTGATACATGAGATTTGAGGCAGTAACTGACATGCTTGGCTACCATGCTGATATCCTTAGGAGTCTTACTACAACCTGTGCCACTACTAAACAACCCACACACGGCTCACCTTCTCTACAAGGAAACTTATACATTGGTTTAAGTATTACAGTAAGCAAAACACTCTTACTAGCTTCCACTAACAGCACTGGCCACCTCAAGTCTTTATTTTGGTTTTGTTCTGTAGGAGCCATATATCACTTATTTTTGAGATCATGCCAGTAATTAACCCCTCCCAAATCATAACTAGCAGTACAGGCAGATGTACTGAATACATTCAGCTCCCTACATAACAACAAGTTTTCCTGCTGGATCTTTTTGATTACTTCATATTTTAGCCAGATTTTGACTTATAAGCCATGGACTTTTTAACAACATAGTTCACTGGTACTGCTTCATGTTTTCCGTTTACTGCAGAAAAACGCAGATTTTCTCCTTTAATGGAACAAACATGGATTTCCTCCTTTAAAGGAGAAAAAGTCAGGAAACCACAGGTTTCCACTTGCAGGCTGGCAGATTTCCAGGCTGTGAGGAGCTGTCTGGGGCTGGGAGGAGTGGGGAAGGGTGATCAGAGGCAGGGGGTCCCATGTGCATGCCCACATGCATGTGGCAGCCATGCAGCAGTGGAGAGCAGCTCCTGCAGCTCCCTCCAGGTAGGTCTATGAGGGGAGGGGCAGAAAAGGGGTACATGAGATGTGTTCAGGGGATGGCAGGAGAATAGACGATGCACCAGGGGATGGGGAGCACAGGCAATACAGTGGAGGGAGCAGGGGGTCCAAGGGGATGTGGTGAGGAGGGCATGTGTCCCCAGAGATTTCTGCACCCACAGCAGGGCACAGGGCTGCAGCTGAGCCAGACCAGGTCTAGGCAGGAGCTGTCTCTGCAGCCTGGTGGGACCCCATGTGGGAGGGAGCATTGTGCTGCTATGGCTGCTAAGGTGAGACACAGTGGTGGCACAGTTGTGCCCCTCACTGCTGCCAGGTGGGCAGTGGTGCTTCTTCCCATGCGAGGTCCCACTTGCTGGGCCGCAGAGGAGGCTCCTGCCTGGAGCTGGTTCAGCCCCACTGCAGACCCGTGCCCCGCTGTGGGTGCAGAGATCTCAGGAGGCAAGTGCCCCCCCCACCGCATTGCCTTGCCCCATACCCTCTGCCATGTCATATGTGTCCGCACTCTCTCTTCCCAACACACCCATCCTGTTCCCCACGTACCCACTCCCTTCCTCGCACACTGGAGGGCTGGGGGCAGGGGTTGTGGGTTGGGAGTGAGGGGCACCAGCAGGGCCAGGGGACTGGGCACCAGCATATCAGGGCTGCTCAGCACCACAGAGCAGTGGGGGAGAGGGACAGCCACAGCTGGACCCACATCCTGATGAGTGAAGGGGGGAGGGGGAGCTCTGATTTTATATGATAAAAAACCAAAATCAAATGGCAAAATATATAGGTATTTAAATGTTATTTCATTATTAAGATTGAGTCACAGGTGACTTCCAAATTGCTTTAAAATTGAAAATATATCAATAAAACATTGTGTTCAACTGATACCTATATATATAGTGGTGTTTCATTTTAATCAGGGAAAAATGCTGATTTGGGGGGTTTAAAATCAGAGAATTTGGGATTTTTATCAGAGAATTTGGGATTTTTAAACAAAGAAAGCCAGGATCCCTGTTCATGACAAGTCTTCTGGGGATTACCAGTACTGAGTCTGATTTTTGGATTGAAAATGGTAAGGAAACTCTGACACCCAGTGGTTAAAGACTGAAAATTTCTTTTGTAAATAACTCATTGAAGTACATTGCACTGTCAAACTCTCAGGGAGGAGCAAAGACAGAAGAGAGATAGGTGTGTTAATTTCAAGTCAGGCAGATGGTAGAGTAGGTATGCACCTTATAGACTAACTAAATCAGAGATGAATAAGTAGCCTTTTCATAAGTAGCAGCCTTATGAGATGCTGAAAAGGAACCCTTCTCAGTGGGTGCATCTACAAATGTGCTTGAATGCACAGTAGCCTATTCTACTTTGCATTAAAGCGGTGGGTAAAAAAACTGTGCTAATACACTAATGCGCAGTAGAATAGGCTAGTGCACATTAAGCATCACTAAAAAAGTGTGTGCTTTCACTACTGAGCATTAGGGCAGCCTCATGTGCATTTATGTAGTACCTCACATTAGAGGTACTAAATTTAATGTGCAGTAGCAAAAATGCATTAATGCACATGCAGATGCACTCACTATCCGATGAAGTAAGATAATCATTAAGGTGCAAATCTACTCTGCCTTCTGCAGTATGAAGACAGACAAGCTGTTCAGGCTGTGTTCTGTGTCTGAATTTGCTCCTTCCCCATAAATCAAGACAATCAGTCTTAGTTCATCTTGCACAGATCTGATTTTTTAAAATTTAAAACAACTCCAAAAGTTCTTTGAAAAATAAGACATTCCCTTTGGTCACCTGATACATTGACTTAGAGACTGGTTATGCTTATGTACCTAGTGTCTGGACTCCCAGTGAGTCTAAATTGTTGTATTATTCAAAACAATTCAAGCATGAAGTGCTCAAGTGAGTTAGGAGGTGATTTTGGCCAATGAAGACTTCCGAGAGCTGACTTCAGCCTTGTGTGTCATGCAGGTGGGTCTTTTCTCATAGTTTCCTACAAGGTATGATAGGATCAGAGAAGAGGGAGGTACAGTTTAGTCTTGGAGACATATTCAACTAAAAGTATTCAGAAATTATTCAACCAAAATTTTAATCTCAGAGAAGGCATTGGTTCTCTCTCTCCAACCTGCCACATTTCCATAAGAAAAACAAAAATCTCGTCTTTTACCCTCAGGCTAAAGGGGTGGTTTGTGAATACCACCAGTTACTCAGGGATATCTGCTTTTTATTTTTAGACTATTCAAGTAGCAAATAAAAAGAAGTGGAACATAGTTTAATAGCCCTTTTCAATAATTACTCTAGAGTTCCCTGTTTTTTCCTCTTGATTTTAACCCCTGTTGTTATCATTGCCTCTTTGGGCTCACCTAGAGGAGATGGTTGCACCATTTTAAAAGAAGGTGCACATTTGAACTGATACAGTTAAGCAGGTGTACACTAATTGACTAAGAACAGGTTCAGCTAAACCTAATCAAGCCATGTTTATATTGAAATGAACATGCTCCATTTTCATTATACAGTTTTAAATTCAGTTATAACAGTGAAACTTTCTCAGGTAGACAAGTCCTTAATTATCCTTACTTCCTTCTACAGAAGAATTTTGCTTCTGCCCCAATTAGGTCATACCAGGCAGGAAATCTTAAATTCCTGGTTAAATGTATGAACTATAGAAATATCAAACCCCACAGCTGAATTATGCCCCAAAATCTACTATAGACATTTTTTTTTAGGAAGACCAGATTGTACCAGTGACTTTCACCTTCTCATCCAGAATATTTTATGTCAGCACCTGAATGCTTTAGCCACCAACATCCCAGAAGTATGGTGTTACAAGTTGTAACATCATTTCCCAAGATCAGTGCCCTGCCATAATAAATATTCAAGTCCTACTACCAGATCCTAGAGTATAGGAGGCTGATCAGGCAATATAAAGCTCAATGGGAACAGAATTCTGAGCTTTCTGTTCAGAAATCTTGGATTTTAATTACTTGAGACAATTAAGAGTAAGAAGTCACAATAAATATCTGGTGAAATGGAAATTCTCAAAGGAGTGAACTGTCTTCAAACTACTGAACATCAAAGCATGAATAAAAGCAAAGTGGAGATAAGAAAATAGCAATCCCTACTGAAGGGACTAGACTAAGTCATCCTGACTCGATAACTTTTATTCCTCCTTATCTTGTTGCCCCTAAATAGCAACAAATTGGGTCTTTGGAATTCATGAAAGCGAAGTTTTCCAGGGATCCAGACCCCTGGAATTACTTGTCTGGCAAATGTACTTCTCTCTGGGGCAGATGCTGTATGTATATACAAGAGCACAGTGCCTTTGTATGACTTCAGTTCTTATAGGAATAATAATTACCATTCTTATCTTTACTGGTGACTACAAACGTGGTTGAGAAATTCAGATCTGCAACATAAGAAACTAAAAAAAGAACAAAGTAAAAGATTTAAAAATACAAGCCAGAAAACATACTAAGATAAGATGTCATCATTTTGCCCTTAAGTGGAGTTAAACAACTGAAATGATGAGAAGCAGGAACATCATAGATTCATAGATTGTTAGGGGCTGGAAGGGACCTTGTAGATCATCCGGTCCAGTCCCCCTGTGCTAGGCAGGAAAAGACAATTGGGGTCGAGTGACCCCAGCAAGGTGACTGTCCAGTCTCCTTTTGAAGATTTCCAGGGTAGGTGACTGCACCACCACTGGAGAGAGATTCATTCCACAGTCTGGATACCCTGACTGTGAAGGAGTTTTTCCTGGAATTGAGCCTGAAGTGGCCTTCCAGGAGTTTGTAGCCATTGTTCCTGGTCTTCCCCAGGGGTGCCATGGTTAACAGCTGTTCACCAAGTTCTTGACGTACTC
>NW_005841961.1:3420988-3425064 GCF_000455745.1 Alligator sinensis | reverse complement strand
TTTAAAGCTGTGTCTATGTCCAAATCACTGCATCTTTCCGAATCTCTCAGAATCGATTCTGAGTACTCCGATTCAATTTAGAGAGATTAAGGGGTCCCCTGATTCAATTCAGATTTGGAGATTTGATCGCCAAATCAGGCCAAATCTCTACCAATTGAATTAGCGACTGAAGCTTCACACAGCCCTATTGCCTATGTGTTGCAAATAAGTGACCACTGGGGAGAAAAAAAGAGAAATCAGGCTTATTTTTACTCAGGACTTAATCAGGGTTTGAACACAGATCAAGTTAAGTGTTTTGTGCACTCATTTATTGTTGAGCATGTGAAAGGGCTATGCAATGCCAAATGCACAACCCCTCCAGGTTCACTACACAAAAACCAGCAGCACCCGATGTGGGTCCCCTGGCATCAAACCCTCCTCCATGAATAATAATGAACATACAAAAAAAATCAAAATTTATCTTTTTACTATAACAATAAACAAATTACCAATCAAGCGACAAACAAAAACCTTGCAAAGAAAAAAAAGTTAAAGATTACAATACATACATACACACATTTTATTGCTCCTTGGTTGTGAATAAGCTACTAACTAGCTTATTCACAACGGCAGTTTGAATCCACCTTTTCTGGAGCCTCCGGATGGATTCAATATACTTGTGATCTGTCTCCTTCCCAGTCAGCACTCAGAGCAGAACGTATGCCTCTGGCTGACAGAAAAGTTGTCCAAATTTCCCTTGAACCTCCTTCAGTTTCTGAGGCATTGGACAGATTTTTTTTCACCACTCTACTTGAAGAAGCCAGAGCTCACCTGGCCCTGATCAGTCAGTGTTTTCAATAGGAAAGCCCATTACAGTCTACCAGCCCCTGCCCTTTTTCACACAGTTCTCTCAGAACACAGCTCTCTGGGCCCCAGTTCCCACACACACGACCCTGGTTGCAAGGATATTTTTTTTCCCTCTCCCCTTGACCTCAGTGGTACAGCCAATGTGGCCACCAGCCACCACCTTGCTCAAGAGAGTCTCACCCACCTTCCAAAGATGGATGCATTTTGAAAAGTCCCCTTCTACAGTACAATGGGGGTTACACTTGGGTCCAATACATTATTTTCTGAACATTTAGAGTAAGACCAATGGCATAATTCTGTTGTGACAGAATGCTACGGTGCAGAGTGCTCCCAGAGATACACCCCAGGTTTGTGTAAGTCTATTGGTCCCCCACTCTGCTGACTCATAGAAATCATAGAATCATAGAAATTAAGGGCTGGAAGGGACCTCAAAAGATCACTGAGTCCTACTCCCTTGCTCTGAGCAGAAATACTGCTGAGAACAAATGATCCTAGCAAGGTGTCTGTCCAGTCTCCTCTTGAAGACATCCAAGGTTGGGGACTGCACCACCTCCTTGGGAAGTCTATTCCAGATTCTGGTCGCCCTTACCATAAAGAAGTCCTTCCTTACATCCAACCTGAAACCATCCTCTAACACTTTATGGCTCCTTGTCTTCCCCTGGGTACCCTAATGAACAGTTTTTCTCCCAGCTCCTAATATTCACTCCTTTCATACCTATAGATGGCCACCAAGTCCCCCCTCACTCTTCTTTTATCCAGGCTGAACAGTCCCAGATCTCTTAGTCTTTCCTCATATGGTTTGTGAGGATGCCCAGCTTATTAATTTGCCCAAAAGTCATAATTTACCACAGGCAGGAAAGGTTCTTTGGGTAGCTGTGATATCTTTTATTAGAACAACTGAGTAGTTAGAAAAAAATTCTTTGCAAGCTTTCAGGTACAATCACCCTTCTTCAGGCATAGGAGTATCTATGCCCATTCCTGCACTCCCCTGGCCCCAGGTTCCCCCCTACAGCATGCAGAAAAGCAAGATACAGTTCAAAACTTTATAGATTCATAGATTCATAAATATAGGGTTGGAAGGGACCTTGCAGATCTTCTAGTCCGACCCCCTGCCCTGGGCAGGAGAGAAAACTGGGCTCAAATGACCCCAGCTAGGTAATCGTCAAACCTCCTCTTAAAGACCCCATGGTAGGAGCCAGCACTACTTCCCTTGGAAGTTGGTTCTAGATCCTAGCTGCCCTGACTGTGAAGTAGTGCCTTCTAATGTCTAGTCTGAACCTGCTGTCTAACAACTTATGGCCGTTATTCCTTGTTACTCCGGGAGGCGCTCAGAGGAACAATGTCTCTCCCATTCCCTGGTCGTTCCCCTTAGTAAGTTTATAGATGGCCACCAGGTCCCCTCTCAGCCTTCTCTTGTGAAGGCTGAACAGGTTAAGGTCCCGTAGCCTCTTACTGTAGGATCTGCCTGCTGCCCCCGGATCATGTGAGTGGCCCTCCTTTGGACCCTCTCAATGCTGTCCACATCCCTCCTGAAGTGTGACGCTCAGAACTGGACACAGTACTCCAACTGCGGCCTCACCAGTGTTGCATAGAGGGGGAGGATCACCTCCTTGGCCGTGCTTGTGATGCATCTGTGGATGCACAAGGTGCGGTTAGCCCTATTGACCATGTCCTCACATTGGCGGCCCATGTTCATCTTGGAATCAATAATGACTCCAAGATCTCTTTCTGCCACAGTGCTTTTGAGAAGAGAGTTTCCCAGCCTATAGGTATGCTGCTGGTTCTTACTGCCCCCCTGTCCCAATGTACATGCTCCCCACTGCCTGGTCCCTACCCATGGCCCTGCAGGGCCCCTGGGTCCTGCCTGCTGCCCCACAACAGGCCCCTGCTTGGGCCTGGGAGGAGGTCCTCTGCAACCTCCTGCCCACCAGACCCCCCTGGACTGGCCCCTGCCCTGGACCTGCCACCATCCACCTGAGCCCAGCCCTGCTGCTCTCCCCCACATCATGTGCCCAGCAGCCTGGCCATGCCACACAGGGACACTGGGGCAGCAGAGGGGGAGCCAGCTGCACTTGGGGAGCCTCATCACAGGTGGCCGCAGCAGGAGGCTGCTGCCCCCTGGGGTTGCTGCAGCCTCTGGACCCACCGGTGGAAATGGCCTGAGACTGGGGTGCTGCCATCTAGCTTCCCCCCACTTCCCTGCGCACCGCCCCCCCCCGCACAGCTCCCCACTCTGGACCTGAAAACCAGAGCAATTATATGTAGTTCCCACATTACAAGAAGTTTTTGTTTTTTTTATTGGTGGTAGAGGGACTCTATTGTTTGAGAGGGGAAGGGATGGGTGTTAGGGAAATAAAGGTTTTTTCTTTCAACCATGTGCATGTCCTGAGTGGTGCAGGGTGTGTGTGGACAGTGGGGCAGGTGGCTGGAGTGGGCAGTGCAGGAGGAGGGGGAAAGCCACAGCTGGTGTCCTGGACTAGGGGGAATGGTCCCACTAGGGGGAATGCCATACTGGATCTGGTATTGGCAACGGGGGATGACATGGTAGGGGACCTACAGATTGGTAGACATCTGGGGGGACAGTGATCACCTAATAATAGAATTCTTCATAAGATGTCGAGTGGGTAAGGTAACTAGTAGGGTGAAAGTACTAGACTTTAGGAAAGCTGATTTAAATGAACTCAGGCGATTAGTCAAGGATGCACTGCAGAGTAGGAGTTTTGAAACGATGGGAGCCCAAGAAGGGTGGCTGTGCCTTAAGGAAACGATCCTTCGGGCACAAAGTGAGATGATCCCCATGCGGGGTAAAAGAGGGAAAGGAACCAGGAGGCTTCCCTGGCTGACCGCAGAAATCCAGGGCAGCCTAAAGGCCAAAAGGGGAGCAAGGAAAAAGAGGGAAAGGGGCCAGGAGGCTTCCTTGGCTGACCAGAGAAATCCAGGGCAGCTTAAGGGCCAAAAGGGGAGCACATAAAAAGTGAAAACAGGGACAGATCACCAAAGATGAATATACCTCCTCTGCTCGCGCTTGTAGGGAGGCAGTTAGACAGGCCAAAGCTACCATGGAGTTCAGGATGGCATCCCAAGTAAAGGACAACAAGAAATTGTTTTTTAAATATATAGGGAGTAAAAGGAAGGCCCAGGGAGGAATAGGACCCCTGCTAAATGGGCAGAAACAATTGGTGACAGACAGGGGAGACAAGGCTGAACTCCTCAACGAGTTCTTTGCCTCA
>NW_005841961.1:3419990-3420470 GCF_000455745.1 Alligator sinensis | reverse complement strand
GGGCTCGGTCCTTGGACCGATGCTCTTTAATGTCTTCATCAGCGACTTGGACGAGGGAGTGAAATGTACTCTGTCCAAGTTTGCAGATGACACAAAGCTATGGGGAGAAGTGGACACGCTGGAGGGCAGGGAACAGCTGCAAGCAGACCTGGACAGGTTAGACAAGTGGGCAGAAAACAACAGAATGAAATTCAACAATGAGAAATGCAAAGTGCTGCGCCTAGGGAGGAAAAATGTCCAGCACACCTACAGCCTAGGGAATGACCTGCTGGGCGGCACAGAACTGGAAAGGGATCTTGGAGTCCTAGTGGACTCTAAGATGAACATGAGTTGTCAGTGTGACGAAGCCATCAGAAAAGCCAATGGCACTTTATCGTGCATCAGCAGATGCATGACGAATAGGTCCAAGGAGGTGATACTTCCCCTCTATCGGGCGCTGGTCAGACCGCAGTTGGAGTACTGCGTGCAATTCTGGGCGCC
>NW_005841961.1:3409447-3419666 GCF_000455745.1 Alligator sinensis | reverse complement strand
GGGCTCCCAAGGGAGGTGGTGCTCTCCCCTACCCTGGGGGTCTTCAAGAGGAGGTTAGATAGACATCTAGCTGGGGTCATCTAAACCCAGCACTCTTTTCTGCCTATGCAGGGGGGTCGGACTCGATGATCTATTGAGGTCCCTTCCGACCCTAACATCTATGAATCTATGGACCCCTCTGGCAGGTGCATGGTTCTCCTGAGGCCTGGGTGAAGGGGGCCTGCAGGGGTTAGCAGGGCCAGCATGACTGCCAAGAGGAGTAGCAGGGTGCTGGGTGTTGCTGGCAGAGGCAGGGGCTGGAGCAGAACAGCCATGGTATGGGGAGGCAGGGTGGGCAAGAAGGGAGCTGCTGCATGCTGTCCCTGCACTGGACACACGGCTCCTGGGTAGAGAAGGGGCTGGCCAGGGATCAGAAGATGGGGCATGGTGGGAGGTCCAAGATGGATGCCAAGTGCTGACAGCCATGTGACCAGAGGCTGGAGCTCCCCTTGGTGGCCACAGGGCACATGACAGAGCTGGAAAGACTTGGCACTAACTTTAGTGCCCAGTCCCTGCACATGTAGACACCTTCCAAAAAATCAGTTGCTGAGCATTAGGTTAATGTGTGGTAGCTTTAATCATGACTAATTGCATGTGTAGATGTGTCCTTTATGTTTGAACCTATTATCTCCTTTGTTTGACTGTACTCCCTCCAACAAAAGGAGCAGGAAGGCAAACGGAATATATTCTCTTCTCTAGGAAGAATCTGGCCAAACTATAGTTAATCTTTCATTTCTGGAACTTCTTGTAAATTATCATTTCTAAGGGTTTTGTTATGTGTTACCTTTCCGACATGTTAAGGGCTTTTAAGATGGAAGTGTTTGTACATTAAGGTAGGGACTTAACTTAAGACAAATTAAATGCCGTTTGAGCGCTTAGATAATCCTCTCTGGAAGAGGATTATGTTTAGATTGTCTTGGGTAGCTTGTACTGCAGTAACATTTAGACTGGTCCCTGGGGCCAGCATGAGTTAGGAATGGTCCTCCAGCATCCCAGGAGATGCCTCTTTCTCCCCCCACCCGCCCCATATGGGCGCTCTATCCCCCTGCTCCTGTTAGGGTAGCTTGTCATTTTATGCTTTAAAATTGTACCTGTTTACAGAGTGGTGAATTACAGTATTGTTTAAAGTTTTCTTTTATATTCAGCCTTATGTAGTCATTGCTTAAATTCTGTGTAACCTCGTTGTTACCTAAACTTTTCATTTTGCTGATGTCAGCAATATCAGCTGGCCTTGCCTGTTGCACGTAGCTTATGGCTTTGACTTTGCTTGCATGATGATTCTTTCCTTTTCTATCACTGTGAGAAGTTTTTTCTAACACAACATAGTAATAATTTTGTTACCAGCTCAAATTAACTGAACTTGGCACTAACCAGCTGAATCAGAGGGATGAAATGATTGGATATGTTAATGAAAGGTAATAAGGGAGACCAGTGGACAGTACCGAAAGCAAGACACCAGAAAAAAGCCAAATTAAGATGTGTGCTTGTGATGGGTCTTGAAGAAGGAATATGCTGACAGAACAAAAATATGGACAGTATGTTGACTGCAGAGAAACCAATCAAAGTAAGGAGTCATCAAGGTTTGAAATTAAAAAAAGAAAGCATAAAAAGGTGCAGCAAGAAAGTTAAGTGTAGTTGTCATCATTTATCATCATAAATCCAGCCTTCAACACCTGTCTGGCCTGGCCCAGCCAACAAGGCACCCTTTGCTTCAGGCACTGTGTGGCCAGCCTTTTCTGTTGAGCAAAGTATCATCTGGGATTGTGTGAGATTATTGTACTAAGTGTTTTTTAGGTTTTTTTCTCTCTGTATGTTGAAACCACTGAGAGCTTTTGCTGTGATACAACAAATGTTTGTTATCCAGCACCCACAGGGAATGTGGGGTGCCAGATAACTGGCATATTTGGTTACCTGAGTGGTGTCTTTGCCTAGTTGGGCCATCACCCCTCCCGCTGCATCTGGTGCACCAGGCTTTCACTCCCTGGAGTCAGTGTGCCAGGGGACAGGGAGGGGGCCCTGCACAGGCTGCTTTACCCCCAGGCTGTGGCCCGAAGTGGGACTTGGCAAAACCAGAAGTGGGACTTCCAGTTTCACTTTTGCCATGTCAGCCAGCATGCCGATTAGCAGAGTGTGCCAATTTAATGAAGTACCAGATAGCTAGCACAGCTTTTACTGTAATAAAGTTAGACTTTGATTTCAGGGTACTGAGTTGTCTGTGTTTGTATTTCACATCTCATTTAAGGGTTAATTGTGCTTGAATGATCCTTAAGCACTATCTGGTAGACAGTGGTGCTAACACTCTGAAGTGACAGCATGGAGAGCCAACAACCAGGGGAGTCCTAAAGGGAGAGGAAAGGGGAACTCCTACGTTCTCCAGAAGCACAGCCCCTCCCTCCACTCTCCATTTGCTCCCATTCTGGGCTCATCCCTGCCCCCTGAGGCTCACCCTCTATCACTCCAGGGCTCACCTGAGTGTGCCAACATTGTCCCCCCTGGGGCAAAGAAACCTCCTTGACTCACTCTGGGGGAGAACAGGCAGGAAGGGGGAACCTGCCCATCTGTCACTGCCTCTTGCTGGGCTGAGCCAAGCCCCTTGTGGGTGTGCAGGGAGACGAGGTTGAGCCTGGAGAGCAGGGGATTAGAGGGGACAGAGGAAAGGGGGTGAGCCCCAAGAGCTGGGAGAGGACTGGAAGTGAGGCCTGGGGGATATGGGGAGGAGGTGAAAAGTGAGCCCTGAGGGCTGGGGAAGGAGATGGGAAGCTGGGGGATGAGCTCTGAGTGCCTGGGGAAATCTGGTGAGCAGGAGAAAGTTGGCAGGTCCTAACCATGCCCCTGCTCTCCAGCCCACCAGTGAAAAGTTTGAGCAGTGCAGGTTTGAGAGGATATTTCAAAAGTATAAACTTGTTCATAGTACTAGGGGACAGTATAAGATTATCACACAAGTATGCAGGGAGAAAATTAGGAAGGTAAGGGCACAATTTGAGATGCAGCTGACAAAATACAATAAAAAGGGATTCTATAAGTATGTCAAAAGGAAGAGGACAGGTTGGAGAAACCAGGGGTCCCTTATGGAATGCAGAAGGCAATCTAGTTACAGATCATGCAAAGAAGTCTGAAGTATTAAATACCTTTTTAAAACTTGCTTTCACAAACAGGGACAACTACCAGATGACAAATCCAGTTGGCAGTAAAAATGGAGGATACAACAGCCTAGGATAATGGCAGAACATATTAGAGATTAGGGCTGTGAGAGGCTTCAGATCCAGAGAAGCTTTGGATGCTTTGGTGTCCGAAGCAGCATGTCTGGATTGAAACGCTGGCTTTGTTAGGCTTTCCGAAGTGGTTCGGAGCTTCGGAGCCACCTCGGAGATCCGGCCATAGGGTGTAATGGGGAAACAATGAAATATCTATAACTTTGTTGTTTTTTGTCTGATTTGGCTAAAACTTGCAGGGATTATAGTCTCTGCTAAGAGCATGACATTTCAAGAAGATCGGTTCAGGGAGAATTGCACCCCAAATTCTTGAAAGCAAAACTGATGTCACGTGTATGTGTTACACCACAGGGGGGTGAAAACTGCAGGGGTGGTGGCCCTGGTTAAGGCCACAAATCCTGCCAAGTTTCAAGAAGATTGGTGCAGGGGTTTGGGGGGAACTGCACCTCAAGCTGTGGACAAGCAAAACTCATGACATGGGTGACACTGTATGTTAAGGTGCAGCAGGGTAAAAGCTGCAGGGATGGTGGCCCCTGCTGCAGCCACAATGCCTGCCAGCTGTTGAAGAGATTGGTGCAGGGCTTCTGGGGCCCTGCACCTCTAGCTGCTGACAGGCAAAACTCATGCCATGGGTGCTTGTGCAACTGTGTCTGTCTTGGGGTGTGGGAGACAACAGCAGGATGGGCTGCTGAGCTACTGTGTTACCAGTTACCAATCAATCATGATTCACTCAGGGACCCTCTCAATACAGGGACCTAGCTAATGTAACCAGTTAATTACCATCAATTAACAACTACAAAAGCAGAGACTAAGGAAAGGAACCAAGCCATCTTTCCTGCCTATGCAGGGGGGTCGGACTCGATGATCTATTGAGGTCCCTTCCGACCCTAACATCTATGAATCTATGGACCCCTCTGGCAGGTGCATGGTTCTCCTGAGGCCTGGGTGAAGGGGGCCTGCAGGGGTTAGCAGGGCCAGCATGACTGCCAAGAGGAGTAGCAGGGTGCTGGGTGTTGCTGGCAGAGGCAGGGGCTGGAGCAGAACAGCCATGGTATGGGGAGGCAGGGTGGGCAAGAAGGGAGCTGCTGCATGCTGTCCCTGCACTGGACACACGGCTCCTGGGTAGAGAAGGGGCTGGCCAGGGATCAGAAGATGGGGCATGGTGGGAGGTCCAAGATGGATGCCAAGTGCTGACAGCCATGTGACCAGAGGCTGGAGCTCCCCTTGGTGGCCACAGGGCACATGACAGAGCTGGAAAGACTTGGCACTAACTTTAGTGCCCAGTCCCTGCACATGTAGACACCTTCCAAAAAATCAGTTGCTGAGCATTAGGTTAATGTGTGGTAGCTTTAATCATGACTAATTGCATGTGTAGATGTGTCCTTTATGTTTGAACCTATTATCTCCTTTGTTTGACTGTACTCCCTCCAACAAAAGGAGCAGGAAGGCAAACGGAATATATTCTCTTCTCTAGGAAGAATCTGGCCAAACTATAGTTAATCTTTCATTTCTGGAACTTCTTGTAAATTATCATTTCTAAGGGTTTTGTTATGTGTTACCTTTCCGACATGTTAAGGGCTTTTAAGATGGAAGTGTTTGTACATTAAGGTAGGGACTTAACTTAAGACAAATTAAATGCCGTTTGAGCGCTTAGATAATCCTCTCTGGAAGAGGATTATGTTTAGATTGTCTTGGGTAGCTTGTACTGCAGTAACATTTAGACTGGTCCCTGGGGCCAGCATGAGTTAGGAATGGTCCTCCAGCATCCCAGGAGATGCCTCTTTCTCCCCCCACCCGCCCCATATGGGCGCTCTATCCCCCTGCTCCTGTTAGGGTAGCTTGTCATTTTATGCTTTAAAATTGTACCTGTTTACAGAGTGGTGAATTACAGTATTGTTTAAAGTTTTCTTTTATATTCAGCCTTATGTAGTCATTGCTTAAATTCTGTGTAACCTCGTTGTTACCTAAACTTTTCATTTTGCTGATGTCAGCAATATCAGCTGGCCTTGCCTGTTGCACGTAGCTTATGGCTTTGACTTTGCTTGCATGATGATTCTTTCCTTTTCTATCACTGTGAGAAGTTTTTTCTAACACAACATAGTAATAATTTTGTTACCAGCTCAAATTAACTGAACTTGGCACTAACCAGCTGAATCAGAGGGATGAAATGATTGGATATGTTAATGAAAGGTAATAAGGGAGACCAGTGGACAGTACCGAAAGCAAGACACCAGAAAAAAGCCAAATTAAGATGTGTGCTTGTGATGGGTCTTGAAGAAGGAATATGCTGACAGAACAAAAATATGGACAGTATGTTGACTGCAGAGAAACCAATCAAAGTAAGGAGTCATCAAGGTTTGAAATTAAAAAAAGAAAGCATAAAAAGGTGCAGCAAGAAAGTTAAGTGTAGTTGTCATCATTTATCATCATAAATCCAGCCTTCAACACCTGTCTGGCCTGGCCCAGCCAACAAGGCACCCTTTGCTTCAGGCACTGTGTGGCCAGCCTTTTCTGTTGAGCAAAGTATCATCTGGGATTGTGTGAGATTATTGTACTAAGTGTTTTTTAGGTTTTTTTCTCTCTGTATGTTGAAACCACTGAGAGCTTTTGCTGTGATACAACAAATGTTTGTTATCCAGCACCCACAGGGAATGTGGGGTGCCAGATAACTGGCATATTTGGTTACCTGAGTGGTGTCTTTGCCTAGTTGGGCCATCACCCCTCCCGCTGCATCTGGTGCACCAGGCTTTCACTCCCTGGAGTCAGTGTGCCAGGGGACAGGGAGGGGGCCCTGCACAGGCTGCTTTACCCCCAGGCTGTGGCCCGAAGTGGGACTTGGCAAAACCAGAAGTGGGACTTCCAGTTTCACTTTTGCCATGTCAGCCAGCATGCCGATTAGCAGAGTGTGCCAATTTAATGAAGTACCAGATAGCTAGCACAGCTTTTACTGTAATAAAGTTAGACTTTGATTTCAGGGTACTGAGTTGTCTGTGTTTGTATTTCACATCTCATTTAAGGGTTAATTGTGCTTGAATGATCCTTAAGCACTATCTGGTAGACAGTGGTGCTAACACTCTGAAGTGACAGCATGGAGAGCCAACAACCAGGGGAGTCCTAAAGGGAGAGGAAAGGGGAACTCCTACGTTCTCCAGAAGCACAGCCCCTCCCTCCACTCTCCATTTGCTCCCATTCTGGGCTCATCCCTGCCCCCTGAGGCTCACCCTCTATCACTCCAGGGCTCACCTGAGTGTGCCAACATTGTCCCCCCTGGGGCAAAGAAACCTCCTTGACTCACTCTGGGGGAGAACAGGCAGGAAGGGGGAACCTGCCCATCTGTCACTGCCTCTTGCTGGGCTGAGCCAAGCCCCTTGTGGGTGTGCAGGGAGACGAGGTTGAGCCTGGAGAGCAGGGGATTAGAGGGGACAGAGGAAAGGGGGTGAGCCCCAAGAGCTGGGAGAGGACTGGAAGTGAGGCCTGGGGGATATGGGGAGGAGGTGAAAAGTGAGCCCTGAGGGCTGGGGAAGGAGATGGGAAGCTGGGGGATGAGCTCTGAGTGCCTGGGGAAATCTGGTGAGCAGGAGAAAGTTGGCAGGTCCTAACCATGCCCCTGCTCTCCAGCCCACCAGTGAAAAGTTTGAGCAGTGCAGGTTTGAGAGGATATTTCAAAAGTATAAACTTGTTCATAGTACTAGGGGACAGTATAAGATTATCACACAAGTATGCAGGGAGAAAATTAGGAAGGTAAGGGCACAATTTGAGATGCAGCTGACAAAATACAATAAAAAGGGATTCTATAAGTATGTCAAAAGGAAGAGGACAGGTTGGAGAAACCAGGGGTCCCTTATGGAATGCAGAAGGCAATCTAGTTACAGATCATGCAAAGAAGTCTGAAGTATTAAATACCTTTTTAAAACTTGCTTTCACAAACAGGGACAACTACCAGATGACAAATCCAGTTGGCAGTAAAAATGGAGGATACAACAGCCTAGGATAATGGCAGAACATATTAGAGATTAGGGCTGTGAGAGGCTTCAGATCCAGAGAAGCTTTGGATGCTTTGGTGTCCGAAGCAGCATGTCTGGATTGAAACGCTGGCTTTGTTAGGCTTTCCGAAGTGGTTCGGAGCTTCGGAGCCACCTCGGAGATCCGGCCATAGGGTGTAATGGGGAAACAATGAAATATCTATAACTTTGTTGTTTTTTGTCTGATTTGGCTAAAACTTGCAGGGATTATAGTCTCTGCTAAGAGCATGACATTTCAAGAAGATCGGTTCAGGGAGAATTGCACCCCAAATTCTTGAAAGCAAAACTGATGTCACGTGTATGTGTTACACCACAGGGGGGTGAAAACTGCAGGGGTGGTGGCCCTGGTTAAGGCCACAAATCCTGCCAAGTTTCAAGAAGATTGGTGCAGGGGTTTGGGGGGAACTGCACCTCAAGCTGTGGACAAGCAAAACTCATGACATGGGTGACACTGTATGTTAAGGTGCAGCAGGGTAAAAGCTGCAGGGATGGTGGCCCCTGCTGCAGCCACAATGCCTGCCAGCTGTTGAAGAGATTGGTGCAGGGCTTCTGGGGCCCTGCACCTCTAGCTGCTGACAGGCAAAACTCATGCCATGGGTGCTTGTGCAACTGTGTCTGTCTTGGGGTGTGGGAGACAACAGCAGGATGGGCTGCTGAGCTACTGTGTTACCAGTTACCAATCAATCATGATTCACTCAGGGACCCTCTCAATACAGGGACCTAGCTAATGTAACCAGTTAATTACCATCAATTAACAACTACAAAAGCAGAGACTAAGGAAAGGAAATAATCAATACAGACAATCAACTGCGCCAAGAGGGAGACAGTCAGTTGCACAAGCACCCATGTCACAAGTTTTGTCTGTCAGCAGCTAGAAGTGCAGGGCCCCAGAACCCCCCTGCACCTATCTCCTCAACAGCTGGCAGGCTTTGTGGCCGCAGCCAGGGCCACCATCCCTGCAGCTGTCATCTCGCTGAACTTTAACACACAGTGTCACCCATGTCACGAGTTTTGCTTGTCCGCAGCTTGAGGGGCAGTTCCCCCCAAACCCCTGCACCGATCTTCTTGAAACTTGGCAGGCTTTTTGGCCTCACCAGGAGCTACCACCCCTGCAGTTTTGACCTTCCTGTGTTGTAACACATACATGTGACATGAGTTTCGCTTTCAAGAATTTGGAGTACAGTTCCCCCCAAACCCTTGCACCGATCTTCTTGAAGCTTTCCAGACTTTGTGCTCTCAGCAGGTGCTCTCACTCTTGCAAGTTCCATCCAAATCAGACAAAAACCAAAGTTATAGGTATTTAATTGATTTCCCCATTATACCCTATGGCCAGATCTTCGAGGCAGCTCTGAAGCTCCAGAGCCACTTCGGCCACATCAAAGAGGGAACCTGGCCCGGAGCTCTGGATTGGATCCCTGACATCCAAAGCGGCTGAATCTGAAGCCAGATCGGATTGCTGCTGACTCGCACAGGTCTATTAGAGACTACTTAGAAAAGTTAGATGCTTTCAAGTTGGCTAGACTGGGTCCTGAAGGAACTGGCTGAAGGGAATTTCAGACCCATTAGCCGTCCTCTTTAAGAGCTTTATGGAGTTTGGGTGAGGTCTGGATGACTGGAAGAGGACGCCCATATTTAAGAAAGGCAAGAAGGATTTGCAGACCAGTCAGTCTGACCTCTGTACCTGGAAAGATCACGGAGCAGTTTGTCAAGGAATCCACTGTAAAGTATCTACAGAAGAACAAGGCGATCAGGAATAGGCTATGTGGATTCATCAAGAGCAAGTCATGCTTGATTTAACCAGATTTCCCTCTATGCTAATGTGATAGGCTCTGTGGACGTGCAGAGCAGCAGATGTGCAGAGCAGCGGATGTAATATACCTTGACTTCTGCAAGCTTTTTGAAATTGTCTTCTATAACATTCTGATTAACAAGTTTATACAGACTAGATGAAAATACTGTAAGATGAATATAACTGGTTGGGTGATTACGCTCAACAAGTAATCAACAATGACTCAATATCTAGGTATCAAGTGAGGCTTCCCAGGGGTTTGGATGTTGTTTAATATCTTCACTGACAATTTGGATGATGGGATTGAATGCACGCTTAGTAAATTTTATAGATGACATGAAGTTGGGTGTTAGAGATACTCTGGAGCACTGATCTCCAACCTTTTTAAGCAGAAGATCACTTTTTGAATTAAAGTTCAATCCAGGATCTACTGAGGGCCACCTCCCCCTCCCAGCAGGTCAGTCTGTGGAGAAGGGAAGAGGCGGGGGGCAGAGTGAGGCTCCCATGATGAGGGAGAGAATGGGGCAGAGGTAGGGGCAGGGGTGAGTGGGGCCCTGGCCAGGCCAGGTGGTGAGATGATTGGAGCCCAGGCAGCTCATCCATGGGTGTATGAGGGTTCCCACCACTGTGTGCACCCCAGCAGAGGCCTGGGAAGCACGTGGCCCCCTGCCTGTGTGTGGGGCAGAGGTGGCTGCTGCTGTGTGCTGCGCTTTGTGCCCTGAGCCCCACCGCAGCTGCCAAGGGGACGGCTCAATGCCACGTGCATCCCACTGCTGGACTGAGCATGCTGCCCATCCAGTGCTAGAATGGATGTGGCGTTGCGCTACTCCTGCGATAGCTGCAGTAGGGCTAAGGGCACAGCATGCAGAGGCAGCCGCCTCCTACCCCACACACGGATTGGGGGAACACATGCCCCTGGGCCTCTGCTGTGGTGCGCACAGTGGCAGGAGCCCCCCTGCACCCTTGGATGAGCCACCTGGACTCTGATCATCCCACCACCTGGCCTGGCTGAGTCCTCACTCATCCATGCCTCTGCTCCACTCCCTCACCATGGGGCCTTGATCTGCCCATCCCCCATCCCTTCCCTCCTCTACAGACTGACCTGCTGGGGGTGAGATGGGGACATGCATGTGCTCAGCCCCTCCTTCCTTCTCCCC
>NW_005841961.1:3394031-3409416 GCF_000455745.1 Alligator sinensis | reverse complement strand
CCTCGCCCCCTCCGCTCCCCCCCCCCCCCCCCCCCAACCAAGATCAATGGTCAGAGGTTCCATGATCAACCAGTTGATCACAATCCACTGGTTGGTGACTACTGCTCTGGAGAATAGGGCTGAGATCCAGAATGACCTGAATAGGCTGAACAAATGTTATCTTATCAATTCAATAAGATTCAACAAAGAAAAGTACAAAGTTCTGCACCTGGGGCAGAATAATTGCTTGCATAAATACAGATTGGGGAATGAATGGCTAGGCTGCAGTACTACAAAGAAGAACAAGAGGGTTACAGTAGATCATAAGCTGAATACAAGCCAACCGTGTGTCTTTTTGCAAAAAAGCCAATAGCCTAATGGTTCGTATTAACACACGTCTCTTGCAAAACAAGGGAAGGGGTTTGGCAATGGCAACAGGACACTGCACCTGAAGTACAGCGTCCAGTTTGGGCCCCACACTTCAAAAAATGTGTACGGATTGGAAGGAGCCCAGTGGAGAGTGACAAAAATGATTAGAGGCATAGGAAACACACTTATGAGGAAATGCTGGAAGACATGAGAAGAGAAGTCTGAGGGGGGATTTAATAGCAGTCTTCAAATATCTGAAGAGTGATTTATAGAGAGTATGGAAACGAGCTCTTCTGTGTTCCTAGTCCTGTTCCTTACAGCTACAATGACCTCAAGCTGCAGCAGAAGAAATTTAAGTTGAAGATTAGGAGGAACTATGAGGGGTCAAGCATTGGAACAGACTACCTAGAGAAACTGTGAAACCTCTATCCTTGGCAGTTTTCAAGAGCAGGTTAGAAAGACACTTGGCTAGGATGGTTTAATCAGGGATGATCTTGCCTTGAGCATGAGGCTGGACTAGATAACCTCACGAGATCCCTTCCAGACCTACTTTCGTATGATCCTATTAACCCTTAATGTGTGACTGCTTGTTCTAATTTTAGTGCTGCCTAACTTTAGCATGTCCTAATTGTAATGTGTAATAACACTGTAAGATTCCATATTTATTGGAGAGCATTTTATAAAGAGCCCTATGAACTTCTTTCAGTATTAGAGTGGTGTTTCCACCTGTGATGGCTCAAGAATTATGCAGGAGGCAAGGATTTTTTTAGGGTGATAACTTTTATTGGATAAACTGCATAGTTGGGATAGTTAGTCAAGCTTTTGCATACAATCCATTCTTTCTCAGGTCAGACCAGAAAGGTTACTGTGTCAAACCTGAAGATAGACATATTTTCAAATGAAAAACAATCTCTATCCAAACTATGTAGTTGGTCAAATAAAGATATCACTGTAAGAAATCCTTGCCTCCTCCTTTTTAATGTTATAGATAATTTATTTATAAAGCTTCTAAAAGATATGATAAAGTGAGAAGATGTTATCTGCATTCAAAACCAAGCAGCAAAATACACATCCTTGTTCAATGTAATCGTTTTTACAACTTGAAACAAATCTGACAGGTGTTACCTAATATAGTATGTAGAACATGCTCTATTCTTCTTCTAGTTGCCCATCAAAGTTTAAAATGCACCTTTTTGTTTCTGCCACAGAACACTCCAAATTTGGAAAACTTAAAAAAACATATTGCTTTGTAGTCACTTCATGATTAATGGCGTGCTTAGTCATGGATGGTAAACAGGTTCAGGATGACTGTTTGGAAATAATGCCCATTTTGTAAGGAACAACAGTTGAGTTTTTGAGTAAGCACCCAACATGTATTCATATGCCAGGCTGTCTCTTAACTGCTATGATTTTATCAATTTAAATAAAAATTCAAGGGCATGTGCTAGTACAGTGATTCTCAGTCAAGGTGCTGGGTCACTCTGGGGTGCCATGAGATCTTTTCAAGGGTGCCATGAGGTGCTCAGAAATAAGCAGAGGTGAGAAGATATATGCAGACTTAGCCTCATCCCTGTCTTGCCGCTGCTCTGCCCCCCGCTCTCTAGTCCCTTGGCAAGGAGGTAAACATTGCAATCAATACATTTTAGTTTTTGAAATGGGGTGCTACTCAACTCACAAGTTATGGTGAGATGCCTCAAGTCAAACAAGGGGTGCCTTGACTGGTTGAAAGGTTGAAAATCACTGTGGTAGTTGTAAATGGAATCATGTCAAGGCTGACACTAATTGACTCAAGATAAAGTCTCAGTTCCTTAATCTCAAGCTGGTTCCAACATGGAACTGAAACTACTTGATAAATAGGCAGAGGGAGAATAGGCAAAAATGTTCATTCACTTTTTAAAAATTTTGAATCTCTTAATTGAAAGTGTGTACAGGTATCCACCATGCAATTTATGAAAGTGGTGAGTTTCAGATTTGACCTGCTAAAAGTTCATTTTTAAAAACACTCAATGTAAGTAGTTGATTTTCATCATTTTATATCAAGGTGAGTTGAAAAACTTGCAGGCTGTATAAAAATGAACACTGGCAATTACTAGCATTGATTCTAATGTCCTGAATCCAAAAATATGTATTTTATTTGTACTATAGTAGCACCTACAGGCTTGAACCAAGCAGCTGTTATGATCCAACTAAAGGCTGTCCAGGTTCAAAGCAGATGGGAGCCCACTCTGCACCATTGCAAGCCCTAGGTTGCATTGTGCAGGATGTGCTGCATGGTCTCTTGGGACTTTTGCCATGTGCAGCCCCGCTCCTGCAAGAGCAGCATGAGCCTGCCTGCCTCACTGCTGCTGAGCAAGCCTGAAACATGTGAGCAGCACAAGCTCCACCACTTCAGAGCAGCATGAGACCATCCCTTGCTATTCCCACTGTGTGGGAGAGGCCACCCCCAACCCAGCTGCTGCTGCTGTGTAAGCGGTATGAGACCCTGCCTGAACCCGCATGCACAGGCAGCCCCCACCCCCATCTGCCTAAACCCACAGCCCCATCCCCCAGCATCAGTTTTAGAGCACATATAAGCATGGCTATAAAGGTTTAATAGGTGTATGACAATGTGGCTTAAGCTAAAACACAGGTAAGAACATAGACTAGCTTGAAGTGTAGACATACCTTCTGACACACTTCAGTGCCTTAGAGCAATGATTCTCAACCAGAGCCATGGGCCCCAGCCTAGGGTGTTGCAGGATGCTTTCAAGAGTGTCACAGGATATTGCTCAACATTAACACTATGAGATGTGTAAATACCTACCCAGGATTTATTGAGATACATTCAGAAATTTCAAATAGGAATCCATAGCATCAAAAACGTTCTGGAACCTGTTGTCATCTTTCTGAGTTCTTTGCAACAGAAGAATTGCTCTATTACTTTTCCAGTCAAAAAATGAGTGAAAGCCAGGACTTGGCATTTTCTTAAGGGTATCTCAAGTCTAATGAGTGTTTCAAGTAGAAAGCATGAGAATTACTGCCTTAGAGAGTTGAATCTGAACTACTCACTCTAAAGGGCTCTTTGAAAGTTATGTCTCTTTTGACAGTTACTGTAATTTGATCCATTCTGTGAGATATATGAACATGTTGAATCTGCATAGATGATGAGTGCAGGCTTAACAAATTTATAGATGACATGAAGTTAGGTGGCACAGATACTCTGGAGAGTAAGGTTAAGATCCAGAATGACCTGAATAGGCTGGAGAAATGATCTGCAATCAATCCAGTGAGATTCAACAAGGACAAGTGCAAAGTCCTGTACCCATGAGCAAGGCATGGATTACATCAACCTGAAGAATTTGCTTTAATTGTGAGTCCTTGAAATCTGTTGGAACTCAAAATGGGACAATTGGAGTTTATATTACCATTCTGGAAGACTAACATATACCTAAAAAAACCTGGCATATACTGGCATTTACCTTAAAAAAATCAAACAAAAAAACAAACCCTGCTCATATATTGATATACAGCTATATGATTCTGGGGGGAAACTCATTTACCTAAAAAAAAAAAGTGTGTGTGTGTGTACACATGTATATGTATATAGGAGCAGGGTTTTTTAAGGTAAATGAGTTTCCCCTCAGAATCATGTTGCTACATTACTGAGTAGAGGAAAAACAATGAGTTTACTGCACAGCCTGCTCCCCCCAGAAAAGCCAGCAAGCTAAACCTTTAAAGAATTAGTGAAAGCTGTCCAGCCCATAACATTTCTATGGTGATCACTTATGGCAGCTGAATGGAATTCTGCACAGATAGACAAAGAAGCTTTAAGTTGGTGTGGGGAGTGAGGAAATTTAACCAATACCTGTATGGGAGAAAATTTACATTGGTCACAGATTACCAACCCCCTACTCTCAATTCTCTACCCCAGGAAAGGAGCGTCTGGGACAAGTGTGACCTGTATGCAATGGTAGGCTCTCTTTTTAGCTGGTTAGTTATAAAATCGAATACAAGAGAACAAAGGCACATGGAAATGCTAACAGACTCTCATTTACCTGTGGAAGAGCCTTCTATAGTAATATCTACTGAAATTGTTAATTTATTCCAGCTGGAGTATGCCCCGGTGAACTGTGGCATGATCAGGCAAGAAACCAAGATCCCACACTGGCACAGAGGAATTAAACCACCCTGAAGGTTGGAAATACATGGAAAATCCTAATTTAGCACCTTTTTATTCATGCAAAGATGAACCTACTATACATCAAGGATGTGTAATGTGGGGGATTCTTGTTGTTATACCTAGCAAATTGTGCACAAGAATTTTAGAAGAGCTGCACATAGGTCACTTAGTAGTTGTAAAAATGAAGGCTCTAGCCAGCAGCTTTGTATGGTGGCCAGATAATGACCAACAAATAAAACACCTTGTTAAGGAACATATGGGATGCCAACAGGTACAGATGATGCCCAAACCAGCACCATTATGCCTGTAGGAATGGCCATCCATTTCCTTGCGCCAGCTCCATATTAATTTTGCAGGACCATTTTTAGGGATGATATACCTAGTGGTGGTGAATGTCTACTCCAAATGGCCACAAGTTTTCTGTTTGAAAACCACAGTATAGACAGCAAAAAAACCTGAGAGGTCAGTTTGCAAGGACAGGATTGCCAGAACAAGCTGTAATTAACAATAGCCTACAATTTAGTTTAGATGAGTTTCAAGAGTTCATGAAGAAAAATGTCATCTGGCATCTCTCCTTCTGTACCATACCATCCAACCAAAAATTGACTGGCTAAATTTGTAGCCTTTCAAAAATGGCTTGCTATCCATGAAAGAAGAGGCAGGGTCAGTACAGCAGAAGATGGCCCACTTCTTGCTAACATATCTGAATGTAGTACTGATGGATACTAGCAATGTCATTTCTGGGCTAGAATATCAGATCAGGGTTGGATTTACTAAAATTGGACTTGCAGCAACATGTTAGAAGTTGCCAGCTAAGTCAGGCCATGACAAAGGGAACAGCTATGATAAAGGGAACTAGAACACTGCTGCAGCTACATGTTAGTGAAAATGTACTGGCTCATGATTAGTGAGGACTTAATAAATGGAAGCCTGCAGTTGTGACTGTATAAATAGATCCTTTACTGCACCAAGTGCAAATGGTACCTAATATTGTTTGGTGTTGCCATACTGATGAATTATGAGACATAGGAGTAATTGCTGAACAGAGTACAGAAACAGTAGTTGGAGCCCCACCTACATTGAAGAAGCCAGTTTGCAGCCTTCAGTGATGACCAGTAATGCTACACCATAAAGTAGCAACACTGACCAGCCAGGATCTAATACTGAGCAACCTACCTACAAAGAGGAGATGTGTGAATCCAACATGGAAGAAGGCCACCTCATCAAGAGTACATTCATAGCAATGATAGTCATGACCCAGAAAGGAAACATAAACATGAATCCGGCACAGTAGTCAGTGTCACACATTCTCAGTGAAATGGTTAAGGTGATCAGTGTTACCCAGGAAACCAAAGGCACCTGAGAGGCCTTATGCCACTATCATTTCAAAAAGGGGAAATGATGTGAAATACGTGAATGTGCATGTCCGAATCTAAGGTTTCTTTCTGTTGAATCTGCTAATAGTAATGAATGTAGTTTTATTTTTTGTGTTTAAAATATATTCCGTGCTTGCTAGTCTGGCAGCACTCTGTCCCACTCTCATGGCTGGATACATTTGCTTATGGATGCTGTTTAACATATAAGCAGACAAGGTTCCTTGGGTGAATTTGATATCTTTTATTAGACCAACCGGTCTAATAAAAGATATCAAATTCACCCAAGGAACCTTGTCTGCCTATATCCTTAGACCAACACGGCTACAACCTAAACCCCCGTTTAACATATAACACATTCCATCTGTGAGCGCAGAATTATCTAGGTGCTGATATAACATAGACTACAAGGTCATTGTATCTCAAACTAGAATAGTACCAGTTTGTGAAGGCTGCTAATTTCTAAGCTTTCCACAAACTCTACCCTTGTCTCTCTGGCTAAGTACAGTCAAAAAGCCTGAGGATGCATTGATTCAGTCTTTGCAGGTTAGGCTAAGATGCAAAGATTGAACCAATAAGCAAATAAGCAACCATTTTTGATTTAGGAAATGTAGTCACATGCCTGCAGTGGCTCAAGCCAAAAGCTGGGGGGTGCTAGAACATGCCTGCCAGGCGCTGCCAAATGGAAGGGAAAAAGAAACCCTCCAAGTTTCCCCCCCGCCCAACTCCGTCCTGGAACAGAAGGGGCATGGCCAGGCTGTGCTCTGCCTAGTGGTGGGGAGCTGCCAGGCTGAGGAGTGGGTGGGTGGGGAAAAAGGTAGTGGCACTGAATTCATAAAAGCTTGAACAAGAACAGGCCTTTCTCTGAAGAACTATAAACACAGCATGGGCTGTGTGTTTACTTCTTCGTGCTGCCCCCACAGTCTCTGGAATTTGCAGTCCACAATCACAGCAGCAGGGTCTCATCACTTCCTCTTCCTGCTTCCAGGTGCCTCTGGGATTTGCTGTCCACAGTCACAGCCAGCAGTAAGCAAGCAGGGCAGGGGAGTTCTGTACTTGGGGGAAGTTTAACCCCCCCTCCCTGGCCCCAGACCTTAGAAGGGGTTTGCCTGGGGTGGTCTAGTGAGCCACCTCTCACTGCTCAGACTAGGGAGCAGAGGGGCAGGGCCAGCCCTGCTCTCTAGAGTAGGCAGTACAGACCATCCCAGGGCTACAAAGCATGCTGGGATGCTGGGGAACTGATTTAACTTGAACTGGGAATTGGGCTGGGACAGAAGTTTCATAAGCCGGTTTGACCCAAATCAGTTAAGTCTGATGCTACATCCAACCAGGTTTATCTTAAACTAGTTTCAGTCATTTTCGAACTGGTTTATGTGCACTGAACTTTTGTTCTGTTACAGGTTTAAACTAGTTTCTGATCATCTAAACTGGTTTACGTGTAACTTCTGTCCCTAACCTCTGTGCCCCTACATGGACTAAGCAACTCCCTATCACATCCCCAGCCTGGACAGCATGGTACTGCCTGCTGTTTAAGCCATTTTGAAGTGCTCTGTGGAAAGAAGTGTCACAGTGAAGATCTGCACATCTACCCATGACCTAAAGTCCTTCAGACTTGAAGTGCTCCAAATTCTGTTTCAGTTTAGAAAATTTCAAATGTACATCTGCCCATGGCCTGGGAGGAACACAAATATACAAAAGAAGCAGAGGCATGTAATTAATTCTGAAGCATGAGACAGACATTTAAGACACTTTATTCAAAGTTGTAGTGCATTTTGTGTGAATTAAAATTCTTAATTTGTCTTTTGGACAAATGTGATTCAAAGTATGAGACATATATGGCCACATTCAAAGTCATGTCAATTTCAAAATGCTTTATTAGAATTGTTACAATACGTTTGAAAGGCCATTGCTTAATATGCATGTAATTTATAGCCAGTGGTATTTTCTTAATAATATCATCTGTAAGGCACATGGTGAAAAGAATATTTTAGGAACCTTTTGTTTTCCTGATCATTGCTTCCATCACATCCCACTGCTCACTGGTAATCTAATATAAGAAAAGAAAATTATTTGAGATGCCATACACATTGTAAAGTATTTTTTTGTATATGAATATTAAGCATGTCACTTTCTCCCTTCCTCAGATCATTGAATTCTCCTGCCATAGAAACATATTCTCCACCATCCATTCTAATAACCTTAGGGGAAAAAAATGAGCAATTCATTTAAGATAGCTAACAGTAGTTTGCAAACAACTAAAATTATCACATTCCATAAGACTGACCTTAGCTTATATAAGTTCAAATAGAAAAATACATACATGTGTGGCAGAGCACAAGTTGTGCCAGCCATTTTAAGAGGTTTAAGAAGGCTGTGGAGCAGCCGGCAGGTGTGGTCTGGCCCAATTAGGCAATCACATGACCAGGGGCCATCTGACTGGATGAGGGCTGGGCAGCCAAGGTATAAGCCGAGGCCCTAGGAGCTGTGCTGGCAGTTTCTAGAAAGTCAGTGGAGCAACACTGAACAGCCTGAGGAAAGCAGTTCCTGGAACATCTGGAGGTTGGGGTAGGAACTTCGGGGATGGAGGAGGTTCCCAGTGGTCCTGGGTAAGACCTGAAACTACACCCTGCTCGGATTGGATGGTGTGGTGGAGCTGCCCATGGCGGGGCAGTCTCCAGGAAATGCCATGCCTGTGCCACCCCAGTGAAAGGCAAGTATGGGGTGCCGTATAGCCTCAGTTCCCACTGCCTTGTGGGTACCCTGTGGAGGGGAAAGGCTAAGGGAACACACCCCAACAGAAAGGCACAGGGCCCAGGTCCAGTGAGTACGGCTGAGGCTGGGTCCAGGCTCATAGAGTAGAGCCTGAGGCAGGGGCCAAGGCCCACTGAGTGGGGCCTGAGGCCCAAGAGCTGTAAGGCCCAGGGGCCCAAAGAGGGGCTAGAGGCTGAGTTCAGCCCAGTGTGGGGCAAAAAGCCGGAGTCTGTGTACAGTAGGGCCTGCAGGCAGCCTGAAGGACTGTGCATAGGCCAGCAGGAGTGTGTGAGCTATGTAGTCTGAAGGACTGTGTAGAGTAGGGCCTGGGTGGGATCTGAAGGACTACACAGAACAGAGCAGAATGAGTGAGGCCCAGTGAGGGGAGAAATGGGTGAGACCCAGGAATGGGCGGAGTGACTGAAGCCTGGCAAAGGGCGGAGTGTTAGAGGCCTAACAAGGGCCAGAGTTCAGCCTAGCAAGGGGCTGGAGTTGCCAGCAGCTTAGATACCATCTGTGAGGCATGGGACACCACGTAGACATGGCTTAGAGCTGTGTATTTGGTCACTACACTACAGCCACAATTACGGCAGCCTCCCGTATTTAACAACCATTATTGTAACATCAAAGGTATGGCAGGAGAGGCTGGGCAGACTGCCCTAGGCAAGGGGTGGGCCAATGATGTGAGTGGCCCGAAGGTGGAGCTCGTAGCCGACCCTCCCTGCCATAACATGAATAAATGCAACAATTATTTAAGATGTTCTAAAGCCAGCAGCTACCAAGAAATACACCCAACCAAATCTATTAATATATGAATCTAAAGGTTTCCAGATTAACAATGTCTTTTCTTTAAATTCTCAAATACCTGGCAGGAACCAAACATGCATTAACAATTGTCAACACTATTGCCACCAATTGTATACTAAAGCATGAACTAGAGCAACTAAAACTTACTGCTCCAGAAATCCAACTTGCATATTCACTACAGAGGTAGGTGGCAAGATTTGCAATTTCCTCTACAGTCCCCAGACGGCCACAAGGGGTCCTCTCAATAAGTTTTTTCTCAAACATGCCAGTTGGATCAAGACGGCTAAAAGCACCCTGCAAAATTAAGATACATATTCAGCAAAACATTATACTAAAAACATCTAAACTAAAGTTTGATTCCTGCTCTCAAACTTAATACCCTAACTAACCAACACCAAGGATGTTATGACAGAAGCAAAGCTGTCAGTGGGAGAGGGCCAAGGGGAATAGGAGACACGGGTTAAATTCAGTTGCACTGGTACAAATCCAGTGAACCAATTGCACAAGCAGCTTTTCTAGACATTTGTTGAGCAGTAAAGGGATGCTTTACGAAGTGTGGTAAGGCAGATCAAACAACTCCATTTGGAAGCATCACAGTAAATGTTGGTATCCCTGCTCTATGTGCTACACCATGAAACAGATAAAGGTAGCTGCCCGAGTGTGGCACTGGGCGCTAAGCCAAGAAGCATACCCAAGACAGTTTAGCAGGGTGTGCCCATCGCTGCTCCAACTTGGCTACATTGCATCCATTTTAGAATATGATGGACTGGACATGCCAGGGAACTGGATAGCATGGGCTTTTGACAGTGTAAATATGCCTTTACTCAGTCTCTTTCCAGAAATCTGGGAGACTTATACCTGGATAAAATGGGTGAGCTTCAGAGTTGCTACAAAGATATGAAGGAAACTTAAAGAGACTAAAATCATACACAGCATAGAATAAGCAAACTAAAAAGCACGAAAAGGAGCAATTAATAGAACCAATAGTTTTGTGCTTTATTGCTCATGGTGATAACGTTTAGTACACTGAGGACTAAAGAAAAAAACATAAATGGATTTTTCTAGAAAAATCTTTACTCGACAAAATCAGAAAAATAAAATATGTGAGGTTAGCTATGTTATATGCAATTAAAATGTAATTAAATACAGGACAATTTTCATTATAATATTGCTTCTACTGAAGAAATGTAGCTGCCTTATTATCAGAATTTTTAAAATGCTGGTTTGAATATCTAACAGTATTGCACTGATATAGTGCTTTATTTCTCCTAAGATCTATTAAAATGGTATTTCCTGAATTTTGAGGTCTCCTCTGAGGAAAATGCTGAAAAGAGCATGACTTGGCCTCCTTCCTGCCTGTCTTCAGCAGCTCAGCTATCATTTAAAAAGTCTCAAGCTAATATGGATGCATAAAATACTGAGAACATGGGACAAGTTTAATTGATGCTGTGATGCCTGCTTTATTTTGTGAAGCACCTGAAACAACAGATAGAAGTGTGAATTGTTTCATTCATTTCAATGGATTAACTTGGATACGATTACGGAAGTTAACAATATTGAAATGTAAAGTACTGTATCATTCTAAACTTATTAAGAAAATGTGTACAATCTACTCCACTATCAGAGGGTGAGCTTAGTGATTTTATCACCTATTCCTCCACCCATTCAAAACAGAAGACAAAGACAAATTTCCCAGCAGGTATCTAAACCTACTTGGAAAAAAGCCAAAGGCAAGAATCCCATCACAGCCAATGTGTAGACATTTTCCTTAGAGATAAAATTAATGTTACAATAGAGTAATAGCAACTTGAACTAAAAATTGCTTAGAAACTGTCTTGTTCTGGCTCTGTGTGCCTCTTCTGTTCCCTTCTACCACATCACTGTTCCCCATCCTCTTCCCATAGTGTGTGTGTGTGTGTGGGGGGGGGGGGGGGGGGGGGGGGGAGGGGATAAAATGAGAGAGTGTGTGTGTGTGAGGAGAAATGTGAGAAGAGAAGACTGTGACCTTTTCTCCCTACTTTCCACATTCTCTGCTTCATGAGGGGTTCTATATGCTCAAATCTCCCCATTTCTTCCTTCCAGATTTCTCATTTTCACCAAAATCACAAAGGTTCTATCCACTGGTCTGTAGACTATTTCTTGAAATTTTGGAATTGATCAGATGAATTGTCCAAAAATTACTGTTTTCAGATAAACAGAGGAATGCCGTTGAGCTGATTTTAAGTCTCCCTGTGCCTGGCATTTTCATATAAATGTTGTTGCTGAAAATAAGATTCATTTAAACATAATATTTCATATGGACTTAATTAAAGTTCTAAAACATGAGCAGGCATTTGATAACACACACTGGTCGAGACTATAAGGATTTTCAGCTAAAGTACAGGGCTATTTATTGTATGACACTGCCCCTGCTGAAGCTATATAACTACTTTATCATCAAATCAGGTGCACACACAAGTCTGTCCTGCAACATTTTACAGATAAGCTTCTTTTACAGATGGGACATATGAAGCACTAAATTGAGTTAGTGAAGAAATGACATTTGATCATAAGGATACTGCAAATGCTCTAGAAAGGGTTACACCAGCATCTTAAAGGCAGGTTTGTATGACAGTATACATAAGATCATGTTCTCCCTAGTTAATGACCGAAATGTACCTTTGTTTTTATTGGACCTGGTTGAATCACATTGAATCTCATGCCATATCTACCCCATTCAGCTGCAAGAGACCTAAAAATTCATTAATAGAATGCATAAACATTATAAAACAACATATTTCTACCATTACTCAACAAAAGGTTAATCAAAACTAGGGAGCATATAAAAGTCAAAAGTGTAAATGTTTTTAAATTTGAGTACTGAACTAGGTACTCTCACAGAAATCTATAAATATGTATACATTTTCTTATTGTTACTGGCAATAACAATTCACAGAGATGTCATGTTCTATGAACTTGTCAAACCAAGAACAAAAGAATAACAATTTCATGTGTATACTGCAGATAGAGCACTGATAATAAAGGGTAAGATTTTCATAAGTGCCTAGCTGATTTTGGTATCTAAGTTCCATTGACAATCAATAGATATTTAGGTGTCTATCTTCCTTAGGCAAAAGTACACATTTGAACATGAACCTGAATCAAGCATATTAGAAGAAAGCAAAATACACTTGGTCGTGTTGGTCTGAGAGAAAAAGAAATGCGAAACTCTAGAACTCTTGGTTCAGAGATAATTACCTTTTATATATCAGACCAACACAGCTATCAAATACATCCCTGAAACATGGTAGATGCCTAATTTTAGCCAATTTTGAATTTTAAACTTCACTGCTGAACAAGATTTCTACACCTCCCTGCTTGCCATCTGACACCACCAGGGAAGGAATCCTGCCTGATCTGCACACTGAAGAACAATTCACAAAGACACTTTCATGGACCCAGAGGGACAGACTTCCATCTTCAGCTTCCTCTGTGCAAAAATGAAGTTTATTTCCTACCTATGGAGACTTTTTACCATCTTTAACTTTCTCTGAGCCTGACAGATAGCAGAAAAAGATATTTTTTTTGCAATTTCTTAGTTGGTCTAATAAAAGGTATTATCTCTGAACCAAGAGTTCTAGAGTTTTGCATTTCTTTTCGTCTCAGACTAACACGGCTATCAAATACAGACAGTCCAGCAAATTCTTGGAATATGTTGGCGATAACTTTTTGGTACGCATGATGGAGAGACCAAGTAGAGGAAAAGCTCTTCTCAATGTTCTGCTTGCAAACAGGGAGGAATTAGTTGAGAATGTGAAGGCAGGAAGGTAACTTGGGTGACAATGACCACGAAATGGTAAGAGTTCAAGATCCTAAGGGAAGGAAAAACAAGGAAAGCAGCAGAATAAAGGCACTACACTTCAAAAAAGAAGACTAACAAACAGAGGGAACTGGTGGGCAGAATGCTCTGGGAGGCAAGTCAGAGGGGAGAGAGAGCCCAGGGCAGCTGGCTGTAGTTTAAGGAGTCTGTATTAAAGGTGCAGGAACAAGCTACCCCAATGAGATGGAAGACTGAGAAGCGCAACAAGAGACAAGCCTAGATAGAGAGCAATTTCTTCAATGAGTTGAAACTCAAAAAGTAATCATATATAAAGGTGGAAACTTGGTCATATTACTAAGGAAGAATGTGAGTATCATATGGGAATGCAGGGAAAAAAATTAGGAAAGCTAATTAGGTGCAATGTAAGATAAAACTGGCAAGAGGCATAAAAGGTAATTAAAAAGGGATTCCACAGGTATGTCAAAAGTAAGAGGAAGATCAAAGAAACTATGTGTCCCTTACAGAATGTTGAAGGCAATCTAGTTATGGATGATGCAGAGAAGGCCTAAGTATTTAATGCCTTTTTTACTTGAGTCTTCATGAATAAGGTCAGATAATAAGCACAGTTGGCAGTAAAAATAGGGAAGGAGAAAAAGAGCAGTGAGTAGAGTAGTGGAAGAACAGGTTAGGGATTACTTAGAGAGGCTAGATCAGGGGCGGGCAATTATTTCGGGCAGAGGGCTGCTTACTGAGTTTTGGCAAGCCATCGAGGGCCGCATGACTGGCAGCTGGGGCAGACAAATATTAATTTTCTAAATTTCTTAGGGGCCCCGCGGGCCAGATAGAATGGCCTGGTGGGCTGCACCTGGCCTGCGGGATGCATTTTGCCCACCCCTGGGCTAGATGCTTTCAAAATGGCAAGGCTGTATGGCATGCGTGCCAAACATGGCACATGAGACCATTTTCCTCAACATGCATTGGGGCCAGAGAGGCAGCAGCTGTTTGCAGCCTCGCGGCTGCAGCTGGCCCCAGCTCTGGATAGCCTGCGGGGCCATTCTATCTGGCCCATGGGGCCCCTAAAAAATTTAGAAAATTAATATTTATCTGTCTTTGGTTCCTGTAAAAAATGACAGGAACCAGGGGCAGTAGGACCCAGGGGAAGCCTGGCAAGTTCCTGCAAGAGCAGGGCCCACCTGGCCCCACCAGAAGTCCTAGCAGGGACCATGTGGCTGCACTGCACCAGAAACTCAGGTAAGAGGGGAGGGGGAGCCAGGAGAGGACCCCAGGAAGGGATGGAGCCCTGGGAAAAGTGGCCCCTCCCCCGCCCCGTGGCCAGTGCTCCCTGCTACAGCCACTTCCAGCCCGCGCAGGGCTGTCCTGAGTAGGCACAGGCAGCCGCCCATGCGGGCTACGAGCGATTGCAGTGCAGGGCGCCGGCCACGGGGCGGGGAAGGGGCCGCTTTTCCCGCTCTCAGCACCAGCATGTAACGTACCTCTCGCCGCCAGCCTGGGCCCCGTGCCAGCTCTGGGCTCACCCACTGGGGCTGCACGTGGCGGCAGCAGCTGAAGCCCCCCTGCTTGCCATGCTGGGCAGTGTCTGCTGCTGCTGTTGCCCACCTGGAGCTTGTGTGCTGGGCAGCCCGGAGGTGGCAGTGGCAAACACTGCCCGGCGTGGCAAGCGGCGAGCCCGGAGCCGGCATGGGGCCCAGGCTGGTAGTGGGGGCGGTTTACAAGCTGGTGCCGAGCGTGGGAAAAGCGGCCCCTCCCTCACCCCGTGGCCACTGCTCCATGCTGCAGCCACTCGCAACCCACATGGGGCTGCCTGTGCCTGCTCAGGACAGCCCCACGAGGGCTGCAAGTGGCTGCAGCAGGCAGTGCCAGCCACAGGGCGGGGGAAGGGCTGCTTTTCCCTGCACTCCGTACCAACTCATTCCCTGATGCGGAGCCAGAAATTGGGGCTGCACCCGGCCTGTACCACGGGGCTGGGGAGGCACTGGGAGTGAGCGGGTGCACGGGACCCACACCAGTGTCCCGGGGCCAGCACCAGCAGAGCCCAGAGCAGGGCAGCAGGACTACAGGGTCCCGGCCAGCAGGGGCTCTATGGAGCCGGGCCAGCTCCCCCCTTTCCCTGCTGCTGCAGCCTGCAAC
>NW_005841961.1:3389957-3393637 GCF_000455745.1 Alligator sinensis | reverse complement strand
GGGCCAGCTGCAAACATCTGCTGCCTCCCTGTCCCAGCCCCAAACCCAGCTGCCTCCCAGCCCCAGCCCCAGGCTCTGGGGATGCAGCACATACTGGTAATGGTCCCTGCTGTGCCGCCCTCACCACTTCTGCAAAGCAGCGTTGGAACCTGGTGCAGCAGGGGATGCAGAAACCTACCTGCTCCCAGCTCCCTGCTGCCCTGCCACACTTCCCCTGCAGGCGGGGGCACCAGCGAGGGGCAGGACCCTGTGCTTCTGCCCACGCTGCTCCCACGCACACAGGGGAAGTGTGGCAGAGCAGTGGGGAGCAGGCAGCTTTCTGCTCCCCTGCTGTGCCCTGCCATGTCGGGTTCCAGTGCTGCTTTACAGAAGCAGCAAAGGCAGCACAGCAGGGAGCACTGCTAGTATGTGCTACCTCCCCAGAGCCCAGGGCCAGGGCAGAGAGGCAGCAGATGTTTGCAGCTGGCCCAGGTTCTGGGTAGCTGCTGACAGAGCAGCTGCTCACAGAGCATGGGCTGGGGGGCAGGGGATCCTGCCATGTATCCCCTGCCCTCATTTTGTTTTTCTGGTATGCTGGCACTCCGGCACCTTCCAAGGTAGGCACCGTGGGGGTTTTCAGCACTCCGGCCAAAGAACATTGCCTACCCCTGCTCTTATGGAATGGACTTTAGAGTACTGAAGTAATTGGTTAAGGTAATTTCAGAGCTACTGGCTGTCCTCTTTAAGAACTCGTGGGGGTCAGGAAAAGTCATTATGCTCACAAGTAGTCATCAATGGCTCATCGTCTAGCTGGGAGGAGGTATTGAGTGGGGATCCCCAGGGGTCTGTCCTAGGTCCAGTATTGTTCAACATTTTCATTTATGAGCATGCTTCAATAGAGTGCATGTTTAGCAAATTTATGGACCATGCCAGGAAAATGGTGTGCAATCAATCAGATTAAACACTTGTCAACAAAGACAAGTGCAAAGTCCTGCGTTTGGGACAGAATAATTTCTTACACAAATACAGACTGATGAATGATTGGCTAAGTTGTAGTACTCCAAGAAAGGACCCGGGAGTTACAGTGGACCATAAACAGTTCTTGGCTTTGAGCTCTTGGTGCAAAAAAAAAAAAAGCCAACAGTCTATTAGGTTATATTAACATAAGTGATTCTTGCAAAACAAGAAAATGAATTCAACATGGTGAGTACCTGAAGTACTCTGTCCAGTTTGGGGCCACACACTCCAAGGACAATATGAATAAACTAGAAAGAGCCCAGCAGAGAGTAATAAAAATTATTAGAGGCCTAGGAAGTATGACTTACGAGGAAAGGCTGAAAGAACTAGGGTTAGTCTGGAGAATAAAAGACTGAGGTGGGATTTGACAGCAATACCTCAAGGGCAGGATATCCTTTTCTCTGTGGCTTTAGGGAACAGGACTAGGAACAATAGCCTGAAGCTTCAGCAGGGGAAATTTAGGTTGGATATTAAGAAGAACCGTATGAATATGAGGGCAGTCAAGGATGGGATGTGGCTACCTAGAGAAGCTATGGAATCTCCATCCCTGGAAATTTTCAAGGGCAGGTTGGACAGACACTTGGGTGAAATGATTCAGTCAGGGATGATTCTGCCTTGAAAAGGGTACTGGACTAGATGACCTTGTGATGTCCTTCCCAGCCCTACTTTCCTATAATATCATACTTTTGCCAGGCCAGGCAAAGAACCAGTAAGACTCACTTGAGAGATCTGAAGACAGAACAATGATGTGCGTTTACTTACTTGCACATTGCTTCTACCCCAGCTTTGGCTGTGGCACTAGGCGTCACAAATCCTGATCCACTCTCTGCATAGATGGTTGTAATAGCCAGGAATGCTGCCCCTGCAAATCGCAAAAGATAAACATTCTTAATCACACTCAGGACAAACTACAATTTAAAGTTGTACAACAAAAGTTGATAACTATTAGTGTAAGCCTCCCTGAGCCTTTTGGGAAGGATACCATATAAATCAATTGAATGAATGAATGAATGAACTACTGTTACTGGCATTTGCTGCTCCACTCTTCCCAGGTTAGGGTTTAACTAACTTTTAGCTATGAGTTTGGCTTCCCTTGTTGTTTTTACTGTGTTCCCTCACTCCTTATATGACTTTCAGTACACATGAAAGTTTTTGTTGATATTATATTAGCCACCAATCTCTATTTAAACTATCCAAGTAAGTCCTTATACCCATTGGCTCCCACCAGTATTGAAGGTACACAGGTAAATGTGTTTTAGGTCAAAGAGCTAGAGTACTACCCATAGGGTATTTCCACCTAGCAGCTACCCAGCCCTTGGAACTGTAAGCAATTATCTTCGCCCAATCCACATCATTATTTCACATTTTCTAAACAAAAAGGAAAGACATACAATTCAACATGAAGAATTAACTTGAATAAAGTTTTAAGTTATCATACAATACAATGTGAGGCTTGAGGCAGGCTGAAGCTGAGCCTCAAGGCACAGGGATTTTTTTGCTTAGGAGGTTAAATTAGTTCATTCTGAAGCAGAATTTATGACAAAGTTAATTTTAACAATTGTGCTGGATCTTGCTACCATTGCCATTGAAAAGTGTTTTTATACAAAAGCTTTAAGTTGGTGCCCAGAACAACAAACTCAGAAAGCTTTCAAAATCAAACTGGGGAGCCAAACTAAACCACTAAGAGCCACTACACTCATACTTTACTGTTGAAAGACTGAATATGGATCTCAGTTTGGGAAAGATTAGTTCACACAAAAAAAGCTGGAACCTATGATGAATGACAGTTACTATTTCAGGGGTGGGCAAAATACGGCCTGCAGGCTGGATCCAGTCTGCTAGGCTACTTTATCTGGCCCGTAGGGCTCCTAAAAATTTAGAAAATTAATATTTATCTGCCCCTGGCTGCCTGTCAAGACAGGAGCCAGTGGCAGTAGGACCCAGGGGGAGCCACCATCAGGACTAAGCAGATGCAGCAGCAAGGCCAGCCCAGCCCAGCCCCGCCCCACCCCCAGTCTCCCCCCACCCCTAGCCAGTAGTCTCTGCCTAGCAGAGGCTTCTGGCCTTGGATCCTGGGGCTGTTCCTGACTTCCTACACTGGAGGGAAATTTGGGTAAGAAGAGGAGGTAGGGGAGGCAGGGGAGGACTGCAGGTGATTGCCCCAGTTCTCAGGGTCTTCCTGCAGTCCAGGCATTGCAGCCGGGAACCAAGCGGTCCTGGAGCAGCCAGCAAGCAGGTGGGGAAATGGCTGTGGAATGCAGGGGGAGTGGCAGCGAGTGAGTGTGAGGAGTGCAGCAACAGTTGGGTGGGCATGTGGGGCCCGTGCCAGGGCCAGCACTGGTAGGGGCCCAGGGTGGGGCAGCAGAAGCGCAGGCTGGCATGGGCTCTATGGAACTGAGCCAGCTCCCCACTCTCCTTGTTGATGCAGCCTAGCCCAGCTCCATAGAGGCCCTGCTGTTCCATGCCCCATGCTCCTGCCAGCCCAGTCTGGGCCCTGCTGGCACTGACTCTGTTTCACCGGCATGGGTCCTGCGCTCCTGCCCAGCTGTCGCTGGGCTCCGTGTGCCCACTTGCTCCCCCGTGACCCCTGCCTGCTGCAGCCATTTCCCTGCTTTTCTGCCTCTGGCTTTCACTGGCTGGCCGGTTGCTCTGGCACCCCGTCATTCCTGGCTGCAGTGCCAGGA
>NW_005841961.1:3384863-3389902 GCF_000455745.1 Alligator sinensis | reverse complement strand
TGCTGAATCCTGCATCTCAGCTATGCAACTAGGATGTGGTGGGGGGTCGTGGGGAAGCGGCATAAGAAGAGCAGCACTGGCAGACAGGAGGGGGAAGTGGCGGGAGCATGGGACCTGTGCTGGTCCCCAGGACCAGAAGTGGCAGGAGCCTGGGTTTGGAGGAGTGCTGTTGGGGGTTCTGCCTGCTGCGCGGGGGTGGGGGTGGGGGGAGAGATGCAGTGCACAAACCATCCTCCTCCACACATGCCACAGCCTTCCCCAGCCACCTTCTTCCCACACACTCAGTCCCTCACAAGCCCCATATCCACCCACACCCCACACATACTCACATGCTCCTTCACCCACACGCCCTACGCCTATCCACCCCCCGACAAATGCCACACCCACACCCCACATACCCACCCCGCCCCCCAACAATATACAAGAGTAAGACTTCATTTTAAGCTATTATACTATCACCTCTATGTATACTACACAAACAAATCAGGACAAAAATATTTTCTGAAATAATATTAATGAATGTTGTAGTACATGTTTAATTTTTAGAATATAATATGGTATTTTTCTGGTTCTGAGATGGAGAAACCCCTGGCTGAAAGGAGTACTTCCAGGGGACAACGGGAGGGACGTCTGGTGGCAAAGGTCAGGGATCAGGGGGAGGGACTTCCAGTCCCAAGATAGCAACCAGGGGGCGGGACACCAGTCAAGGGGCGGGGCTATCCTTGCGGCCCTCAATGGCGTGTCAAAACTTGCTAAGCGGACCTCCACCTGAAATAATTGCCTGCCCCTGTACTATTTCATTGCTGAATGTCTAAAACCAGCAAGCATGAATGGTCTATACATGCTTGCTAGACTTGCTCCATCGGATAGCAGAAGAGTGGCTGTATGCAAAACAGAACAGTTGCAACAGAACCGAGAAACTAGGTATCTGTAGGGACCTATTAAATTGGGGCAGAAGTGCGCTGCACAGTAACTCCTTTAATCTTGCTCTTTTTGCTGTGTGTCCCCCCCTTCCTGCCAATGATTGGTTGAAGGGCCCCACTGGCTTTGTTGCTCATCAGCCAGGAGGCAAAAACTGGTTTTAAATATGCCACCGTTTTTGCCTCCTGACCAATCAGCAGCAAGCAGCAGAGCTGTCAGCACCCATCAGGCAATCAGTGGCGGGAGACAAAAATCACAGCATATTTAGAACTGGATTTTGCCTCCTGGCTGATAAGCAGTGAGTAGTGGGGCTACCTGGAGGAACTCTGATTGTGTAAGTGTCACAGATCAACACCACTTTTGAGGGAAGCTCTGTCTCTGGGCTTGCCAAGAAACTTTATTTGGTTTCCCTATCCCAAAGAACCCTGAAGCCAGCCTAGGCATGGCTTTACAAGGGGCAAGCCTCTGGCTTTTAGGCCCTGGCTCTTCTCTGTCCCTGGTAATCCATAGCACCCCCACCTTGGATAGCCCCTTCTTATGGTCAGCTCCTGGGAAGAGGGGTGCTTTCCTCTCCATGGAGGGAGGCTAGGGGTGTCAGAGTGCTAACATCCCAAACAGCACAGTAGACAGCTGCAGATCTCTCTGCCCTTCCTTGGACTATTCCTCTCTCTCTTCCCCAGCTCTTTCGGAGCCCCCCTCTTCCCCTGGCACAGACAACCACACTCCCAACTAAATAAATCCAGAGACTAACACTAACCCAATAAAATTAAACGATGTCATGGAGAACCATGACAATATCAAGGAGCAGTCTCTGTGGCCTGCTCCCAGTCCCAGATTGCCATCTCCCCTGGGGTGAAAAGGGCTTAGAAGTGTCCTATTTATGAAACTATTCAAAGCAACTATTCACAGCAAAGCATGCTCACGCTGAGCCCCCAGAGAGTGTCCTCCACCAGAACTACAGGCTAGAACTTAGCCCACTTAGCCCCTTTGATCACAGTAAGACACCTTGCAGGACTACTGTCTGAGTGATATGTGCCTGATACTGGAAAAAATAAATTTGTAATTGAGGTGGCAGGACACAAGAAGAAAATAAGTTTATCAGTTGAAATAATCTGCCCAATCATTAGGGTCCTGTAAAAATGGCAAGAGGAACAAAGTTTTAGCTGAGTCCACAGTGAACAGATCACTAACCGACTGGACTAGTCAAACTAAAATATTAAAACCACTATTTGTAAAACAATTATTCTAATTAGAATAGTTCCCCAAGGGATATCAGTGATAGCCCACCTCCAAAGATAAAGTAAAATGATATGGTTAGAGATTTTATGTTGGAGGGAGGAAAGTTACACAGGAGAACCTATGAAGGACCGTAAGCATTAACAAATATGCCAGCAAATAATCTGTAACAATTAGCCTTAGTTAAAAAAAAAAAATCTCCACAGAGGTTTGAAAGAATAAACTATCACAAAAACAATCAAACCACCTTTGAAATATATTTAGACACAAGTATAAATTATGCATATTTAGAAGATTTAAAAAGCAGGGGGTTATTAAATGCAGTCTGAATAAAGCCAGGTGCTACTAAGTTAGCAATGCTTAAAGCAGTTAAAGCTTATCAGTTTTTTCTGATGTTTTTCAATTCACACTTATAAAATTTTAGTTGTAAATGTATTCATTCATTAATAGGACATTGTTTAATTGATTTCACTTTCTCTTGCATTTTTATCTTGAGTCCATAATAATGCAGGGGTTGCCAACCTACAGCTTGTGGGATCTGATCTGTGGAACCACCGGATCCAGCCTGTGTACCCAGGGGGGCCCTCACAGCCTTCTGGCTGTAGGAGGCTTTGCCTGTGCTGCAGCTGGATGGCACAGAGAAGTAACAGTAGTGATAGCACCAGGTCCTACTGCTAACCCACCTCAGACCCAAACTGTGTAATTCCAGCCTGCCAAAAGAAAAAGGCTGCCGCACACTAGACTAAAGGACTATAATTATTAACAACTTATGTCATTTTTAAATGCTTCTGACACAAATTATTAAACTAGGGCCCTACTGTGCTAGGTATTGCACCAATACATCATAAAATACAGTTCCTGCCACTAAGAAACATACTCTAAATATAAAAAGAATATATATTTCCCAAAATAGTTTTGATGTAGCTCACACAGTGGACCCACTGCACAGCTCAGTGTTTTGATGACAAGTAAAATGCACATTGATTACGTACTTCTTTATATTAGCATTCCTAGCCAAGAAAGGATGGTTCCAGGTCGAAAGAACTCACTGCATACAGACAGACAAGCAGAGAGGGAAAGGAGAAAATAATGCATAAATATGTAAACATAAATCGTTTAGATTCACATCATCTAGTATGGCAGAAGCAAGCCTTTAACAGACATTGACTGTAGACAGGTCTCGCAATAAAGGGGCCATTTAGATGAAGGCACACAAATAACAGCTAAAAGAGCTGACAAACATGGTCATGGGTGCATAGGTCAGAGAAGGAAGGAAGAGTAATAACATTAAATTCAACAAGGACACATAGGCTATTTACAGATGTGGAAAAAAAACAATGCTTTACTTTCAGCTTGGCATGACCCCACGCCAAGTGGGTGCATGCCCAGAAGAGGAATCCCATCAGTTTAACCCAGTTTACCCAGCATCGGTATAGCTCATCTGCTTCAGCTGGGCTTTTTGGTGCTTTTATCTAATAACTGATTGAATCAGCTTTAGCTAAAAGCACCAAAAAGCCCTGCTGATGCACACAAGCTATTATACAGACACTGGGGAGCTGGGTCAAACTGATATGATTCCTCTTCCAGTAAAGCACTGGGTTTTTTTCCACATCTGTTAGCAGTCATAGAGATAGAACAGCTGTGTTAAACTTTTGAAAATGGAAGGAAGAAAAGTTAAATTTTTAATCTGTCACCCAGTGAAGGGAAATTACATTCCTATTGTGAGGTAGATAAGCTGACTTTAGTGGCTGTACCATACTCTGTGGTTGCTTGCAGACATGGGGAAAAAAAAAAGCACTTTAAAACTTGGCGCGCTCCCATGTCGAGCCCAGCACATGCCCAGAAGAGGCTGTGTGTTAGTTGTACCCAGCTTTCCCAATGTCTGTAGAGATTGGGAATTTTAGTGGGGCTTTTTTTAGCACTTGTATCTAATAGTTGATTGAATCAGCTTTAACTAAAAACACCAAAAAGCCCCACTGAAGTGCCTGATCTCTACAGATGCTGCAGAGCCAGGCTGAAGTAACACACTGCTGCTTCTGGTAGAACACGTTTGGTTTTTTTCCATGTCTTTCAGTGCCTACAGGGTCTGAAGAGAGACAAGGCTTGTGAGTGAAAGGCTAAAAATACCCTAATAAAATACTTCAATGTGGAGAACTAGAAGAATTCTTCTGACGCCTGCGCCTCAAAGAATATTTCCACGACCAAACTGAACCCACTCCCAACAACAACTCATCCTCTGACAACATTCAGGAAAGGATCATGTGCGGGCCGGGAGCGACCCGAGCCCTTTTCCGTGCTGCACGCGGGCTGTGGCCAGCAGCCCGGGCACGCCGGGTCGGAGAGGGAAGGCCGTCGAGCTGGAATTAGGCACAAGCGCTTAGCGGTAGTTTAAAAGAATGTTTACTTACACCGAGATGGCAGTGGTGTAGGCTGGAAAACTTGCTTGAGTTGCAGTTACAGACAGACAACAAAACAAAACTCGAACCTGCAGGGCACAAGGGTACATCGCAAGGGGTTTTCGGCGACGGGAAGATGCAAAACACGAGGGTACGTCGCAATGGATTTTCGGCGACGGGAAGATAAACCTGCAGGACTCGAACCCGGGTAGAAGAGCTCTGAGGTCGGTTGTCTGGCAAGGACTCACACGAAGTTTGATAGGCTCCGTGGGTCCAGTTCTTTTGCGCGCAGGAAGGGATACATCTAGGCTGCGATCGGCAACGGGGAGAGGCTAGAGGTTGATCAGACCTCCGTTGCCTGCTTGAAATGCGTTGGGTCCGTAAGGATCCGCAGCACTTAGAGATCTTCACACAGCGTGAAGTCTCCTCCTCCCGGTGTTCGTGGAGTCCTCCAACTTGGGCGGAAACCACTCAAGCCTTTTATAC
>NW_005841961.1:3383963-3384441 GCF_000455745.1 Alligator sinensis | reverse complement strand
AAAACAGGCAGAAAAGGGAGGAGCCATAGTCATCCTAAACTGTGAGGGTTACATAAAGGAAGCCAAGAGACAGTTCTCTGATACCACCTACTACCAAGAACTACAAGAAGTTCCTACTTCCCTTTTCACCAAAAAACTCAATAATACCATCAAATCATTTCCATCAAGACTACAAGAAAAACTACAGACCTTGATCCCCGCCCCCGCTACCTAACCCAGGGACTTTTTACATGCTCCCTAAAATCCACAAACAAGGGAACCCTGGCAGACCTATCATATCCAACCATGGGACCTTAACTGAGGAAATATCAGGTTTCGTTGAATCAATCCTAAAACCACTCGTCACCCACAGAGCAAGTTTTGTACAAGACACTACAGACTTTCTACGGAAACTTAAAAACACAGACCACCTTCCCAGCAACACACTCCTAGCCACCATGGACGTTACCAGCCTATATACCAACATCCCACACCAGGA
>NW_005841961.1:3382978-3383255 GCF_000455745.1 Alligator sinensis | reverse complement strand
CTCAAAAAATTGCAACCCATATTAGAAAAAGACCCTATTCTTAAAAAGATCTTCCCAGAGCCACCCATCCTAGCCTTCAGACAAGCACCGAACCTCGCCAACCTCATCACTAGAAGCAAACTTCCTCAAGCCCAGAACACACCAAAAGGATCCAGACCGTGCCATGACAAGAAATGCAAAACCTGCCAACACATCTCCACCACCCCCACAATTACTACACCCCACAACAGAGACATCAGCATCCCAGGATCTTACAGCTGCACCTTCAGAAATGTAA
>NW_005841961.1:3382188-3382921 GCF_000455745.1 Alligator sinensis | reverse complement strand
ATCAAAGACAGAAATACCCAATTACCGGTGGGGGCACATTTCTCACAGGAGGGCCACTCTCTCTCTAATCTCTCAGTCCTGATCCTCAAGGGAAACTTACACAACACTTCCCAGAGACGAGCCTATGAGCTCCATTTCATCAACCTCCTGGATACTAGAGATCATGGACTAAACATAGACATTGGATTTTTGATACATTACAATCTGCCTGGCAACTGACTCCCCAGCCCAGCCCCTGGCTTCTTTACTTTTCATTCCATCCAGGAAGAGCACACACCAACTGCTGAAACTTCCTCAGCCTGATGAAGGGTTTTTGAACTCGAAAGCTTGCTTAATAACTATTCTCCAACTATTTGGGTTGGTCTAATAAAAGATATCAAATTCACCCAAGGAACCTTGTCAGGCTAAAAACAAGTTATTACACTAGTTTAAACGGGATTATGTGGTACTGATAGAGTTGAATGTGAGAATACTTGTAATCCAGTGAGATTAGTCTGATGGAACATTTCCAAAACACATTTCAAGTAGCACAAGAAAATGCCATTTGAACAAAAACTAACACACATTCACAAAAGTCTATATGTAGCCTTAAAACTTTAAACTGTAGTTGTCAGTGTTATAACCCAATGATTTTTAGTGCCTCGGCACATTGGAATTTTCGCGCCACATGGAGCTTTCTTTGCACGGTGGATTTCTCAGCTGCAGAGAGAAAACCCCGGTGCAAAAGAGTTCC
>NW_005841961.1:3368053-3382138 GCF_000455745.1 Alligator sinensis | reverse complement strand
GCTAGCGATTGGTTTGCTAGCCGTATAAAAGGTTAGAGCAGTTTCCGCCCAAGTTGGACGACCCCACAACCGTCTTGTGGGGATCTCTAAGCGTGCTGTGGAGCCTAGCAAACTCCGCGTGTGTCTTGGAGGAGAACTTAGGGACCTGATCAGACTCTAACCACTCCCCGTCATCGTGGAAATATTGACGTACCCCCGTGTTGAGTGCTCGTGGAGTCGTGCACCGACGACTCATCTCGGTTCGGGTTGGTTCGAAGAGAGATCTCACCCCTGTGTGTTTGTGTGCAACTGTAATTCAAGCAAGTTTTCTTCCTGCACTGCGACCATCAGCAGTGTAAGTAAAGCTTTCTTTATACAACCAATACGCTTCCGTGCCTAACTCTATTCCATCGTGGAAAATACCCACCTGACGGTCCGGGCTACTGGCCATAGCCTTAGACCACCCTCGGCCGCCACAGTCAGTATGCAGCAATCGTACAGCAAATGTAAGACATCATGCTTGATTTTTGTAGGGAAGTTTTTTTACACTATCACAAAGGGCTCCTATACACGTGCGGGGAAGCTTCTCCAACACACCATAATGCCAGCGTGTCAGAGCAGACTCAATTAATCTAGTCTGCTGGAGCATGGTAATTGCTGTGCTCCAGCAGACTCCAGTGTCACGTGTATCAGCGTCCCTGCACCAAAAAATGGCAACAGGGCGCTTTAAACTAAAGCTTGTTTGACAAGATTTAGTTCAAAGTGCCCCGCTGCCATTCTACAGTGCAGGGACGCTGATACAGGTGACGCTGTATGAACTTTTAATTACAGCAGTTCTTGGAGCTGCACAAATTAAAGCACCCCCCCGGCCTTCCAGAGCACATCTATAAACACCCAAAGATTTTAAATTTCAAGATGATCATCCTCTGCATTTTCTCATGATTTTAATAAAAAATGTTGTCTAAAAATGTTCTTGTGTAAAACAACAGGAACATGCTGCCTATATGCATGTTGTTCATTTTAATAATTTAGATATAGTTTCTTCTAATACCTTGAGTACTGTACACTGTTTTTCCCCAAAGGGGTATATTTTGAATAAGAAAGGAAGAAATATATTCCCATATAATAATGAGGTGCCTCATATGTGTAAACTGAGACACAGTGAAGAGACAATAAATTTTGAAATCATCTCAAAAAACAAGGGGGGGTATAACCCATTCTGAATAAAGCCTACACTCTAATGGTAATTTAATATTTTTAAAAGTTTCCCCAGGAAAAATCTCTTATTCTTCAGAATGCCCTCAAAGAATGAGTCTTTAAACAGTCATTCTAATGAACAATGAAAATAGATTCAGGTCTGAGAGAAAAAGAACCTGGCACAGTGATTCTGCAATATGTGGTATGTTCAGCAGAGCATACTCTCACAAGATTCTAAGCTTTATCTAGCTTTATCTTAAAATGAACCTAGCTGGAAAACTGACAATAAAATCAGACCCATATAGAAAAACAAATCCACCACACTCATGCTATTTGAACTAGCTCTACTACTGGTCAAAAACAAGAAAGTTAAATATTTTTCATTTTATGACTAGGCGAACAAACTGGCAGCATAAAAACAGAGCTTTCTGCGTACATTCTACCCCTTATTATACAATGATATATAACGTTCTTCCCTCAACAGTGTGAATAATCATAATATAATGCTATCTGTTCAGGTATCAGACATTTAAATAGCCACTACCACAAAATTACAAGATTTTTAGTTCCATTTTCAGAGATTTAGATGCATAAAATAGTGTAGACTAAAAGTTAGATGTAGTAAAAAAATGAACAGATATATATTATCTAATTTTAAGTATACTATAAATAAGGCAAAGCTTCATGCATGCAGCCCCGTGTTATTAAATTAGACTGTAAAATCATTTCCTAAAATAAAATTATAAATTCTATAGGGTAGTGGCTTGTTAACCTTTGTAGAAAAGTTGCACACAAGATGTTTTTTTCCTGCAAAACTTGTAGAGTATTAAAATTTTGAAAGTATTTAAGGCATCAGAATTCACTATTAAATTCTACTTAAGTGTTAAAATGAGAAAGACAAGTGATAACGATACATCATAATGTTTCTTAACCATTGTCTAGCTTTAACAGTAATGTACCTTTCTGTACTTTAATTAGTTCCTTTCCTATTTCCAGAGTGACAAATGCAGTACCATTGAGAACAATATCCGTTATGGTTTTCCATGCATTAGCAGAAAGACGTTCAGTAGGTGAAATAAAATTTCCTGCTGCATTGTTTATCACAACCTAAAACAAAAGAAGGCAAATCTATAAGTTATATGGGCATTAATATACAATGGGAAGTTATTAGAAACTTTTCACTGCTAAAGACAGAAGCAAAAATGTTTTCATCAAATGATGTACGGTATATATAGAGAGAAGATAATTCATCATAAACTGCAATTTCAACAGAAATAAATGAATATCAATACCAGGAGATAAAATATACTCACAAAATGTTGTAAGCTACTATAGAGTTATTATTAAGAAAGAAAATGTATTATTTCTCATACCATCAGTGTCCCAATGGGAATTTTAAATTAGAAGATGCAAGTCTTGGAGGGAAAAAATAGCTGTTAAAATCACATATCATATGATTATTTTGATGTGTAACATGGGATACCCAACAAGCAAAAATACAAGCAAGTTGAACTAACTACCTGATTATCAATTAGTTGACTCCCATAGTGAAAAACATTTAGTAACAGTACATATATAGATAACACTGTAAAACTAGTCTTCACTTTATAAAAATCACACAACAGAATGTATTGTTAGTAAAGATATCTTTTGGACATCATTACTGCCCTTCCATTAATATTGAGGAAGCATGGGAAACTATGGATAAATAATCTGCATAGTTACCAAAGGTAAAATAAAGGCTTCTGGGGGAAGAAGAGGGGGGAAGGAAGGGGAGGGAAGATTAAGCATCATTAAGCAGTTTTGGGCAAAAAGAAAATGTCCATGTCATACATTATATAAACATTGTCAGGAGTGAATGATAAAGTCTGTGAGAATCAGAATCAAAATTCACTATTAGATTCTACGTAAGTGTTAAAATGAGAAAAACAAGTGATAACAATACATCATAATGTTTCTTAACCATTATCTAGCTTTAACATTAACTTACCTTTCTGTACTTTAATCAGTTCTTTTCCTATTTTCAGAGTGACAAACGCAGTACCATTGAGAACAATATCCATTATAGTTTTCCACACATTAGCAGAAAGATGCTTCATAGGTGAAATAATAGGTGGTGGTGAGCATACAGGTGGTGAGCATGATATAAGGGCCACACTAAATTATACTTTATGTGAGATTCAATGTGTCATTTAAAACAGAAAGAAGGTATTGATATATCATAATGTAAAGAAATAAAAGGCATGAACAATTGTAAACAAGGTAACAATAACAGAAGCTCAAAATTCTGGTAACAAAATGCTGAATGCCACCATAAAATAATAGGCCCAGAAGGGGCTTCAACTGTCACCTTGTGCAGTGGAAGTCCAGTGCAGGTAGTCAATCCCCTGAAAGAAATGTACCATGTACTATTCCTAAACCAGGGGTGGCCAGCCTAAAGCACATGTACCACTAGTGACAAAGGCAGCCTATTGGGGAGGGAGCAGGGAACAGAGTGACAGATAGGACAGGAACCAGAAAACAGAGCAGCAGATTTGGTAGGGAGAACACAGCAGGGAACAGAAAGCAGAAGGGCAAATCAGACAAGAGAAGGGGATTGGAGTCGCACTCAGGCAGGGCGTGGGGGTTCATTACTGACACAACAGCCAGAAAGTTTGGCCCCTGCAATGGAGCTACCTCCATAGCATGTTGAGCCAGGTCAGAGCAGCCCCAGGCTGGCAGGCTGACCTCACAGGCCCCCTGCTATATGGGGCTGCTCTGACCTGGTTCAATGTGCTGCAGTCCAAGGCACATGTATAAATATAGTGCCTGGGAGCAATAAACTCCAGCACGATATGGGCTGGAGTTTATTGCTTCACGTTAATTGCACATGTAGATGCGTCTAGTGTTTGCTATGCTTCAGTTTTGTGTTAGCTGCAAATTTGATCACCATACCCACTATCCTTGCATCCAAATCATTAATAAAGAATGTTAAATTGTGCTGGACCCAAAACAAAACCCTATGGAGCCCCATTTGAAACTTCCTGCCAGTCTAACATCAATCTGATTACAATTACTCTTTGTTTGTGTTTATTCAAACAATCATGTATTTCCCCTAACAGTAATTCTATCTAAACCTCATTTCTACAGCTTATGCATACAAACTACATGTGGGACAGTGTCCAAGGCCCCACTAAAGTTGAGGTATATTATGTCCCAAGTTGGTTTGACATGATTTATTTTTAACAAATGCATGTTGGCTACTAGTGATAATCCATTTCTCCTCTAGATGTACTGTTTTATAATTTGTTGTAGACACTTCCTACGTATTCAAGTCTGACTGAATAGTCTATAATTCCCTGGGTCATTATTTTTGCCATTTTTAAAGATGGGCACGATATTAGCCCTTCTTCAGTCTTCTGGGGCTCATCTCCAAAAGCTTGCAAACATTATTGCTGTTAGCTCAGAGATTTCTTCAACTAGTTCCTTCAGCACTTTGGGGTGAATTGTATCAGGCCTACTGACATATATGTTCAAGTTTGTCAAAAGTTCCCTGACACAGCTCACACTTAGAATTATCCATCATTGTTCTTCCTCTTTGTTTATATTAATATATAAATATAATTCACAGCCATTTTTTTTCAGGCAATGGAATAAGAATCCAGAGTCTTTCCTGAGACTGTACTTAATACAACTGCGTTACCCTCCAGTCTGTAGAGGATTTCTTGTTCCACTGTTTAGCATTCAAGTGGTTTTTGGAGTTTTATTGTTTAAGAACAACTACTCTGAGGTCAGTGATGGAATGTTCAGGGAGGTTAATGTGTTCTGCCACAGATTTGTGTAGAATTAATTTCTGGAATTAATCTGAGATCAGTATCCCTTCATTCTTTCACAGAAGAATCACCCCATCTGCCAAATGCAGGCAGCAGAGGAGCACTGTAATCAGGTGATGGCATATATGATGATGGTAAAGAAGCAGAAGAACAAACCCTTCATGCTGTAAACTGTTCTGTTCAGTGATGATGTCCTCTATGTTAATGTGGTAGCACAACTAACATCTGGGTCTGCCGCAAGATCTAGTGGCTTGGTGAGAATTCTTACTCTATTACCTGAAGTAGCATTTACAATTCAATAAGTCAGCTGCTTTACTTATCTCTTTTGATCACTTCAACCCACTTTCTTGTTTCTCGGAAGTATTCCTTCCTTTCCTCTTCTTCTTCCTCTCCTTATTCCTTATATTGAAATAACTTTATTCCTTTCTATTTGCTATTGCTGCTCTCCGAAAGTCCATTAAAAAAGGCTGTAGCCTAGGAAAGCTAATGCCTCTCTAAGCTAGTTAGCTTTCCCTGCCTTCTTCCTGATACAAGCTATTAGTTATGGACAGATGAAACACTTGAATTGAGTTAAAAGAAGGGGACTTACTGCATGTTAAGCTGATCAATTTTAAGTGCTGTTTGTGTCCATTCTATCTTGTGCTAACTGGAAACTAAACTGGTAATTTAGCATATGTTTCATTCAGGGTAAACCACTTAAATTCTACTTACTGCAGAATAGAGTGGACACATGAAACATGAACTATGGATCTAGCTTCATATATGGTAATTTCCCTGATCTTTTTTTATTCTATATAACTGTCACATCTGTCCAGACCCCTCAATATATTAGCCAGTGCTGGCGACTGCTGTTTTGCAAATCAAAGTTGCTGTTTTGCAATTTTAAGTGCTCCGTCACAGGGGGCTGGATGAACTTTTCATGGGACTAGCTCCCAGCTTCATCTATTATTGATCAAGTGACTCTGAGGTTTCAAACAGACAACGCTTTTGCCACCATAAAAATAAAAATGCACAAAACTCAGGCAGACAGCCATCTGAAACTTCTGTTGCACCATGGGCTCCTCTACACATGCAAGTAAAGGCGCAATGGGATCCAATGTGTGAACCACACAATTGTCCCTCCTGCCATGGCACACATGCATGGCAGGAGGCACGATTGTGGGATTGCGTATTAGATCCCATCACGCCTTATTGCTGGTGCAAAGGGAGCCCAATTCAGGTTCCCCCTGCACTGGCAAGAAGCAAACTTCCATAGATGGGAGCCCCCTCACCTGAGGGGCTCCAAACTGAGGGGATACCCAAAGCACCCCTGGGGCTGGGAAATGCAGCTGTTGTGATCTCCTACCTTCAGGAGTGCATGAAACCCCCATGGCTGGAAGATCGTGGTTGCTGCGATGTCCCAGCCATTGGGGTTTCAGGTACCTCAGGGGTAGGAGATTGTGACACTCCCAATCCCAGGGGCTCCTCACACACCTCGGGCCAGGATATCATAGCTGTGCCCCACAGGGTGCTGCTGGGATCCAGAATCAACAGCTGCTGGGGCTGAGAGTCCCCCCAGTTGCAGGACTCCCAGCCCTGGCTGGGCATGGTGCATTGGTGTGGCTAGGAGCCCTGTTAGCTGCAGGAGACACCTGCGGGTGCTGGTCGGCACTTGCCACCTGCCATCCTCCCCCCCCCGCCCCTCCCCGTGGCCGCCTGCAGGAGTTTGCCGTGCCACCACAGGGGCAAGCAGCATTCATGTCTGTAACTAACATCTCACACAGCTACAATTCATATGAAACTGTCAACAAATATGTAGAGGTTTTTGAGGTAGAACATTCTGAGATTCTGCATATTTGCTTACACAAAAGAACTTCTGCTACTATGACTATGCTGCCATGACTATAAGTTTGATACCCCTGGGCTAAGACATGTAATCTTTTCACACCCTCAGCTGACAGAGGTACGAGACCATAGCTCTGTAGTGACCTACCACCATTCATATCCACAAGGAAGAATGATCACTAAATCTGGCTGTAACTTATTTCTTAGCTTCCCATCATCTTAAGCAAGGAATGGCCAACCTGCAGCATGAGTGCCACAAGCAACACATGCAGCTTCTGTTTGTGGCACATGACAGATTAGGGAAGGGGGGACTGGCAGCACAGTAACAGATAGGGAAGGAAGCAGAAGGCAGAGTAAGAAATCAGGCAGAAAGACATTAGGAAACAGAAAGCAGAGCAGGATATCAAGCAGGGAGGACTGAGTAGGGAACAGACAGCACAGCAACAGATTGGACAGAGAAAGGGACTCGGAGTGGTATTCAGGGAAGGTGTGAAGCTAATTTGTGGCCCCTCTGCTAAAAAGTTGGTTCCTGATGAATTGGGTCAGAAGCACAACACTACAATTTTTTGCTGGCATAGCCACAATGGCCAGAATATGAAAAAGCTTATTTTTGCTGTAAGAGATAGAAGTATGCCTTTATCAAATAAGCTATTTTTTGCAATAGAAACAATTTGTTTACTAGCTTAGCCATACTGGCTAGTTTTCCTGCAGTTCTAACCAGCCAGGACATACCTATTTGAGACACTGTTTTTCTCCCATGTCCATAATGCTACAGCTGCAGTAATGTTTGTACTGGGGGATCCCTAAAGTTGATATTTTAAGGCCCGAGGTATAGGCAGTAAGGGGTTTCTGTGAAGAGTGCTTAACTTTGGTACCAAGTCTTTGCTTTAATCAGAACTGGTTTTATTTGTCCAACTTCCAGGCACTGAAAAAAGCTTAACTTTTTACTTATGCCTTAGGGGAGAAAAGGGCTTGAGGGAGACTGATGTATAATGAGAATGTGGAGTTTTGATTTATTTTAGTTGAAGTCAGTTGCTAAGGGGTGTTTTATTGCAGGTTACAAAGGGTGTCTAGTTGTTTTTATTTAATGAATATGTTTTAGAGACACCTTTTAATGTACTGTTCTTATATAAAAATCAGGAAAAATAAAGATAAGGAAGGATAAAAAGAAAATGCTATAGTTATTTCTGTTTTTAATTTGGGAAGTATTACAGTAGCAAGGTGGCAAGTATCATGAATACAGACATGGATAAAATCATACTTCTAGAGCTAAAACCTGCTTGCTCGATTCATGCAAATAATTCCATTGTAATATGAGAAACTACGTGCATGAGATAGAAGAGCAATATTTGACTATTGGACCTTATAATTATGAAAGAGATGATATTGTGGTAATGATCACTGGATATTAGTTCCAATAACTTTAGCTTCTCCTTGAGCTGGCATGCCAAAGACAGAGCTGCTTTAACTGTAACTCATTTTGTTCACACACTGCGTAGGGCATTTTCAACAATTAAGACTGAAGCCCTTGCCTCTTAACAAGCACACTTACATCAGGATATCCTGCCACCTTGATTAATTCAGCAACGGCATTCTTAACAGCAGTTGGGTCTCTCACATCACACTGGATTGCATGAACCTTTAAAATAACAAAAAAGGCAGCTTTAAGACTTTAAACTATTACTCCTAAGGTAAATCAGCCCTCAAAACTCTATCAATGCATCTAAAATCACAGTTAATTTAATAATTAAAATGTATGCCTACTGTACATACCTACCTTATTCCCTGTTTTCGAAGAAATTTCCTCTGCTGTTTGTTTCAAAACCTCTATCTTCCTAGAAATAAATAAAATGTTTACATGGCTTGAATTTCCACTAAATGCATCTCTGCAGCAAGTCAATACACTGAAACATTAATGATTTGAACAAATGTGAAGTCAAGCAAACATTTATTATATATTAACATGGTTGCTGATTTAACTTTAAAATTCACCTGAAAAAAAATGATTTAACTGTGATAATCCAATTTGGTTTCTGCAAATTATATAATCAATCTTGATAGTTATGTCCCACAGTTAAGATACTATGAGCTAAAAACAACTCAGAAGTCCCAAACCAAGAGTATACTTTCTCTAATAAAATATGTTACATGGAACAAAAATATTGTCAAACTGAACATATTTTTTATATGGTGGTAGTGATGGGATTATTCAAAAAACATCCTGGAGACAAAATCGGCATGTGATTCATTAGTTGGCAGGATATCACAGTTTTTCTGTTTATTTTAGCTCAAAGGATTAGTTTGTTTTCTCTTACTGTGCTATTACCTAAAGAGATCATTCAAAGATCATTTTTGCTATTAAAATCTTAAAATCCTGAGAGTTACAAGAAATGCTGTTTATAAGAAAGAAAGAAAAGTCATAGAAAGATAATAAACATCTATAATAATGAAATCAGTGACCAATGCTGTCCATTTATAAGCATTTAGCTTATTTGGTCAGTGTGGTCCTTTCTTTTCCCAACCCCTAAATTTTCAAGAGAGGAAGATTATCCAGCTCTGTTTCACTACTACACTTCCTTGTCAAGGACTATTATCCTGAAATTGACTTATTTCTTGCCACTATGCAACAGCCAAACACAAGACCATTGCACAAATACTATTTAAAATACATGTTATGCAACACATTTGTGGTTAGGTCAGCAGTTTTTTGAGAGTTGGCACATTAGATTATAATTGAAAAAGGATACTTCAGGTGAAGAATCAGACTTAACATGAATGGTTTTGAATAAGAAAGGTAGTTTTATCTATTGTTAATGAAGGGAAAGAAAATCAGATCCATTTAGCTTTCAATAACAAAGCTTTTTAAGTATTGTTGATTAGTACTCACCGGCTTGCTATAATACACTCAGCACCTAAACTGGACAGAGTTGTAGTCATCCCTTTGCCAATCCCAGTACCTCCACCAGTAATAAAGGCCACTTTTCCTTGAAAGGTATTTGGTGGTAACATAACTTTCTGAAGTGGTGAAAAGAAGGTAGCTTGTGGAGCATTGCTGCTTTCACTTAAAAGATTTGACCCATGACTGAACAACTGAAAGAAAAAAAAATAGTGAAATTATTTTCTACTCTCTCTATATATGAATACCTGCAGTTATCTTCATAAGAAACATTTACACATTTACCTTAGTATTATGATGATAATTTTTTTTTGTTAAAATGAACTAATTTAGGCCCCAATCTGCAGTGAGATTCATCAGCATGGACATATCAGTTGCTTACAGCTTTCAAGGCAGGATTTGGATCTTTGACTTAAAATGTTATACACTGCCAGTAAATCTATAGCTACTTCTAAGATGACAAGTTAAGCATTTGCATTAATCGTTGCAGAATCAGAAGCTTCTGCAGTTGCTATTGACTTTAAGGGGAATAGATTAAAGCTCACAGAACATTGCTTAGTGGAATTATTTCTTGGAGTATGGTTTACATACTCTGATGCTGTATTTGTACACCAAAGGCAGTGTTGCTTCCAATTTCAACTAAGCAGATAAGAAAAACTACATACATTGTCAGCCTTTCAGCTTCAAACAGCCCAGGTGGCAGAAAGATAGTGGAAAGTTTCTCTGGTACAAATTGGATGTTTTTCCCTTTCACAGGAGAGCAGGGATGATGTTAACAGAGACCCTACTGGTCTCAAATTTGATTGATGCTGCCCAGTAGATGAAAGGCCATTGGATATATATATTTCATCAGTGCTCGCGGAATCACCCCGCAGAAACATCCATGTCAGGGGCTAGACAACAGTGCTAAAGAAAATTCCAACAACAATTTCAGGACCATTTCTTAAAAAAAAAAACAAAAAAACGGACTTAGAAAGAAAAAGTGTCACTTGAGTTAAAACTGCTTGAAAAAGAAGAAAATCTTATATTCCAGAAGTAGACCTGGTGATCCATGTAACTAGACAAAAACTCAGTGAAGCACTGAAATCCATTCTTTGCAATCAAAAAAGGGTGTATCAGAAAATGTCACGACATCACTCGGCAAGTAAACATCTTGGAGCAATCTGTTTGCAATCCATGAAATAAACATATTTAGATCTTCTATGCAGCTAAGGTGGTAGGAACACTCTTGTAATCATACATATTATTGCTTTGCTTTTTAAATATTTATTTACTATTAACTTCATTTTGAAAAGATACTGTTCTCTTTCCTCACAATGAATTGACCAAATCACAATTATTCCTTTCCATGTAAAGGACAGTTTTTATTACCTGACTGCCACCCAGCCATCTATAAATTATTGTTGTTTAGAGTAAGAATATGAACAAATCTCTGCATATAAGAGAGTGCAGAGTGGAACAGGGACAGGAAATAAAATTGTAACTATTATGAAACAGTACAAGAAACATACAATGCCAATCCCATGGTGATTATAGTCAGATGAAATAAGACTAACAGCTGATGACAATCAAGTGCTTTCTAGACCAGTGGTTGGCAACCTATGGCCTGTGGCCTGGATCTGGCCTACCAGTTTTATCCAACCCATAAAGCCAGGATGGCAGTAACTGGATTGCAAATGGTGGTCTGCCTTCAGACTGTGCTGTGTTAATTTGGTCTGCTTTTGCTAGAAGTTTGCTGACCTCTGTTCTAGACTAATATGAAAGAGGTCTCAGTTAGACTAAAGTCAGATCTACAATGAAAATAGAGACATACATAAAATCCTACCATGTTGACATTTACATTAAACCAGGTATTTCAGATTTCTCAGCACTATGCAGCAGTGTCACAGAAGTGATGGCACAATGCTTTAGCAATGGTGTTGACAAATACAAGCAACTCAAATTAAGATTTTCAAAAACAACTGAGAATAAAAGAAATTATCAGACAACACATTTTCTAAAGCAACAAAATCCCAATCAGACCTATGCAAAGTTTCTCCATAATATTAATTTTGTTTTAATGCTTTTTCTAAAGAAATCTTCATTTTTATCTGATGCACTGTGATTTTGAATTTTTGGGGAAAGAAGTCCTTTAATACTACAACTAGCAGAGAAGTTCTTTTTTATTTTCCTTTTGAATTCCAGGTTTTTTTAAAAGGCTCAAACTCTCTGCTTTATACCCTGTTAGAGAAAGTATCTTCAGTTTTCACCTTTTTATTTCCTTTTATACATCTTTGTTACAAAAGGCTAAGGTGAGATGATCAAAACCTAGATTAAAGAATAAATACCTCCTGAATAGAATGTAAGAAGTGACAGTTTGATCATTAATCCTTTTCAGGGCTGGAAGGAAGAGAAATAAAACACGGCTGTGTGAATTTTAAAATGGAATTTTGAAAAAAGAATATAGAGCTAAGATTAAAGAAAGGAAGCATAGAAGGAAAGTCAGAGACAAAGCATATTTAAAACATGGGATTGACATACTTTGGATATCCAGAAAATGAGCCTGTTATCTTGGTGGAAATAACCATAATCCCACTCCCCAACAATTGTAAAACAGAGCTTTAAAAGTTTTAATGGGCCCAGTTTTCAGAAGTGCCACTGTGTAAGAACCCATACTATAACCATGATTGCTTAGGCACAAATGACCATTTATCTCCTATACAATTAACTTAAGTATACTATCAACAGGTGACCTTGTTTCACATTGCGTGTGCAATGTTGGTGAACACATACATAAGCTACCTTTGTAAATCATTTTGGAGTATTGGTAAAATAAAATAAAATTTTGTTGTGGAGGAGCAATAGATGACAATCGAGAACTTGAAAATGGAAGAGCAAGAGTTGGTATAAGCAGTATGAAATCTGAACAAGAATTATTACCTGAAGAAACCTCAGTAACTGACATGCATAGAAAAGAATTTCATCAGATGACAAAATGGACTTTGAAAACCCAGTCTTCTAAGTTTAGCATTGTTTCTAAAATAGATGTAGTTGACCTCCAAAACCAGCTATCATGACAAATAAAACATTTAAAGAAATTAAATTGAAACTTGAGTCATCTACACGTGCGTTTTACTACAGGTTTGACGAATTAGCTCCTCCATTAAACATCAAAGTCAACACACGCGCCGGTATTAGGGTGCACAAAATGAATTAACTCCGCCACAGGGACAATGCGGCACAGAAATTTATTCCACTGAAATGCACACGCACACAGTGACCGGGGCTGGCTGGGGCACGAGAGTGCTAAAGTGCAGGAGCTGCCTGCTGCTTAGCCCCACACTTTAGCACCCTTGGGCCCCAGCCAGCCACTCTGTCATGGGATGTTGCCACCCAGAGCCTGGGACTGACCCCCGCCACGTGGCCTACCAGCCTGGGGTTGCTCCACCCTAGCTCAATCTGCTGAGGTCCGGGGCACACATGTAAATGCTGTGCCCAGGATCACTTTTCCCAAGTACAAACTGCAGCAAATTTCATCACATCACCAGAATGGCACATACTGCCCCCACTGTATGCTAGGCAAAATATGTTGTCTAAGTTAATATGCAAATCTTCAAGATGCTTGAAGAAATGGGAAATGAAAAGGCTAAAATAGATTCCAATTGCACATACTTGTTTACGCTGAATTTATATGCCTGTTTCCCAAATATGCAAAAACTTAACTTTTGCTACAAAATATATAATGAAGATTTTTCCTGGCAGCACATTACATGTTATAATTACATTAAAAAAAAGATAACTCCACCTACACACAAAGTTTAGTTGGATGTGATACAGCAGATTCACAAGATATATTAGGTGTTTGGAAAATTATATATTATATTATTATTTATATTATGAACCGTGGTAATCTAAAGTAAATCAAAATGGATGAAAACTTATTATAAAGTAACATAGAAAAATCTGGAAAGAAAAGCAAAATAATGTTGGGAAACAGATGAACAGAGATTGGAGCAGAACACTGGGAAAAAAGAGACCTGAATTATGTTCAGCAATATGTTTCACAATATTTTTAGCTCAGTTGTACCATCATTAAAATAGGGATTACATCAATCCACTTTTGAAATTACTTTGACAACATTATGGTTTGCTTGGGTACGTCTACATGAGACATTTACTGCGCAGTAGACTAGCTGCACAGTAAACACTGCAGATCTACATGTACGCCCCTATTAGGCTGGAGTAAACTAATTTATTCCACCACAGGACGTACTTACAAATACATGTACTCTCCCTCTCCTGCTGCAGAGTAAAAAAATTCTGCAACAGCACATGTGCAGGTGCTGCCCTGGCTGGCTGGGTCATGAGGGTGCTTCAGTGGGGGGGGGGGGGGGGGGG
>NW_005841961.1:3366279-3368043 GCF_000455745.1 Alligator sinensis | reverse complement strand
GAAGTATCCTCATGCCCAAGTCAGCCCTTCCACAGCATGCCAAGCTGTGGGGAGCAGCCCTGAGCTAGCAGACTGACCCCCAGAACTCCCGGCTAGCCAGGGCTGCTCCACCCCAACTCAACATGCTGTGATCCTGGGTACACATTCTGATGTGTGGCTGGCAGCAATAAGCCCTGGAGCGATAAGCTCCAGATCTTATTGCTGTGCATTAATAGCCACGTGTAGACATGCCCCTTGTCAAGTTGATAAATTTGTGTACTCATATTTGCCACAAAATAAACTAACCATGGTTTCTGTTTCTTTGCTTAAATCCAATAAATTGTATGGTTTTATACCTATTTGAGCAATTTTCAGGGGACACGTGGGCATTTAAATATTGTATGTAAGATTAATTGATCCTGGAGGTGAGATTTACAAAAAACTACTGACAAAAACAAGGCAAAATTAAGATCTCTGCATCAGCAACTGTAGCTTTTCATCATATTGGCTCTGGACAGGACCTGGTAAGTCACCATGCACATTAGTGAGGAGACTAAACTGATACAGGGCCAGACCCAGGACTAAAGATCTAATTTAGAGAGCATGGAAAGGCAAAGCAGCGTGCCAGACACAATGGCATTCTAACCGCAGGAAAGGTCAATTAAGAAACAAAGAGAATAAAGTCAGGAGTGAAGCCTCTCTCAGAGGGGGTTGGCTGCAGCCAAGGCTGGGGATTTTGACTAGGGTGTACCAATGCTCCTGCCAGGACTTAAAGACAGAGAGCTCTGGCTAGAGGGTCTTGCCCTTCCCCTTAGGGTCAGACCGATCCTTGGGGGGTCAGGAAGGAATTTTCCCCCACAGTCAGATAGATGTGGACCGTGGGGGGGTGGGGTCTACCTCCCTCTGCAGCAGAGGCTATGGCACTCTATCTCCAATATCTTAAGCCAGTAATAGCAACCTTTTATTGAAGCAGCAGATAGATAGATATATCTATATATATTTTTAAGGAAATTTTTTCCTGTCCCAAATCGAATCAATTCCAAATCCGAGTCTTTCTAGAACCATACGTGGTCCTGCTACCAGCAAGCATCCTCCACCCCAACCTGGGGCTTCAGATGCTTCCAAATCCTTTGGCGGGCATCCTACTTGCAGCCTCAAGCCGCTTAGGGTTTGCTTGCCCTCAGCCATATGGCTGCAGAAGCAAGCTAAGGAGAAGTCTCCCATTTCCATAAAGCCCCCGTATAGCCAAGATCTTCCCACTGGAAGTGAAAGTAGGAGGCTAACTATGCCTCACTATTACCCCCTGCCAAGAAAGTGGTTTAGGAAAGCCACCTTAGCGGTCACGATATTTCCCCTGCCAGGTAAGTATGGGCGGCCATGGCTCCCTTGCTTCCCCTGCGGCAGCTCAGCTGTCAGATCTCGGGCAGGGGAAGGGCAAGGCGGGGGTCAGACGTGCGCACCGCTGATCTCTGGAAGTGGGAAAAAAGAGCAGGTTGGTTTTCAAAGACCTGCAAGGGGATGCAGGCGCCACAGGGGCTGAGGAGGCTCCCGGGCAGGGGCGCTGCCCTCACATCACGGCGGTTTCCACCGCTCTTTCTGACTGCCCAGAAAAGGCCAGGGGAGTCTGCTGCTGCAAGGAGCTCAGGAAGGCGGGCAGGTCGGGCGGACTCCCCCCGGCTGGGCTGCGCGAGTTTCCAGCAGCGCCGCGGCGGCGCCCCCGCCCCACGAGCGCGGCGGGCGCACGCGCAGTCAGGATCACCCGGGTGCGCGGTGGCTCGGGCTCCC
>NW_005841961.1:3357536-3366189 GCF_000455745.1 Alligator sinensis | reverse complement strand
GGGCGCGCCTTGTGGTGGCCCCGCCCCCAGCCCGCGCGCGGGGCTCGGGTGTCGGCGCAGCCCCTCCGGGCCCCAAGGGGGGCTGCGCGGAGGCTGCTGCGCCTCCCTCTTGCCTTGGGCCGGCTTCCAGGCCTGGTTACGTGACAGGGATATTAACTCTCGGGGCTCAGATCAAGCGCAGTGGCTTCTTAACCTGGCAGGGGAAATCCCGTATATCCGTGAATGACGCTTGCCCCCAAGGGCTGGCAGCGGCCAGCGGTGATCACTGGCGGTCCGCAGATGCCAGTGGTGGCAACCGCTCACAGGTGCTGCCCACAATGTCGGCGGTGCCTTTTCATAGGGGGTGCACCGCCATGCTCGGGCTGCACATGCACCCGCATCCACCCCCTACGCGTTAATATATTTATCTGTGTCCAAGTAAGCAGTTTTCCTGAACCACTTCACAGGAGACCTGCTCTTCTGGCGTGGTTCAGTACTCGCTGAGGTGCAGCGGCTTTAAACCCATGTTATGAAAATGGGAGTCTCTTCCCTTGCTTGCTCCAAGGGCCTTATGGCTAAGGCAAGCAAAACTCAGGGGCACCCGAGCATCTAGGCTTGGGCCTGCACGAAGGATGCCTGCTAAAAGACTTTGGAAATATCTGAAGCCCCTGGTGGGGGTGGAGGATGTTTGCTGGTTGTAGGGCCACATATGGTTCTGGACTGACTCACAGATTCAGACTTGATTTGGCTGATTTGGCTTGGAACATGAAAATTTTCTTTAAAATAAATAACTCGGCCTCTTGTGGGATCAGATCAAGCGTAGTCCTATGCTTGCCTGGCATGGGAAACGCCGCGACCACTGAGGCAGTTTTCCTAGTCGCACCCGGGGAAGACAGCTCTCCTGGCACAGGCATAGTACCTGCCAAGGTAACGTATAGTAAACCTCCCACTTAGCTGCTGGAGTGGGAAGGTCTTGGCTTTATGCCCACTTTATGGAAAAGGGAGACTCCTCCCTAGCTTGCTCCTCTGGCCTTATGGCTAAGGGCAAGCGAAATTCAGGGGCATCCGAACCCTAAGCCTCCAGGCTTAGCCTGCAAGTAGGATGCCCACCAAAGGATTTGGAAACATCTGAAACCCCAGATGGGGGTGGAGGATGTTTGCTGGTAGTAGGGCCAGTTATGGTTCTGGACTGACTCATGGATTTGGAATTTTTTTGGCAAATTTGGCTTGGAATATGGAAAATTAAAAAACCAAACAAGCATAACTGGGAGGGAGACAGCAAGGAAGACAACAACAGGCTCAGCAGCAGCAGAAGTGACAGCAACAATGACAATGACAAAAAGACAGTGAATGAACTGAGAATGTGAACCCCAAAATGGGGACTGGGACTAATAGACTGCAATTCAGTTAGGAAAAGGTCTATGGGCAGGTGCGTTTATTGCAATGGGTGCAGGATTTAAATTTGATTTAAGGTGTGTGAAGAAAAGCCTATGCTAGATGGGGGGGGGGGTGTTTTTGTTGTTTGTTTTTTGGTTTAAACAAACAAAAAACTTAACTCTGGGAGGGGAAATACCATGACCAGGCTGGTGGCAGGGGAAATACCTTGACTGAGATGATGCATTTGAAATCGCCCTGTGTAATGGAGGGTTGGGCCTTTGTCTGCTTGTGGACAGGACCCCCTACGAGAGCCTCATAGTTAGCTTCCCACTGGTCAGCTCCCAGTGGGAGGATCTCGGCTACACGCTAACTTTATAGAAATAGGAGACTTCTCCCTAGCTTCTATGGTTGAGGGCAAGCAATACTTGAGGCATCCAAACCCCAAGCCTCTGGGCTTAGGCCTGCACCTAGGATGCCTGCCAAAAGATTTGGAAGTATCTGAAGCCCCAAGGCTGGAGTGAAGGATACTTGCAGCATTGCCATGTACGGCTCTTGGATGATTCAAACAGATTTGGACTTGATCTGACTAATTTGACCTGGGACATGAACAATTTTCCAAAAAACAAAACAAAACAAAAAACATAACTCTTATGGGTTCAGATTAAAACTGACATGAATTTAAATGGCATTGCATAGTGGAGGGTGCACCCATGTCCGATGCACTTTGGACAGGATGTCTTGTAATTAGCGTCCTGCTGGCCTGCTTCCAGTGGGAGGATCTCGTCTACATGCGGAGACTCCTCCCTAGCTTGCTGCTGTGGACTTTGGTTAAGGGCAAGTGAGGCTCAGGGCCATGTGAACCGCAAGGCTCCATGCTTGGGCCTGCATGTAGGACACCTGCCAACAGATTTGGGAATATCTGAAGCCCTGAACTGAAAAGTCTGGGGTAGAGAATACTTGCTGGCAGGAGTGCCATATATGGTGTTTGAATGATTGAGTGTTCCTCAATTGAGAGGATTTGGAATGGATTTGGCTAATTTGACCAGGGACACACAAAAGTTTAAAAAAAAACAACAAAACAAAAACAAACCAATCAAACAACCTGCAATTGTTGAAGAGAAACATGATTTGGGAAGAGAGGCTGAGGGAACTGGGCTTATTTAGTCTGGAGAAGACTATGCTGGGATTTAATAACAGCCTTCAGCTAGCTAAAGGATGGTTACAAAGGGGATGGAGCTAGACTGTTCTCAGTGGTGGCAGATGTCAGAAGAAGGAGTGATAGTCTAAAATTCCAGCAAGGGAAGTTTAGGTTAGATATTAGCAAAAACTCTCTCACAAGGAGGGTAGTGAAACACTGAAACAGGTTACTGGGAGTGGTTGTGGACTCTCCATCCTTGAAGGTTTTTAGGACTTGGCTAGACAAAGCCCTGGCTAGAATGATCTAGTTGGAGTAGGTCCTGCTTTGAGCAGGGGGTTGGACTAGATGACCCCCTGAGGTCCCTTCCCACCCTAATGTTCTATAATTCTATGATTTAATGGAAATTACCCTTGGGTAGCTCTCTTCTTTTTTCTTTCAAGTCATAGGTTACAGTTAAGATTGAAAAATGAATTTAATATTCATTTATTAACATTAAACATCTTTATCTCCTAAGGTTGTCAGATTTTAAGATCCAAGGGTCAGGAAAGGCCCACCTGCCGGGAAGCATAGGCATTTAATTCCATGGGCATTTTGGAAATGTAATAGAATAACGGAAAAGAACACCACAGTATTCTGTTACAGACTAAACAGGAATAACAGAGTAGACTGAACAGATGGTGAAGTAATGCCCTAACTTAAAGTCAGTGGGGAGAAGGACTTTTCTGTCCATAAATGTGAACCTTCTGATCCATTGCATCTGTTTTATCTGTTTGTTTCTATCTTGGACCTGGGTTGAAAGGATAATAACTTAACCTTGAAAGAATCTGGAGGACTCTGAATGAATGAAACTAAGGTCCCATAGAAGTGTGAGTGCCTAGTACATTCCGGGGTGGGGGACACATCCCATTTTGGAAACAGGAATTTTGAATTTTAAGCAGAATTCACAAGTGCTGGATCGCACTTCTACTTTACTTATACATATTGCTTGCAATTCTCATAAGTTTTGGTGGCCCCCAGAGCTTTGAAGCCTGGGGGGTACATAGGAACTCCCATTCGCCTCCTCTTATAGGCCCTGCATGGAACAGATTGTAAATGATTAGTTTAGCTTTTGTGCGGGCCGGGCGTGACCCGAGCCCTTTTTTGTGCTGCACGCGGGCTGTGGCCAGCAGCCCGGGCACGCTGGATCGGAGAGGGAGGGCAAAGAGCTGGAATTAGGCACAAACGCTTAGCGGTAGTTTTAAAGATTGTTTACTTACACCGAGATGGCAGTGGTGTAGGCTGGAAAACTTGCTTGAGTTGCGGTTACAGACACAGACAACACGAACGGTCACGTGGAGTTTGCTAGGCTCCACGGAACAGAGCTCCGGATGCTCTGGGTGAACGCTCCACCAAAATCGAAATCGGAGATACGTCTTATAAAATTTGTGCTCGAAGACGGGAAGAGGTGGGCGATGGATCAGGTCGCCAAGCTCCACTGAATCTCACACAGGGTCTCTACTACCCTGCCATGTATCCAGAGTCCCCACGAGATGGATGTGAAGTCCTCTTCGGCTTGGGCGGAAACTGCTCAAGCCTCTTATACGGCTAACAGGCCAATCGTTAGCCGCCACGTGGGAATAATTTAAAACTAGCCAATAGCGGGGAACGAATTTGCATGCGGTGGCGGGAACTCTTTTGCACCGTGCATTTCTCTTACAACTTGAGCAATGCACTCTGCAAAAGAAGCTGCAGTAAGGCGGGAAACTCATCCCTGCACCGGGGTTTTCCTCTGTAACAGGAAACTTCCCCATGCAATGAAGCTGCAACTTGGCAGGGATAATTCTGGTGCCGAAGCACACACAAAATCATGCCTTTGGGTCATGACAGCTTTCACTTATTGGAGGCTAGAGCCGATAGATGAAACAATTACAGTGGATTCAGTTCTCCGCATCACCCCTTTTAAAACAGTATAAATGTATTGTCTAGCCACAACCAAAGATTCCACAGAATAAAAAGTCTGAGCAGAATACACCAAACAGTGAAAGCTACATGGATTCACAGCCCAAGCTGTAAGAATGTAATCATAATAGTAGCATTGTACTATAAGGGTCTGAAAAGGAAAAAGGAAATTTACTTTCTGAAAAAGGAAATACAAGGTGTTATGAGAAATTAAGGATCGCAGCAAAAGCTAGCAAAATGATAATAGATTATTTCAACTGTGCATATATAAATTAATTAAATCACTTCATGGGACAGAGTTTAGTGAACTGATATGTTTACATGACTGCTTCTTAAAGCAGTGTATTCTGAAAATCTTAAGAAAGCCTATTTTTGAGTTAGCCTTAAGTAACAGATGGGACCTAATGCTATAAGTCAACTACTAAGTAATAATGCCACAATATAACTCAGGTGTTGCAAGGGGTGATTAGAATACTTAGAAGTGAAAATGTAACACTGGTGTTTAGAAAGGAAGATTTCAATGGAATAAGGTTAGTCATATATGGCCTAAAAATAAAAGTTAAGGAAATAAAATCTTTAGAGGTGATACAAATGCTACTTCATAAGACCAGTAAAAGAATCTCTGAAGACACATGACCTGCTGGACAAAAAAGGACTGAGAGGGTAAATGGTAAAGGCAGAAGGCAGGGTAGATTTGCACCTCATAGGGCATGTCTACACATCGCCGTACAGTGACATTGCTACAGCGCCATGTTTTAGTACTTCCTTTTGGAAGTACTAAAGCACAGCGCAGTACAGGCGGTTACTGTGCTATGCCCATGGTGAATGGTTAGATTTCACTGCTACGTCGCCGTAGCAGTGTGCTATGTTGGTGGAGCGTGCCACTACGGTGACTTAGCTGCCGATCCAGTGTAGACATGATCGCTGTGTCCCCATAGTGCACCATATGGCAACATGGTACGTTGCTATGTTGCCATAGGCTGAAGTGTAGGTGTGCCCATAGACTAGTTAATTAGTCCATAAAGTGCAAATCTACTTTTGCTTCTGCCTGACTTCAGACTAATGCTGCTTTGAGAGGGGCAGTGAAACCCCCCCCTAAGAGGTCCTGGACCCCCACCCCATGCACCTCCAGACTCATCTTAGGGATTCTGGAGAACGGCAGCCAGGGGAAAGCGCGGGTGGTGGCCCCGCGGTTCCGGAGCTGCCTGCAGCTGAGGATCGGCGAGGGAAGGGAGCAGAGCCTCCAGAAACCGCGGGCTGCTCAAATGGCAGCCAGAAAAACAGCTGGGGGGTGAACGGCAGAAGAAGAGGACGCCGACCCAGGGACTGGGGGAAAAGAAGGAGAGAATGCCAACCCAGAGACGTTGCTGAAGGAAGAAGAGAGCACTGATCCAGGGATGCCGGCAGAGGGAAGAACGGACGGCAACCCAGAGACATAGGCAGCCAGGAGGAAGATTACCCAGCTGCAGACAAGAAAGGGGAAGCTGAGAGCCCTGGCACAGGAGGCAGGAGGCACTGGCAGGAGCAGGTACCCCACATGGGGGGGGCTCGGCGGTGGGGGGGTGGGGTTTGGTACGAGCAACCCGGCATGGCAACCACGCACTCTTCCAAGTTGGGGAAGACTGGGAGCAACTCCAGGTTAGCCGGGGGCCAGTACCGGCCAAACTGAGGAGCTACCAGGGTGGGACATGGAACAGCAATCCACCCCCATAGTCACCCAGGGCGCAGGGACGCGTGGGTCCCTCGTCTACTCCTTCAAGTTTCTCCTTTACTGTGAACTCTGAAAATGGCACTGGGAGGCGAGATCCCAGGGGGTACCCTCCGGTGAAAATCCAGGTGTTGAATTTTGTTGAAAGCCCTAGCTATCCGAGGGCCAGCTTGGATACACTGGTCGGCCTGAAGCCAAGGAACCAGGTGCAGTGAAGGGCAGACTGACTGGGAAGGCCTGACCCAAAACAGAGGTGGGCAAGCCAGGCGAGGAGGAAAAGCCTTCCAAGGGGACGCCGTCCGAAGATAATATTCATCCTGGCCGTGGATGCAGTAAGGGTGGGGTAAAGGGGAGGTTTGGAGCCCCATGAAGCAAGAACTAGGGACTTAGGCGTCTTCATCCTTGGGCAGGGGGCCACCTTATGGGAACTGCCTCCCCAACTAGAACATCGAAGTCGTGGCAGGTGAGTAAGGGCAGCACCCATACCACCCAGGTTGCATCTGTGCTCGAACCCCACCCTGATGTCGCTTGGGGGCAAGGCGCCCAGTAAGAGAAGGCTGAAGCCGTACAACGCCCAGCGACCACTGCTAACTGGTCTCTCTGGTAAACAGTAAACCAATACAACTAAATGGCAAAGGCCAAGAGGATATTTGAACTAAACAGAAGTTATTCAAAAGTTGGAAGTCTAACCAATAAATCAGTGCATAATTAGAAGTGGGATTTAATTTAGAAGGGCCAAAAGTAGGAGTGGGTCATAAATAAAGACTGAGAATGACCGTGGGCTTGGAAAAGCTCATATGGAGAAGGATTGAAAAGCTTGGGATTGTTTAACCCAGAAAGAAGATGAATAAAATGGAAAATTTTAAACTATGTTAAATAATGAATGATAGATTATTTAGACTGGGAACTGTAGCATGAACTGAACTAATGTAGCTGATGTTAACATAGAGTATAATAATAGTGAAATATAACCATGTTAGTCTTGTCCTGTAAGCAACTTGAAAACTCCATTTTGTATCCTTCTGCTTGACATAAGCGAATGAACTTTGCATAGCCTTTATGTATGATTTGTGTGTGTTTGTATGAATGGTGTGTCCGAACCTCTATGTCTAACTCATGTAATCAGTAAACATGGCATCTTGCCTTATCCCCCTTTATAAAGTCTCACCCGTGATTTGAGCAATTGGCAATTTGAGTAACATTCTGGTGGAGAATGCCTGTGGGGGTGAATAAGGTTCTATGTTGCGGTTATTGATCAGTTTTGTGTTATCTGTATAGTAAGTTTTGCCTGTATATGTGTTTGTCTGTCTATCTGAAGGTGTGCACAGCGCCCAGTGGTAGAAGTGCCAGGTATAGTGGTCTCGGGTTAGACCGACCACATTAGAAAAATAGAGGAATGCCTGGAGATAGGCAATTTGTTTGACTTAGAGAATTTGAAGCCCACCTGTGGGTACTTGGATACTTGGACAAGTTGTTTGACTTGGAAATCCCACCTGTGGGTTGTGGATACTTAGAAGCCCACCTGTGGGTTATGGACTGCCGGGGTAGTCCGGACCACCTATAGAGAGGGGTCCATTGCTTTGGTTTGAGTTTTGTTTTCAGACTTGGTTATCTTGGAAATCGGACTTTTTGGCACGTTTTTACGGACTAGGATACTGGCTAAAATATATATCTAAGACTTAATATATATTATATATTATATAATATACCACCACACTCCATGAAAAAGGAGGCTGCAGCACTGTGGCTTATGGGAAGCTACTAAAAATCTGTTCCTCCGTCTAACTAACTGGTAGGAGGCATTTTAAAGGGGTTAGCTAAAATTTGTAGTAAGGTAAAGTTGTATGTTAATTGTGACTAGGGTTGTAATTTTTGTGCAGGAGAGGTGGTTTGTTACTGCTGACCAGAAAATTTTATTTGCCTGGGTCAGGCAGAGTAGTGGACATGAGTACATGCTTTGGTCCGCTTGGGATTAAATAAGAATCTCCTGTTGTGTTTGCAATGGGAAGCTAGGAGAGAGCAGAGAAAGTCACCTCTGTGCTGGAAAGGCTGTGTAAATGACAGGGTCCTTGGCAAGGGTTTACAGTCTTTTATGGATGGTTACAAGAGAAGTTGTGTGTTTTCTGTGAAGTTTGTAAGGCGTCAGTTACAAGTGCAAGTTATGGCAAGATAAAGTGTTATGCAGGCAGTGGAGCTTCAAAGTGATCAAAGATCATTAGAGAAATGTGAAACAGATACGTTGGGATCCTGTGTGCCTCCACCCCAAAAATAGAGGCAGCTGGTGGCACAGAAAGAGACAAGGTATGTTACTGGACATCTGCTCAGGCAGTGGCAGAGAATTTAAGTGAGGGGAAACTTGGTCCCCACCCCCCCCTCCAGGAACAGGAAGGGCCTAGAAGAGATAGAGATTGTTACAGGAGCCTAACAGCTTGTTTTGGGAAACATCAGGGTACAGCTGTGTAAACAGAGATCAGTGCCTAGAATTACTCTTGAGTTACTCTGGGCAGGGAAAG
>NW_005841961.1:3348017-3357520 GCF_000455745.1 Alligator sinensis | reverse complement strand
AAGAGCAGTGAGCTTATCAGAGGCATATTTTGTTTTTTCTCTGCAGAGTCATAGTCTGAAGGTTCCTTTCTGAGGTAGGAAAAGTTTTTCTGAAGGAATTGTGTGTGGTGTGCAATTTGTTGCCTGTGGTCTTCTGGAGGGAGCTAGAATGGAGCTTACTGGACTGTGTGTCTGTGAGGAGGAGAGACAGAGATTGTTTTTCATTTGTAGAAGGCAAGGCCAGCACAAAGTGTGCAGCTGTAAGAAAGAGAAAGAGAAATCAAGATTTGCTGGATGGATTGGTTTGCAGAGAGCAAGGCAAGAAGGGGCCACTGATGAGAATGGATTGTGAAGCCTGTAACTTAGAAAGGGTTACGGTTAAGATCTGTTAATGAAAGGAAAACTGAAAGTTAGGTAAAACCTAGAAAAAAGATGTGTTGGGATTCTAGAAAGTTGCTAAAGAGAAAAATCTGCTGGAGAAAGTATTGCCATGAGAGTTAAAAAAAAAAATTGCTAAATCCAGAGACCTGCTAAAAAGTAAGAGATCTCTGAAGGTGTTTGAAAACAGACACTCAGAGCACAGAAAGGGATTAAGAGTGGGTGCTAAAGAGCAGAGTCCAGCCAATGTTTGTGAGAGCATGGAAAACCAGGGACTCAGTCTGAAAGGTAGGTGAGGCAGAGTCAGTGACCTGGAGTCCAGGAGGGTTTAGATCAGGAGAGAATAGAACTGGACAAGCCCAGAGGCTCTGAGGGGAGCCAAGAGAGAGCGAGATCTGAGAGGGGTCTGCAGGGCCCTAGAAGAACAAGTGATCTGGTAGTCCAGAGAAGGGGCACAGAGAAAAAGACCACAGTTAGAGCTGCCAGAGCCAGGAGCCTGCAATCTCAACTGGCCCAAGGAGGGGCCAGGAAGCCCAAAAATGAGAAAGTGCGCCCATGAGGATTAGGGAAAACCATAGCAGGAGAGTAGAAAGTTTGGTCTCTGGTGTGACCTAAAACTGCCACCCTCCTGGGTGTGGTTAGTGTGGTGGAGCTACCTGTAGCAGGGTAGTCTCTGCAAAATGTCATATAATAATCACCATGGGGAATGGGCAGGGGCGAATATAGGGCGCCTTAAAGCCCTATCTTCCACCACCTTGTGGGTTACCCTTAACTGGGAAAACGCTAGGGGGAGCATACCCTGGCAGAAAAACCTTTAGTAAAGGCCAAAGAAAAAGAATAGAGAAAAGTAGAAAAATGAGCTGGGAGGCAAGTATGATAGAGAGAGATATGGAAAGTGTTTAGAAAGAAAGGAAGGAAAAGATAAGAGATTAACAGTTTAAATGCTAGAGCAGGTAGGAGGAAAGATTAAGAATGTAATTTTAAAAATAACTGCTTTAAAGCAGGGAAAAAGATACAGTTGCTTTAAAAAAAAAAAAAAAAGTTAGGTCCTGATCTCAGGAGTGCCTGAGGTCATGCTGTGGTCTGGGTTAAGTACAACAACTTCTATCGCTGGTCCAATAAGAAGGAAAAATGTTGTATGTTTGCTGTGTGTGTGTATTGCAAGGCAGGAAAAGTGCTGGAAATAAGTATCTGCAATCTCATTAGTAAAGGGGGTGAGAAATTTTTTTTTTGACCTCCCCTCACTCCTCAGAAATAGTGTAAGTCTTTTACAAAGGAAAGTGTCAACAACTTCAGGCAAAAAATAAATAAATAAAATAGGGTGTTTATAAAAACTTGGTACACATCAGCACTGTAAATGTGTAAATATGAATAATATTTTACTGCAAGGAGTTTTCCTTGGCAGGTTGGTGTGTGTTTGTTTTTCTTTCTCTCTCTCTTTTGCAGAAGCTATAGTGTAAAATCTAATCTAGGAGCAAAGGTGACTAAAGAACTATGAGGCCATCAACAGTGTTTTCCTCTCCTAAGCCATGGTTTTATCATCACAGCAGAATTGTTTTGTCTGCCTGTTTTGTGTTGTTTGTCCTGTTGTGTTGTTTTTGTTTATTTAGTGGATCAGTTTATTTTAAGTTTGCAAAAGTTTAAATGTATATAAATATCATAAAGTGTAATAAACATTATTGGTAATATTCTCTCTAAAAATTAAATCTGTCTGTGCATCCCAGACCAGAACACTTCTGTCCAGTTGGACTGGAAAGTTGTTCTAATCTTTGAAACAAAAAACAGCAATTCATATAAAAGTTTCAAGTTGTAAAGTTTACTTGTTTAGCAAAATGGGATTTAGTAAAAAAAAAAGAAAAAAAAAAGTAATATGTGTGTTTAGTAAATAACCTGATGAAATGTTTTTAAGGCTATAAAGGAAATCTCATTTGTATTTAAATACTATTTATAACACCAACATAACAGGATGTGTATGAAAACTGCATTAACCCATTGTTTTATAGAAAAAGTTGATAAACCTAGCACCTCAGTATTTACATAAAGAAGTAAGGAAACACTTTATTGATTAAAGCAAAATACAAAATGGGCGGCCCATGAAGTTGGTGATGAATGTGGATCAGTTTAATGATGTGGGAGATACCACTAACTATGACATGAATAAATGGTTGGCACAGTTAAAAAGAAAAAATTGGCAACCCATTTTATGGGAAATTAATGATCAGTTATGTATTTATAACTGGGATAGAAAAGAAACATACTTTGGATTCCAAGTGAATTGAACTAGTGCGTATCATTAACCATCTTAGTACAGTGGTATATAAAATACAATTGGAAAAAAAATCAAAATAGGTACATGTATTTCAGTTAAAGTTATTCAGTGGTGTATGAAATTTAATGTATTAAATTTATTTAAAACCACAGGATGCCAATGACACCGATGGACTAAAGGACCAGTAGTTGTTAAACACTGATAAAGGAGAACAAGTGTTAATTTGTATTTGTTGTTGTGTTTTTCTATTTTTAATATATTTGTGTCTCATAATATTTTGACTTAGCTTTGCTAATTGGATTTTTGGTTTGGTTTTTTTTTTTGCTTTGTTAAGTAGACCCTTAATTTCAAAAGTGTGTGTAACCTCCCTAACTGGTCTCTTAAGTATGAAGATAATTTGAGCATTACCAAACACACACCCAGAGATATCATGGTCATTCACAACCCTCCCATTTGTTCAAAGAAAGCACATTTGGACCCCTCATTTAATTGGCAAATATCTAAATGACCAAAACCAAGTTGTTGATTATCGTATGTGTAGTAAAATGGACTGATAATCAATGGATATATCCCACATTGCCGCTTTTGGAAAAACCCTGCTTATTCCAGAGCGACAGACTAACTACATGTTATTAGAATAAATTAGATAATAGCACAACCAAACTGTATTTTAATAGAATAAGTTGTGTGTGGTGCGACTCAAGCAAATTATTTGACAAGGAAAAAAAAAATGCTTAATTTTCTCCCATGCAGCAATGTATGTGTAATACCACTGTTATTCAAACTCCACTTTTCATGTATTATTTTATAAAACAAATAATTCAGGATATAGGTATAAAAGATAACAATTTGCTAAATTTTAATGTTTCCATAGAAGTCAGTTAAACAACCCTGATCAACCTTCTGATGCAAAATTTGCAAATAACCCAATTAACCACTGCCACTCATAATAATGCACAAGTTCACAGTATTTCTATATTGCATCTAGGTAAAGAAATCCTGAAGGTTTCAGAACAAGCCAAACAAATGTTAGCATATCATTGGTATGACATCTTCACAGGATGGGCTCCTTCAGGGACGGCTATTCTTAATATCTTGCTGCACTCTACGATAATATTGTTTCTCTGAATGAAATGTTTATTTCTTGTCATGTGTTATATGTGTTGTTGAATAAATTCAATGCATCCAAAACTTCAAGAACTGCAATTGAAAACAAAGTATTTTTTTATCAGACAAATGTAGTTTATGACCCATTCATCACTGATGTTTGAAGGATCAAAGGGGGGACATGTAGCATTAACTAAACTAATGTAGCTGATGTTAACATAGAGTGTAATAATAGTGAAATATAACCATGTTAGTCTTGTCCTGTTTCATAGTTTCATAGTTGGTAGGATCAGACGGGACCTAAGTAGATCATCAAGTCCGACCCCCTGCCATGGGCAGGAAAGGATGCTGGGGTCAAACGACCCTGGCTAGGTGATTATTAAGCCTCCTTTTGAAGACCCCCAGGGTAGGAGCGAGCACCACTTCCCTTGGAAGTTGGTTCCAGATCCTGGCCGCCCTGACTGTGATGTAGTGCCTCCTAATATCTAGCCTGAATCTACTCTCAGTCAACTTATGGCTGTTATTTCTTGTTACTCCCGGTAGTGCTTGGGGGAACAGGGACTCTCCCATAGCCTGCTGGTCCCCCTTCGCCAGTTTGTAGACAGCCACCAGATCCCCTAAGCCTTCTCTTGTGGAGGCTGAACAGGTTCAGGTCCTGTAGGCTCCGCTATTGGGGCCTGCCTTGCTGCTCCCAATCATGTGAGTGGCCCTCCTCTGGACCCTCTTGATGCTGTCCACATCCCTCCTGAAGTGCGGTGCCCAGAACTGGACACAGTACTTCAACTGCGGCATGACCAATGTTGCATAGAGGGGGAGGATCACCTCCTTGGACTTGTTCCTGATGCACCTGTGGATGCATGACAAGGTGTAGTTAGCCTTACTGACCACGTCCTCACATTGGCGACCCATGTTCATCTTGGAGTCAATAGCGACTCCAAGATCCTTTTCTGCCTCTGTGCTGACGAGAAGGGAGTTCCCCAGCCTGTAGGTAAGCTGATGGTTCTTCCTCCCCAGGTGCAATACCTTGCACTTGTCTGTATTGAAACTCATCCTGTTCTCATCCGCCCACCCCTGTAACCTGTCCAGATTTCGTTGCAGCCTGTCCCTCTCCTCCAGCGTGCCCACTTCTCCCCACAACTTAGTGTCATCTGTGAATTTGAACAAGGTGCTTTTCACCCCCTCGTCCAAGTCGCTGATGAAGATGTTGAACAGTGCAGGCCTGAGGACTGAGCCCTGTGGGACCCCGCTGCCCACTATCACTCTCTGGGTGCGGCCCTCCAGCCAACTAGTGACCCATCTGACTGTGTAGGTATCGATGCCACAGTTGCCTAATTTCTTAATGAGAATGGGGTGAGAGACAGTGTCGAAGGCCTTCCTAAAGTCCAGAAAGACTACGTCCACTGTGACACCTGCATCCAAGGATTTTGTGACCTGGTCATAGAAGGCCACCAGGTTGGTCTGACAGGACCTGCCTTGAATGAACCCATGTTGGTTGCCCCTAAGCATGATCAGGCATGTAAGCAACTTGAAACTCCATTTTGTATCCTTCTGCTCGACATGAGTGAATGAATTTTGCATAGACTTTATGTATGATTTGTGTGTGCTTGTATGAATGGTGTGTCCGAACCTCTATGTCTAACTCATGTAATCAATAAACGCAGCACCTTGCCTTATCCCCTTTATAAAGTCTTGCTCATGATTTGAGCAATTGGCAATTTGAGTAACAGAACAAGAGTGGAATGAAAGGGTGGAATATTCATAACAGATAAGACAAATATCTGTTACAGGAGACCCTCGCTATTCACAGGGAATACGTTCTAGAGATCCCTGCAAATGGAGAAATCCGCGAATGCTGTACTGCGTTGTCTGCATTGAAAACTTGTTCAGGCTATAACGCTTTCCTCAATGATTTTAAGAAGCTGCGGGGGATAATCCTGCGCTGCTTCATGGTCTGCTGACGCTGATTCCCCCATCAACTTCACATTATGTAGGCTGTGCCTCTTTTTAAATTTCTTGAACCACCCCTTACTTGCAGAGCTCAGTGACAAAGTGTCATCATGCTGTGTGGGGAGAGAGTGTGGCGCACCACAAATATTCGAAACCATGAATTGCAAATCCGCAAATAGCAAGGCTTTCCTGTATTTTGTATAATAGATCTGTGGAACTCTCTGTCATAGGCAGTGGGTAACATCAATAATTTAATAAGATTCAGAAAGGTTTTGAACCTTTATATGGCTATCAAAAGCTGCCATATTAAATGTCACGTTTCTGGGTTTAAGCCAGTCTCTACCTATGTGAGATCAGATTATAGTGTAATTCTGGGGACAGCACATTGGCCTACACCAGAATGCTTACACATTCCTATGAACCATCTGGCACTAGCACCTGTCAATATCCTGGAGTAGAAGGATACTGTTTTTATCCAGCGTGGCTATTCATCTATTCCTCTTCTGAGTAAGATGGTGGAAAACAAGTGTCTTTCTTTAGGTTCATAAATGTATCTCCCTTTGCATTCTTACAGTACCAGACACTCTATAAGTACTCAAATAATTGAAAAAAGCATTACATATGCTTGGGAGATGGAAGAAAGTGCTGCCTTTTGTTGGAGCATATATTGGACAATACTAAAAATTATTCAATCAGATTAGACCATCAGTGATATGATCTACTATGCAAAGTTCTATATTTCTACACATCTTAAAACAAAGTTCTGCTTGTCACAACCCAAAGGGTGTGATTTTTGTTTTTGTGTGCTTCGGAACTGCTAAATTGTTCCCGCTAAATTACAGCTTCTTTGCACGGTGGAGTTTTCTGCTGCAAAAGAGAACCCTGGTGCAAGGGAGAATTTCCTGCCAATTTGAAGCTTTCTTTGCAGGGTGCATTTCTTTGTTGCAGCACAGAAATGCTCGTTGCAAAGAGTTCCCGCCATTTGTATGCTAATTCGAGTCCCATTACTGGCCAGTTCTAAATTATTCACACGTGGCGGCTAGTGATTGGCTTGCTAGCCGTATAAAAGGCTTGAGTGGTTTCCGCCCAAGTTGGAGGACTCCACGAACAAGGGAGGAGGAGACTTCATGCTGTGTGAAGATCTCTAAGCGCTGCGGATCCTTACGGACCCAGTGCATTTCAAGCAGGCAACAGAGGTCTGATCAACCTCTAGCCTCTCCCCGTCGTCGCTCGCAGTCCAGACGTATCCCTTCCCGTGCGCAAAAGAACCGGACCCACGGAGCCTAGCAAACTTCGTGTGGATGCAGAAGGACCCACGGAGCCTAGCAAACTTCGTGTGAGTCCTTGCTGGATGACTTCAGAGCTCTTCTACCCGGGTTCGAGTCCTGCAGGTTTATCTTCCCGTCGCCGAAAACCCTTTGCGATGTACCCTCGTGCCCTGCAGGTTCGAGTTTTGTTTTGTTTTCTGTCTGTAACTGCAACTCAAGCAAGTTTTCCAGCCTACATCACTGCCATCTCGGTGTAAGTAAACAATCTTTAAAACTACCGCTACGCGTTTGTGCCTAATTCCAGCTTGACGGCCTTCCCTCTCCGACCCGGCGTGCCCGGGCTGCTGGCCACAGCCCGCGTGCAGCATGGAAAAGGGCTCGGGTCGCTCCCGGCCCGCACACTGCTCACACATGAAAAACGTTTGATCTTGGATCTTCTCATTCCATCTCCATTTCAACAGTTGAGTATGAAACCTCTGGATTTCCTACTGAGATAAAAAGGCCTCTGCTGTTGAGATAAAATGCAAAATTTGTCAATAGTTATGATTTAGGATAAGGATTGGTCACCTGGATTCAGGAAGAAATTTTGGTATTCAGCTTATGGTAAAATATGGAATAATTAGAGATGGAGCCATATATTTATGGTGGATGTCTGTATGCAGAGCTTATACGAAGTCCCCCCTCTCCCTATAAGAGTGATACAGGCTAACAAGTAGCAAGTCTTCCTTTCTGTGTGTTGCCTATGCCAAATTACTAATCCCTACTAACCTAGGAATCAGAAGGCCCTTTATTTTTTCTTTTAATTTTATTTTGGAAGAGATTTTTTTTCCATTTCTTCAGTTTCACAGAGATTTCACCTCATGGTGTTGCTGTGTAAGAACTGTATTTCCATAGTTTCCTTCATTACATTGTTTAATTTGTGCGAGTAATGGTTTTAAATATGGTGATGTACATTTTTGTTAGTCAAAAATATGAATGCTTTACTTAAAGTAACCACTATGCCAATAGGTTAATAAAAAATACTTTACCAGATAGAAAAGGCATAAGATAAAGACAAACAATATTACTGGAAAAAAATCAAAACTTTAATACAATTGTAGTGCTTTGGGAAATATACAGGGCGAATAATAGGGTTTAATTTATAAACAAAAAGATACAACAAATGCTTTTGCAGTCAAAATGACCCTAGTACAGGCAGTCCTCGACTTAGAACTTTTTAAGTTACAACATTTCGCACTTACAACATTTCTAAATTAACACCCTGTTTCAACTTTATGATGTCAGTTTTGACTTTACAACGCTTGATCCAATGCGATGCCACGCCAGTGAATAAGTTCGCTGCGTTGCTCATCTCCCTGGAGAACATCTGTTCAAACTTCCTTGGACGCTTTCTTTAAGAAAGCAGACAAGACTCCAGAAAAACCTGCAGGCAAAACTCCTGAGAAGTCTGCAGCCAAGAACACTTCAAAAAGTCCAACCAAGAGCCTTTCAAAAACTCCAGCAAAGTCACCTCAAAGAAGTCCTTCCAAATCAATGATTGCTATTTACAATATAAATACATTAATGTAGCTATATTATACATCTATAATTGATCGAGTACAAAATTCTGGGGTATTTCTGGGGAAAATAGGGTATCCGGCCCTGGTTCAGGAACCAATCCCCCATTTATAACATTGTTTCTTATGAGAAAATTGGTTCCGAGTTGCAACGTTTCGACTTAGGAGGTGGTTTTCAGGAACCAATTGTGTCCTAAGTCGGAAGACTGCCTGTACAGCAAACCAATATGCCTCTGTCCCATCCTGAAGAATTAGGAGGTTAGACATCAATCTCAATGTCCAAACCATCTTTGGCCTTTCTGTTGAGGCTGAAAGGAAGTTGTCTAGTCCAGAGTTGTCTACTCCTTTGTAGTGGGTGGCATGGCCCCTTACCTGGGACCTCTTGAGTGTATATTGAAGAAGCAAGATCTTGGCTGCTGTGGTTCCCCTACTTTACCTGTGACAGGTTAGCGTGTTGAGTGTATGTTGTGTCAGGATTGAGGGTAGTTTTATGCAGAGTTTAGATTATGGTTGTAAAGGATGGTTCAGATAGAGATGATCGTGCCTCAGGCCCCCGGGGCTGGATTAGACTGGAGGTCCCTTCCAGCCCTACTTCTCTATGACTTCTGAGATGTCAAACTCGGTTGGCACCGTGGGCCAGATGGGTGGCATGGGGCTGGTCCACCTGCTGGATTACTGGTGTTGGGCCAGCTCCATGGGCTGGAGTGGGCCCATGGATCCTCCCCCCACACCTCCTTCTTGCATGCCAGCTTAAGCACCTGCTCTGGTCTGGCATTGAGCTGCACACCATAGGCGACTCGGAGGACAGGGCACGTGCACCCCTAAGATTTGCTGCCTCCAGCTTCTGCGGGCGGTTGCTGCTTGCGACCCCCTGCCCCGCCAACGCCGTGGGCTTGTGCGGGCGGTCGCGGATCGCGATCCCCCCGCTGCCGCCGACGCCGCTTCCGTGGGCAGTCTGTGCTTGTCACCCCGCCTCCCCCGACAGTGCCACCCACCAAT
>NW_005841961.1:3339146-3347658 GCF_000455745.1 Alligator sinensis | reverse complement strand
CGGGGGGGCGGCGCGCGGCGTCCCTGGGGACCGCAGCTGGGAGCCGAGGCTTCCCCGCGGGGCTGTCGTGGGGAGAGGCGCCCGCTCGGTACCGCCCCCCACGCAGCTCTCTCTGCGGGGTCGCCAGGCTCGTGGACCGCATGGGGGGCCGGCCTCCGAGCCGTGCCCGCGGGCTCTGCCCAGGGTGCCACCTCTTGGCCTCTCGGCCTCATTTTTCCTAGGCAGGAAGCAAGCTGCCTTCATCTCTCTCCTTCCAGCCTTGTGACGCGAAGGGAGAGCCCCGCTCTTGCCTCCTTGAAGGCAGAAGAATAGACTTTCTGCCGCCTCCTTTCCTTGGCAGCTGCTGCCTCAGGAGGGGAGCGCCTCTGTTCTGCCCCCTCTGTTTGTTTTTAAGTGTCAGTACCCACAATCCCTCCGTGATTCCCCAGCTGCACCTCAGTAAAATCATCGTTCCACTGAATTTTATTCCTGGCAGGACTCTGCGTGTTGGTTTTGGCATAGCTACCTAAGGGTTTTTTTTCAGTGATTTGCAGCTCAGGGAAGCTGCGAGCAGGAGCTGGGGGACCGGCGCTGTTTGCATCTTCAGGAAGACATCACTGCGCACCTTTGTGGTTGTCCACGCGGGGGTAATGGCCAGGAATTTATTTCTAAATGAGAGTCTGCATTCATTAGAAATTGATGGTTAATCCAGGGGTGTTCAACCTCTGGCCTGCGGGCCAGGAACTAAGTTATCCACAGTATCTGGAACCATGGGGAGTCCCAGGCCCTACCTACTGGATCTGGCAGCCAGTGCTGGTGCAGGTGTGGCAGGAAGGGGATGTGTCAGGCCCCCAGGGCCCAATCCCAGTTTGCAGGTGGTGGGGCTGGGCCCTTAGGAACCAATCCTGGCATATGGGGGTGGGAGGGGGTGGTGCTGGGTCCCTGGGAACCAATCCCAGCAGGAGGGGGCAATGCTGAGCTCCACAGTCCTAGCTGGCCTGCAAAAGGGCCCCACACCACTGGTCTGGCTGGTAGAGCACCACTGACTTAATCCCTTGTCTCATCTATTGTCATCAGGGAAGGTTTCTCACTTGGCAAGTCAAGTAACACGTTTTTTATACGGTCTCAAAATATAGCAATTGTGCCATCGTGTGGTGTGGGTGATACAAATCATGAAGGAGAAGCAGTCAGGGCAAAGCAGATTGATATTTGAAAACTGGCTTCATTTCTCTTTCATATAGTAAATATTTGCAATATTAGAAGAAGTTTTAATCTGAGTCTCTCTTCTATGTTGTCCTCCTAAATAGTGTTTTGGAACATCAGTGTGATGTACACTTGTCTGAATCTGGTTCACAACCAATGTATTTTTACAGACCACTGAAGTAGTAACTTTTTTTTTCTTCTTTGAACAAGTACGGTGATCTATTTTAGCTGTAGAAGGTTGTCAAGCAATACATTTTCCATCACAAAAACAAGTGCTATCAAGTGGGCAAGAGCTACTCGGAGGAAAATATAGGATGTTCTGTGAAATATAGGATTGTCTGTGACATGCCCAATAATTCTTGAATGACGTGATTGAGTTTTAGATCTTGTTTAGAAGCTTTTAAGTAGTTCACATTTAAATGAATATTTTTAAATGTTTTTCTCAGGAGAGCTGTATCGACTTTTGGTTGGTACAGAATATGTTGTTGGACGCAAGAGCTGTGCAATTTTAATTCAGAATGATCAATCAATCAGTAGAAATCATGCAGTACTGATGGTCAGTCCTCCTGAATCTAACCTTGTAAGTAATCACTTTGCTGTATTATGGTTACATCATGTAGATGGATAAACTGGCCTGATGTCATTGATCCACTCCTGTTCTAACAAACCTACGCTTTAGCAATGAAACCAAGGGATACCTGGTTTTTTATATTGATTATTTTGAGGGGCTTTTCTAAATGGGGAGATTTACTGGCGCACTTACCCCACTACTGCCATCTCTGTCACTGTATAGACTCTCTTATTTCTGAGTAAATGTCAACACAGGGGTTATTAGTCAAAATATCACAGTTTAAGTATACTGGTGCATTCCCCTGTGTATATATGATCCCTGAGATTTGGTATTGAAATCTGCTTCATCCTTTCTGTTCCACAGTTAGATCTTTGAGGTCTTATTGTCATGTTTCTGTTTAGAGAAATGTAGAAATAAGCCATTAAAAGCATACTGAGTAAAGTTAGCAGCCCAGAACTGTCCTGCTATCGGTTGCTCAAGCACAGTTCTCATTGGTAGCTTCAGGTAGATCAGTGGGGGGTTTTACTAGAATGCACCAATACATTGGTCCCATAATGGGTCAGTACCGCTTATAAGGCAAATTTAACAGTATTGGCAATAGGCTTTTTTTGGCTGATGCATCCAATAATGCTGTCAATTAAATGCCTCGTGCATGCAGGTGGCCGGCAGCATGGAGAACAGTTGGTCTGGCTGGTAAGTCTGCGGGGGAAGGGGTTGGGTTGGGGGGCAGATCGAGGCCCCAGCGGTGAGGGAAGGAGTGGGGCTGAGCCTGGCACTGTGGCAGGTGCTGCACAGCCAGGGCAGGGTACGGGATGGAGCTGTGAACGGCTCATTCCAGAGCCTCTGGGACAGGGGAGGCTGCTCCCACTGCTGCATGCACCTTAGGAGGGCATGGGGCGGGGGGGGTGCCCCCGGATCTGCGTGTGGGGCAAGGGCGGGCTGCTGCTGCAGGCTGGGCCAGGGGCGGCACCAGGCTCTTCACGGCAAGGAGTTGGGCCAGGGCTGCACTTGGGGCAGGCAGTGGCGGTGCTGGGAGTAGGGGCTAGGGGAGCTATGATGAATTTTCGGGTGGCTGCAGTCCCCCCTCCCTGCAATAGCTCTTCTCTGTGTCACTCACCTGCCCCCAGCACAGCTTGGCCCAGCCCCCCACTGGGAAGAGCCCAGTGCAACCTGCCCTTGCCCTGCACACAGATCCAGGCGAACACGCCCCCCATGCTCTCCCGGGGTGTGCATAGCAGCGGGAGCCACTCCCCCGCATCCCTGGACAAGCTGCTTGTGGTGTGCTCTGCCCTGGATGTGCAGCACGTGCCTTAGCCCTGCTCTCTCCTTCACTGCAGGGGGCTCAATCTGCACCCCACCCCCTTCCCTCACAACAGACTTTCCAGCTGTACACTGCTGTTCAAACTGCCCAGCTGCATATCGGTATCTGCTGATATGGCTCATGAAAAATTGGCTATCGGTATTGACTCAAAAAATCTCTATCAGTGCACCCCTAGTTTTTTACACTTATAAAAGTAAACAGAGCTTGCAAACAGTGTCTCTTACAAAAATACTTTTAATATTATACTTTGCTGCTTTGACTAAGTCAGTGATTTTCAACCAGGGTGTCACAGCATCATGGGATGTTATGAGATCTTTCTAAGGGTACTGCTGCACGTAGGCCCTGTGCAAGGATGTAAGTGTTCACTCCTTCAACCCCTTGCCCTGCACCCCACACCCACCCCAACATCCCACAGATGGGCAGCACCTACAGCTGGTCCTCTAGGGACTCGCAATGCCATTTCTTGCATCACAGCAGGCCCCATTCCAGCTGCCCCTGTACTCTTGAGAAGCATGAGCTACTGCATGCAGAAAGGTGGGTAGGGGATGTCAGGCTGCACTTTTCAACTTGTCTCATCCCTCTGCTCCTCCCATGCTCTTGGGGGCTGGCAGAAGGGGCCATGAGGGCTGGTAATTCCAGTTACCAGCATCCAGGTTCCCAGAGGAGGAGCCATGGCAGCGGGGGCTGCGTTCACCTCCTCAGGCACAAACTAGTAGTTGGGAAGGTTGTGGGGGGAGGGGGCAGACTGTATTTCTGTGTTTTTTGTGTTTCATTTTTTATTTTAACTTTTCACTTTAGACTTTGTAGCCAAGACAGTAAATATGATCCTTAAACAGCACATCCTTGCATAGGGAGGCAGAGTGTTATGTTTATGCCCAAGGTTATCTTATGAGAAATGGGGTTTAAAAAAATATTTTTGTATTGTCTCTGCATAAAAAAAACCCATAAGGATTTCCAGTTTTGTATGTCTTCTTTTTTAGAGAGCTCAGGGCTAGTTTTCCCAGGGGTCAGTGCCTTTTTGAGCTCTTTTGAAAATCAGACCACATATTTTGTTGTGAGAAACTGTGATTCCCAACTGGGGTGTCTTGTGATCTTTTTAAGGGTGTTGTGGGATGTGACGAGGTAAATACTGTAATAAATTTGTCTTTGAAATGGGGTGCTGCTAAATTCAGAAAAGTTTCAGAGCAATGCCTGGAGTCTAAAAAGGTTGAGAACCTCTGAACTAAGTGTAACCTTTACATGGGTTATGTAACAAAATTTAAAATTGAAATAGACCACCAAAGAAAGAGACTGTAACAATTAACAATCTTGAAGATGATTGATTTAAGGCATTTGGATATAAATAATCAATTACCCTTACAGTTTTGTGGATTTTTTGAATGATATAAAATGCAACCTGAAATGTTGCAGGGAGTTTACCTATATGCATTGGGTTAATCTGACTAGCAACAGATAGCATATATAAACTATAAGGGTAATAGAGTCCATTTGTAGTTTCTAGGCCAGTCACAGAGAGAAAAAATGGTCGGGGACATAGCATTAAACTAAAACTTAACACTAGGCCGTATACTATAATGCACTAAAAAGGAAATATGCAGAGGCAAGCAATACACTCCAACATCACACTGAGCTATTGCAGCTTCCCTGTAGTGGTACGTGAATAAAGATGTTGTGGCAGAATGCCCTCCCAGCATCTTCGTAGACCCTTCTATTAAGTTTTCCCTTGCTATTGTTTTCTTACCTGTCTATCACTCCGATTGCTAAGCAACGAGCTCTGCCTATGGGACCTGGGCAGGTAAATTCCTGAGGGAGGGGAAACCTGCTCCAATTGTTCAGTTTCTTGCCTTTGAAGGTCATGTGACTAGTTCTCTCACCTGTCTCTCAACCTGGTTGCTTGGGTTGCCCTAATAATAGGGGTTAGGGTATTTACCTTATTGCAAGGGGGTAGGGACCCACACCACCAGATGACAAGTTTTGTTTTTAAACTGATTGGCTTGCATTAAACACCTGCCTTATTGGACCTGGAAGGTGAGATCACTTGAAAGCACCAGGCATCTGCCAATGGCACTGCTTCTAGTGGGAACTTAGTGATGAGGTCACAGTAGGGATATATAGATTCCCTTTTTCCTAGAAGGTGCAGAACCAGCATAGAGAGTCATTTTGGAATGCATGGAAAGAGCTCCCATGCTGAAGCCCTAGGCTCTGTGGGGTGGTGTGGGCGAGGAGAGAGCAGCTGAACAGCTGCCACTCTCTCCCTCTGTCTCTTGTAACTGGATACACAATGAACTGCCTGCCTCCAGTGGATAGCAGCCAGCCTCTGGATGATACTTGCGAGTAAGCTATTTGAAACCTATATAGATATATAGCTTGCTGTACAGCAGGTGCACGATCAATGGCTACCGAGCCACACTATTTGCTCTAAGGTTATTCTTTGATGTTGCTCTATCCTGTATTCTGCCCCAAACCTCCTCCCTGTAATCAATAAAGTTCTCCATTGTTCTAAGCGTGGTGAATTGGCTGGGAGAGGGAGAGAGGCATGCCTTCATGTCTCCTTGGTCCAGCTGACTAATGGAGACTACTATTTGTGCTGTACGCCAAGGGAAGCACTCCCAGTTTTTGCAGTGGGTCAAGTACCCTCAAGGTCTACAAGGCCTGTGTATCCCAGGGGGCATGGGGCCAAGACTCCTGGGCAGTGACCCCAGGTCACTGGTGTACTCCAGGAAGGGGTTGGCCAGACGTGAGGCACCCCCAGGGAGGGTGAGCCCTGAGTACTCTGAGCCTGGTAGGTGGTCGGGCGCAGTGAAGTGGGTGGCTCCTGCTGACGGGAGTGCCTCCTGCTGGCGCACCCCAGATGTAATGGTATTATGAAAACTTTTTAAAAAATAGAGAACAATGAATGATGGGAAAGAAAAAAAAAACAAACCTAATGCTCTTAGAGATTTTTTTCTGCAGTCCTTTGTAAAGGAAAGTGGGTAACAAACTTTAAATTGCATAACCAACATCATTTCCCCAATATGTATTTTGGAGGCAGGGGTAGTAATATAAGTAATTCATGTGGGCTTTCATTGTATGGTTCTGCAGCTTGTTGTTCTGTAATGATTGAACTTTTCTGACTAATAAGACTTCATTTTATGTTCTTTTTCAGAGTCAATCAGTTACAGTCCCTGTTTTGACAGTAAAAGATACTTCTAAATATGGTACCTTTGTTAACGGAGAAAAATTATTGAGTGAAACTTCAAGAACTTTAAAGTCAGGTGACAGAGTCAATTTTGGAGTCTTCGAAAGCAAGTTTAGGTGAGAACAAGGTGTATTGATTCTAAAATACTGACCATGAAATTTCAGCTGTATCTGATTTTTTTTTAAAGATTATCACAAGTGGGGCTTGCAAAGGTAACGTTACCAAGAAAATAAAGTCTTATATAGTGATAAAGTAAAGGTAATTAAATAAAGGGATACTTGTTATATATTGGAAGCCTGTAACTTTTGAGTAAATTTTCTTTTCCTTATGAATTGAGAGTAAAAACAATTTGTAGTAAGAGGTCAACACCATAAGCAACTCTGCACCATAAATGCTGTATATCCTAAAAGTATCCCAAGGAAAGATTAAAACCATATTTAATAAAACTAATCCCAAAATGCAAGTAGTTGCAAAGGTGGCAAAAGAAGGAATCACTGTCATTATTTAAAGTAGGCTGCAGGCTTGCGTTGTTGCATTTGATTGTGGTGCTGGCAGAGCTACTTATGTCATTACTAGCAGACAAAATCATTTCTTCAGCATTTACAACAAAAAGCTGTTGCAGATAGCACATTTTAAATGTGTTATGCTAGAGAAACAAATACAGTGACATTAAATGCATCATGACTTTTTCACCAAGAAGTTTACCAGCTTATAATAAAAAATCTGTTTCTTTATTCTTTGCTAAAGCCAAAATTTGTACTTTGTGATCCTGTGTAGAAGGTCGGCCAGTTTAAAAGAGGGGAAGGGCATTACCTCATGCAAGGGTAAAACCAAAGAACAATGTGCAATATACTGTAGGGAGAGAAAGTGATTTATTACTAAAGAATTTAGACACTAAATTTTTCTCTTCTAACAGGTAACAGTTGGTAGTAGAAATCTACATGTTGGTGAATCACAATTTAAAATAATGGGTTGTTTTAGCACAAAAACTCTTAGGGCATGTCCAGATGAGCACTGTCATAGTGCACAGTCTGGTGTTCTCTGCACTGCACACCACTCCAGGTTTTTTTTGAGCACTGGATATCCAGGGGTCAAAAAAACACCACCGGGGCGGGGGGAAACTAAAGCAGCTCACGCTTGGGCAGTGTGCGCTGCTGAAAAATGGAACCGAGCCACATTGTGGCTGCCAGCCAGGCTCCACCCTGCAGGATTGCCACAGCTGCAACCCTAGGAGGCCCCCAGAACCCCAGGTAAGGCTGCTGGGATCAGCACTGGACTGGCCCCAGCCTCCCTTACTGCCCCCAGGGTAATTTGCTGCACACCGAAGTGTGGGTGGCACAGGCATTCCCTGGGGAACCAAACATCCACACACGTCTGGACTCACCCTTAGATTGTAACAGATTTGGAAGATCTCTTGGCATATGCAATAACCCCTTACTACAGATTCTACCACTTGTAGTGTATTATTCTGTATATTTTTCAAGGAAATATTTGTGTGTAGTGTTGACCTATTCAGTTTTTGGCTACAACCACTGCTGATTAGTTATATTTTTTTTTTCTTATGACTAGCTGTAATTCCTATTAATGGATGCATACTGCACAGCACAGAGAGAATGAGTCATAGCCAAAGGATAAAATGTAGGTTTCTGAGGCAAGACTTAAGAGGAAAATTGTTGAGGCAAAGGGATACAGTGAGATAATATGATATCCATGCAGTTTCTTTCTAGCACCTGCCTTCTAGCATCTCTCTATTCTTAGTAAAAGAAGGGAAAAGACAGGGGTCAGTCTTGTAATAAATTCTGTTAAAACAAATTAATTGGGTAGATGCATAAGGTAAAACTCCTTTTTGAGGGACTCTGTGTTAATGAAAGTTCACTGTAGGTTAGACAATAGGCACATTCTTAAAATAGGTGCAATATTGCTTCTTTTAAAGTTGAGTGAACTTTATTTATATGGAGTATGCTTCTGAATATACCTGGCACATCCTGTTCTTAAAAGGTCTTTTATTTTAAAAATTCTTAAAAGAACTCCCCAGTCAGTGGTTCCAGGCTTTCAGATTTCCAGAAGACCTGGCTCTCAGACTCCTTGCCTGCTGGGACTGTAAGTTGCTGGGGTGCCTCGTAAGGGTCAAACCAAAATCTGAATTTGACTCTCCCTAAACAAAATTTTGGAATTCCCTTTCCATAGGATATTTTAAAAGTTTCACTTTTCCTTCTGTTTTGGAACATATTTTCTTTTAATTTCAGAGTTCCCTGATGAA
>NW_005841961.1:3319742-3339136 GCF_000455745.1 Alligator sinensis | reverse complement strand
TTGTGCCTGCTCTATCCTTTTGTAATGTTTTGCTAGAACAGTTTAGACCATTCTCTTCTTCAACTTGTTTTTTGCAGAATAGAATATGAACCTTTGATTGTCTGCTCCTCCTGTTTAGACGTCTGTGGAAAAACTGCTTTAAACCAAGCCATTCTGCAGCTTGGAGGCCTTGTAGTGAATGAATGGACAGAAAAATGCACTCACCTGGCTATGGTATCAGTGAAAGTTACTGTGAAGGTATGCTGAGCTTCTCTGCAATCGTTTTTTGCATGGAATGGCTGGCTGTGGTAGCCCAGCCCCATTGAAGTTGGTGGCAGAACTTCAGTTGACTTTGGTCCAGGTTTTCAGCTATGAAACTAGTTTTTGGGTAATAGGTCTGCAGATGCAAAGTCATTATAACATTTCCCTATAACAGTAGAATGTAAAATGTTTATTGTGGGAAAGTGTTCTGCAGTTGTCAGCTGTTTCTTAATATGATGCAACTTTCTGGGTTTTATTTCCTTCTTTGCCTTGATAATTGAAAAGGCAAAAGAGGCTAGCAAACTAAGCAGCAGTCAGAGTGACGTAGGGGTAGCCCATACGTTTCTGTGTATTGGGTTTGTGGGCCCAGTTCGTTTAATTCTTAATCCTTGGATCTGAAAGTCACCAGATCCAGATTCTTTAAGGAAATGCAAGAAGCTTTATGGCAGACACTTAAATAACCTGGTTATAGTGAGCGATTCATCCTATTTATTTATTCTGTTTAAAATATCTGTCTGAAAGGGTCAGAGTAGCAAATGCTAAATGCTAAGTCCTAATGCTCTAGACACTGGTATTTCAAAACTTTGGAAATTAGATCTTTGTTTGAAAATCTGTCTAATGTGACTCTGGATGTTTTTATTATGGGTGTTCAATATATAATTCTCTTTTTGAAGGTCACCAGTCAATTGGCTGCAAATAACCTGTGGTTACATTGAGTTGCATAGTCTAATTATTACAGTTGAAATAAATATTATGACAAAAATGCCATTTCAAAATCTGCAAATTTAGAAATGCTAACAATTTGGCTTTTTATTATTTTTTATAAGACATTTTAGTGGAAAATTACAGAATTTCAAATATGGTGGCAAGGAGTTTTGTGTGAGTAATGTTTTACTGGACCAACTGTGTAGTTGGGAGGGATGTAGATGAGCTTTCAGGTACCACTGTACTCTTCCTCTGATCCAAAAGCGTTTTTATGTCCCTCCCAGTTATAGAGTTGGTTTAGTAAGAGGTATAACTCACATAAATACTTGGCTTTCACGTTCTTCTTGAACTATCATGGTTATGACCAGAGATCCTGGTTTTCCCTGATTAAAATAAAAAATAAAAAAAATTGCAAATTCTCTGATTAAAAACTTCAAAACCCGTGATTAAAATGAAAGGCCACTAATATATATAGGTATCAGTTGAACATAATGTTTTCTTGATTTATTTACAATCTTAAAGCAGTTTGAAGGCCTACCAGTGCCTCAATCACTATAATAAAATAAATTATAAATACCTGTACATTTTGGTACTTGGCTTTGGGTTTTTTTATAATGGAAAATCAAAGCTCCCCCTTCCCCCTTAGCTCACAGTATGCAAGTCCAGGCCACTCCCTCCCCACCCACAGCCCCCTGCCCTGCTGGTGCTCCTTGCCCCTGCAGCTGCCAGGGCTACAGGGATCTGGGTCTGCAGCCCCCTGTCCCCCACAGCAGCACCCAAGCCCACACAGCAGCAGCGAAAGGCGCAACGCCCCTGCTGTGTGGGCAGGGGGACGCCTTGCTAGGGCAGTGCAGACTTCGCAGCAGCAAGCATCTTCCCTGTGCGGCCCCACTCTGCCCTGTGTACAGTGCCAACATAGTCCATTTCCATGAATGGGTGACAGAGGGCAGGATTTAAATAGTCTCAGTATGATGCTTAGTTAAGGTACTGCTCTGCCTAAATTTTGATGTCTGGCCCAGTGAGACAATTCAGAGTGACTTTAGTTGGGTGTCTAGGATCCCTCTACAGTTAATGGAGAGACTTCTTGGAGGTGCTAAAAAGCGATTCAGGCTTAGATACCTTGGGTCTCTATAGAGAGTGGAAAGCAGGAGGCTCCTTGAAAGGGCAGTTCAAAAAGCTGAAACATGTCTAGAGGTAGCCAATAGGAATTGATCTTTTCCTCAATAAACGTTACTGAGTGAAAGCAAGAGGAAGCCTGCTTCTGTAGTCTGTTGTCTACAGCACTCCCTTGGGCACTTCTCTCACAGTTTATACATATTATGTTAGTCTTTGGTTTAAAAACAGAAATAGCTTGACAGGAAGTCCTAGAATTCAGGATTCATCCTTCCCAAGGAGTGGTATAACCAGTAGGCTACAGAGGCAAAATTCCCTTTTCCTCTGGCACTGACTTGCATCTTTGGCTTCCTAGTGACTCGGCTTCGCCAAAAAGAGCAAAGGGTGCTTCATTTATAGCTTGGTGGTTAGGGTAATCATGTGGGAAGTGATGGTGATGGCTAGAAAATGATATTTAAGAGATTTGCTTTTAGGAATTGGCTTGTAGGTAGAGTAAATATTGCATTGGAATATTTTGTCCAGGGAAGGGTTAATTGGTTTCTAAAAGTCTGTTTGTGACACAGTTTCACATTCTCAGCCTTTGAGGCAGACATATGAAGCTAGCAGACAAACAGGCTGGGAAATTGAAAACATGCCCTGAAAACCCATAAGAACGATAAGGACTTGCAGAATTGGCATTGGGTCACAGTGATCAGCTGTAAACCCTCTGGGATTTCTGGTTTTGGTGGAATGACCAAATTAGGAGGCCGGGGATGCCCAAATTAAGGTACCAGTAAATGACCTGATCAAGATGTATGCATGTGATGGGTTTATGGAAACAAGAATTATGTTGACAGAACAGAATATGGACAATATGACAAACAACCACAGGGAAATCAATTGGTGGTACCCGGAAATGAAGAGTCATCAGGAAAAAGAATACAAAAGGATGGATTTTCAGAGATGGGGAGGGATCCCGAGGCCATCATGGGCAGAGGGCATACCGCATGCCCATCTTGCCCACCCCGGCAGAGGGGGTGGGCATCGCCCCTTGACTTCCAAGATTGCTGACTTCTGACATTCAAGCAAAGAACCACAGGGTGATGCTCACATACTGGCAATGCTTACCATTCTCCTTGTGAAGCCTTAGAACTGGTAGATAAGGAGGATAGGGAGGTTTGTTTGCTTGCCTGCATTACTCTTACCTGGTATCACTGTGTATCAGTTAAATTTGGCTATTATCAAATGGGGGTGTTGTTCTCAGTCTCAGGGTTTAGGTTCACCCAGAACTAGGTATCAGGACTGGGTCATAAATCCAGTGGTAACAAGTGGGAAATGTAGCTTTAAATCCCCCCAGGGTAAGGCGAGTTTATAGCCCAGATCCCTAGTCCGTAGTCCAGATCCCAGTTCCTGGGCAAGTGTTGTAGCCACTATGTTGTAGGGCAAGAGGTGGCGAACGCCACCTGTAATTCTGAGTTGAATTTAATGCTGTCAGTCTTAGTTAGACATCATTTTTATCTGTCCTTATCTCTAGGATCTTAACCAGTTTTGGGGCCTGTATGGTTTCTGTCCTTGCACAGAAGGCCATGAATTGGTCAGGGACTTTTGCCATTCAAAACAGGAGCATCTAATGAATTTAGGAGCTTAATACGTGTTGAGGTTGTCAGTGTGTGGATATTTTGGATTGCTCTTGAAACTTAGGCTCTTAAGCTCCATCTTACTCTTCTTTAGGACTGATTCTAGTCCAGAGGAACTGTGCTCTGGAAGTGTTAGAGACACCAAGGAAAGAAACAGTACTACAGCCTACTCCATCTTGGATGGAAGCTTAAGGGTATATTGGTCTAGCTTGGGCAGGCAATTACTTCAGGTGGAGGGCTGCTTAACAAGTTTTGGTGAGCTTTTGAGGGCTGTCTGAGTAGCCCTGCCCCTTGACAGTTACCCTGACCCCTAGTCACCATCTTGGGACCAGGAGTCCCATCCCTAACCCCTGACCTTTGCCACTGGAAGTCCCTCCCTTTACCCCTTGGAAATACTCCTTTTGGGAGGGGGGTTGCCATCTTGAAACCAAAAAAAAGAACAAATCATACACTAAAAGTCAAACGCCTACTATAACATATTTTAGTTTTATTACAAAAAATATTTTTGTCACAATTTGTGTTTGCATACTGTATATAGAGGTGATTGCATAGTAACTCATAAATTAGTCTTGTATATTGTGGGGGGGTGAAGTTGTGTGTGTGTGCAGGGGGGTGTGCTTGCATGTATGGTGGGGGGTGGATGTGGGGATGTTGTGGGGGGTGTAGCTGCATGTGGGACATATGGTATGCTGGGCAGTGTTTATATGGGGGCTGTGGAGGCAAAGTGTGTGTGGCATTTGTCGGGTGTGAGGGAGGGTGGTGGGGGGGGGTCCCCCCTCACACTCCCTCTATGGTGCAGCAGCAAGTGGGGATGCTTGGGTCACTCATGCCTAGCAGTGCGCGGCTCCGGCCAGTGCTGCACATCGTGGTGGGGAGTGCAGCCCCCACCAGGCCATCTCTATTGCTGGTGCTCCCCGCCACGCATGCACAGCCCCCGCACTCGCACAGCATGAGAGGGAAGCTCCACGTGCTGGACCTGGCTGGGGTGGGAAAAAAATTCTAAAAAAGATGGTCCAGCGGGGACTGTGCTCCCTGCTGTGATGTGCAGCACTGGCTGGTGCCGGGCATGAGCGTCTCTGTCTGCTGCTGCTGCAGCCGCCACTGCCTGCGTGCTGTGGAGGGAGTGTTGGGGCTCCCCATACCTCCAACCCTCCTCTCACCCACACCCTGCCCACCTGAGCTCTGTGCCGCTGCCAGCCCCACTCTTCGTGCTCCCGCCCAGGTGCAGCTTTGCTCCTGCCCCTGCTGCTTCGCTACCTGTTTTCTGGCGTGAGCGGGATGCTGGAGAAGCTGAGCAGGTCCCTGGCAGCAGCAGCCCCACCTGGAAGCTGCATGCTGGCTGGGGCATTTTGCACATGGAAGGGCTGGGTGGGGGTACAATTTGTTGGTGGGTGCCGTGGGCCTGATGAGAGTGCCTGGTGGGCTGGAACTAGCTTATTGGAACCCAACTAGCAGTCTGGTGGGTGTTCAAAAGAGGAAACTTTACCAGGGCTGTGGCAGTTTTTCTGTGCACCTGAAATCTTATAGTTCTCATCATTTAGAATTTACAGCTGAGATCTTTTGGAAGCAGTATAAGAACTTGCTGTTTAGGCAGGCTTTCAGTAGGTAGGGTTAAGTTTTGGAGTATTTTTAGAGGCTTGTTTTATTTTTCTATCTTTTTATGGCTTCTTATTTTAAGCCCCTCTGACCCATTTTTATGGGGAGGGCAGCACTGAAATCAAGTCATTAAATATTTGTTTCCAATAAAGATGCTGTTGGGTGACAGCATAGTCTAATAGAATTGTTAAGTCTGGAATGATTATCTTTCCTTTTCAGACTATATGCGCTCTGATTTGTGGTCGACCAATTATAAAGCCAGACTACTTTGTTGAATTCATCAAATCTGTTCAGGCCAAGCAACAGCTGCCAACACCAGAAAGGTAAATAGCATGTCTTCAGTATATAAAAAAATCTCACTTAACAGATCTAAAGTTAATGAATAGTTGTCATAGATTGGTGTTGGATTCATTCATCTTCTAACATTGTTTTTCATAATGTCCTTATCTGATTTAACACCACCATTAGTTACCTACCTTCACTGTAAATTAGGACCTCCACCATATTAGATCCAACTGTCATGTCTTACTGCATATGCTGAGGTAGACATTCAAAACAATAATTTATTCTAAGGTATCTGAGAGGCACATATGACCTCAAATATTTGTATGTCCAAAAAGAAAATTCTAATGTTGTGTGTTACTTATGTCTTCCAGATCTGAGAATTTAATTTGACTTTTTTTTTAGAAGACTTCATTTCAACTAATACATATATATCTGAACAGAATCAATTAATTGCAATAATTTGAGTTTTAGAACAGTGTTTAGTTTGAAGCACATTTATATTCCAGTAACTTCTTGTCTATATCTCTGAACAGTTAAATAATTGAGAGATAAATGGATTTTTGATATTCATTAGGTGCTTAGAGATGTTGGTAGCTCTATATGGATGTCTTTTTCAGAGGTTGCCATAGAGATTTCTATGGTAATATTTCCAGAGGATCGTGTATACTCTTTTGGGAATTGACACATTAAAAATCTAATTACCCTATTTTAAAAGAAATTTTATATAAAGATTTTTTCAATATGAATACTTGTTTTTCCAGTATGCTTTCTAGTTTTATTTTAAGCTTTCATTATCAGCAGAATAGTCCTGCTGTGTTACATAGCCTGACATTTCAGGCTTTTTAACATTTTTCCCAGGAGGTAAAACAGGTATATAACATAACACTAGATAAGAGAGCCAAGTTATAATCTCATGTGTGTGAAAGAATCACTGGTACAGCCAAGTGCTGTGCCTGTGCTAGTATCTAATTATGGAAGATAAACAATCTGTATAGCGTGACTACTTGATACTGACTACTTTTTCTTCTCAATCGTACAATTTGATATCAGTGCTTCTAGGAGATATTGGGTGATACTGCCCAAGTTTCTGCAGGCTACGAGAAACATACCATTGATTGTGTAATAGTGGAATGCATATTGGTGGTATTGCATTATCCAGTTATAAAGTTGCTGTAAAAGTGTGTCACCACTATTTTTCTTTCTGGAATCAGGGTTCATAATGCCCATTCTTTAAAAACAGGCAGGCAGCAATATAACTGAACTTTGAATGATTCCTAAAATAGAATAGGATTGGATGTATATTTTCTCCTTCTAACATTTTTTTTTAACTATTCAAGTCCCCAGTGGATTTGAACTCCACTGAACGTGATTGACACTAGCAATGTATCCCTTATTCAACTTTCAAAGAGTTAGCTATGCATCAAGTAAAATGAGACAGCTGGTATTATAAACAGTTCTATATTTAAAATAATTATAGCATCTCAAAATGGGTAATCTGTAAGAAATAATTTGCAGGAAGATACTGTAAATTTACTTAGCAGCTGCTTGCATATTAAATCTCCAGAAAGTTCTTTAACTTTCACAAATACCGCATCTGTTTCTCTTATATTTCAAAAATAAAGTAGAATAATTGATTGTGTGTGTTAAGTGCTCTTGTAGGCAGTTGCAAAGTTTGCATTTATGCATTTAAAGCCACTGATTCATTTTGAAATTGGTCTACAGAACAGACGCTGTTGTTTTGTTTGGCCATTAAGTTAGAAAGTCATGCTGTATAACACGTGCACCACAAGTGGCATGGGTAGCCTGTCTGGGTAGCAAGTGGCAAATGTAGCAGGAAACACAGAGGCAGATTGGGCAGGGAGGAGAAAGCTGAGCGATAGATTGGGAAGAAGGACATGAGTACTCTCAGGGTGTAGGGCTTACCTTGTGATATGCCTGCCTAAAAAGTTAGCCCCTACTGCTATACAGAAACTTGGTTCAAATAAAAAAATCTGAGCAAGTGAAATTATATTTAACTAATGGTTGGGTTTTTTTCAATAATCCTGGGTTATAATTAAAAATCCTGGTTCATTGTCCAGGTTTTGTTGGCTTAAGTTGAAGATTCAATTGAAAATTTGCCTACTATCTCAGGTTTTGTATCAAAACCAGTGATCAAGTTGTTTCTAGGCTGTACTTTCTCATTAGGGCCTTTCAAGCCCATACGACTCCTCGTTTGTGCCTTTCTAAAGGTTCAGTTTTACTAAAAAGCTTTCAAGAAGTGACATTTAAGTAGAGTATATTTGGGTTTGCGTTCTACAGTATCTACATGTGATTTTGTGGAGTAACTAATTTTACTGTTGTTGCTCTGTTTCTTTAATAAACTGTCTGATAGGGCACTGTGTGAAGTTAGCCCCTGACCCAGCTCAGACTTTAAGCATATGAACTGACTGAAGAGATCTGACACCCATTAGCAATAATGGTTATAAAGTCATGGGAAATTAGTGATCTTCCAGAGGACTAGAAAAGGAATAATATGGTGCCTGTTTTTAAGGAGGAGGCACTAAGGAGGGCTGGGGGAATTATTAAGGCTGTGTGAAGCTTTGGTCGCTGATTTGATTCGGCCCGATTTAGTGGCCGAATTGCCGAATCCAAATTGAATCAGAAGACCCTGTAATCTCTCCAGATCAATATGGAGAGATTCGATGGTTCAGACACAGACATAGCTTTAAATGTTTTTTCTTCGTATCTCAAGGTACCAGGCGGCTCATGAATGCTAAGATGGTGGGGCACCCTCCTTTGGAATGCTCCATCCGCCCCACCATCTCAGCGTTCACAAGCTACACCTGGTACCTTGAGGTATGTAGAAAAAACATTTAAAGCTGTGTCTATAGCCAAATTGCTGATTCTCCGAATCAGGATTGAATCTTCAGATTAAGATTTGGCCGAATTGAATCAGGACAGTGATCCGAAACAACGAACCAAATCACTGTCCCCTTATTTGTTCAAATCTGAATTGAATATGGCCCGTTTCACACACCCTTAGGAATTATAAACCAGTTAGCCTGATGGCAATACCTGGGAAGTTACTAGAACAAATCAAATTATAAAATGGTTGATTTGCAAGCTTCTGGAAGAGATCTGGTGATCATCACCAGCCAGCATGGCTGTGTTAAGAACAAGCCTTTCCAAACCAACTTGATTTTCTTTAACAAAGTAACTAGCTGGGTGAACGAAGGGAATGTAGTAGACACAATATACATGGACTTTAGTAAGGCTTTTGTTAAGTCCTGCATTGACATTCTCATAAGTAAATTGGAGATGTGTGACTAGATAAAAATACTGTTAGGTATTATGAAGTATATAATTGGGTCAGTAATTGCAAGCAAAGGGGAATTATAAATGGATGAATGTAGAATGACAGGAGGTTTCAAGCTAGGTTCAACACGGATCTGTCCTGGGTTTGGTGGTGCTTCATATATTTATTAATGTTTTGAATGCTGGAACAAAGAGCTGCTTCATCAAATTTGTAGATGGCTTAAAGCGTGGAAGTATTGTAAACGCTTGGGAGAACAAAAGTAGATTTTGGAAAGGTCTTGGTAGACTGGAAGACTGGGCTAGAGACAGCAGAATGAAGTTCCTCATAGATGCAAGTGCTAGACCTAGGGAAGAATAATGAAACGCACAAATATATAGTAGGAGATAACTGGTTGGGCAGTAACTTTGCCAAGAAAGATCTAAGGGTTTTTGGTTGATCACAGACTGTACTGTAGCACAGATGCCAAAAAAACCCAAAACCCAAAGCCAAAAAACAAAAAAAAACCCTTTCAAATGTATTTTGGACTGCGTCAACAAGAATATTGGGTTTAAAACATGGCAGGTGATAGTACAGTTCTACCTGACTCTGGTTAGATTTCATCTAGAGCATTATGTACAATGCTGGGCTTTAGATGAGGGAAAGTTTTGAGAGGATCAAGAGATGAATGACAAAAATTGAAAGGGTTGGAAGGCAGGCTGTATGAGGAAAGGTTGAAAGCTGGTTGTGTAGCTTGGAGAAAATGAGATTAACGGGGGGCATAATAGCAGTTTTCAGGTATTTGAAAGTCTGCCTTTGAGAAGAGGGAGAACAGCTGTCTTTCCCTTGCTGCAGAGGGTAGGCCACAAAGTAATGGTTTTAATTTCAAGGACATCTTCCTTAAGGTATTGGAATAGACTTCCCAAGTTGTAGCAACTCTTTCATTGGAGATTATCAAGAAGGATAGTTTAAGGATAGCATGCCTGCAGACTTCTGAAGTCTCTTTTGACCCTACGGTTCTGTTCTCTTCAGAGAGAATGCTTATGTGCTTAAAGTTAATGGAACTATGTACAAAACATGTACAGAGATGTTTGCAGGATGAGTCTTATTTATCAAGATATGTCTCTGTCTGTACCTGCAGTCTGTTGATCTCCATAACAAGAATGAAATCCAAAATAAAACCTTGGTTCTCTGGCCTTTAAATCTGATTTCTAGCTTTGGCCAGTAGAATTTTTTTTCTGTGTAGTCCTATGAGACATTTCTTTAGTCAAAGAAAGGTGAAATGGGCAGTTCTTGTTTGAGAAATGTGGGTTTGTATGAAATGCAGTTTAATTACAAAGGAGGCATCTACAGAGTCAGGGGTGATGTGATTTCTCAACATGTACTTTAATTTTGTTCTCACCTCTGGTAATAAGTTGTTCAGGTTGTTTAGATGTTAGCCTCTAATAAGATTTAGCCTCTGAGATTTCCAGAGAGGTATTTATCCTGTTCTTAGTTTTATAGTAGGAACATCACATTATTAGTGGCACTGAGGCCACAAACTCATTTCACTGCTCAGTTGCAACTCTGTTGTACTTAAAATGTACCAGATTTAGGCTGGAATTATAAAAAAAATCTGGGAGTAATAAATGCTTAACTCCCATTGAATTTGAGAACTGTAGCCTGAGGCCAGTGATTTAGAGGTGAGAGGTTTCCTGTCCCTACTTTCCCTGTTACATAAGTAGCTATTTCAGCAGTGAAGAAATAAAGATTTGTTTTTTATAACCTGCCTTTGAAGCTTTCCTCTGAAATGGATAAAATAGAATTAAATTATAGTCAGCAGCTGTATGTTAATCTAAATGTTGTAACCTTATTTTCCCATTCTTGCAGCTTTTATCCTCCAGTTGATGAGCCCTCTATTGGCACTGAAAAAGTGGATCTGTCTATGTGTCATGAAAGAAAAACCATCTTCAGAGGGAAAACCTTTATGTTCCTAAATGCTAAGCAGGTAATTGATGTCTCCACTGCAGAAATGTTCATAGAGATGAAATTGACTAGAGTATTTAAAAGATATTTTGAAACAGAGAAAATTTGTGGATTAATTGCACAAAATGCCCAAATTGGAATAAGAACAAAATATACTTTAGGTTGATGGTATGTTTAATCTTTCTATTAAAAAATTATGCTGTAAAAATGAGGCACATTTTGCTGAGTCTGCAACAGATGTTGAAGCGAGTAGGGAACCTAGTCATTATTTGGAAGATGTCATCTTAACACCTCATTGACAGAACTTGGACATTGGCCTTACAAGCTGTGTCTTTTTTCCTTACATAAGTCTTGATGTTTTAAATGACATACATTTATTAAAAATATCCACAAGTATTTGATTCCATTGGATATGTCTGAATGACGATAGACCACTGAATATAGCAAATTGATGAATAGCTCCTTGTGCAGTTTTTACATCAAGCTTGTTTACACTTTGCCATAAGTATTCAAATTACTTTATAGACATGGGTATCCAAAAAGTTCAGGTCCTTAACCATATGGACTGTCACTGAAACAACTGAATTCGGCAGGAGGAAGAGTTCTCTATTTGTAGATCTCTTTAGAAGATCACGGTTTTAAGTGAAAAAAATGAATAATGAAAGTTATTGATGAACATGGGATGGAAAATAATGGCAGGGGGGGAGAGGAGATTTACAAAAAAATTGTAATGGTCTTTCTGTGAACTTAATATAACGAACACTGTTGAGGCATCATTTGCCCAACCACTATGCTTTGTGGCTGTAGCTATTTTATCTCCAGTTCCAGTAACAGTTCACAGAGAGTAGTGTGTGGAAGTGCACTGCTGCTTGTAAATTTGTGATATAGACATGCCCTCTTTACTTGTTCAATTCAAGATGATTGACTCTGTGTTGAGCATGTTTCTTTTTCTTTCCATTCCTGAGAGACTAGTGATTTATAGGTGTCATAGTCTCATAATCTCATAGTCTAATGACCATATAGCTCAGCCATGGATTGTACTTGCTTTGCATTGTGTTCTCTCTTGCACTTTGGCATGTTGCACCATTAAATCCTGGCCACAACCTACTCACATCATCTAGCTACTTCCTGTTTGATTTGCCTGTTAGCCTGCTGTCCTTTTACTAAAGTAGGGTTTTTAGCAGGTGGTCATCCTTTGGCAAACTGCTGGAGCTTCTGGCTTTCCCCCTATCAGTGATAAGTCTCTTTCACTTCAGTGAAAAACTGGTGACTGTATAAATTATTCATAATTTGCATTTTTATTTCTTTCTTAGCACAAGAAACTGAGTCCATCTGTTATTCTTGGAGGGGGAGAAGCAAAACTTATGACAGAAGAGAGTAAAGACATTTCTTTACTGGTAGCTCCTAATGTTTGTGTCATTGATGTAGGATTAACAGACACACAGGCCCCGGCATCTGAGTCTGCAAGAAATTGGATTAAATCTATTATGACAGTGCTACAAAGGTGAAACATCTTTCTTTTACTCTAGGAGGCACTTTGATATTTTACTTGCTATTTGATTGACATCCTTATATACAGATTAAGGTGGATTATTGTGGGTGGGAGGGGCAATGAGACGCACCTAATTTACTTGGCTCAAGATATTTAAAATAATGTAATGAAATATTGACAAATGTTTTTGGGGGGGAGGGGTGGGGGAGGAAAGGATGACAGTTGTTGAAGAATATTTTATAAGAACTTCAAAATGCACAAAACTAATAGAACGACCCCTGTTTTTTTGAATGTTTGTTTTGAAATTGTAGAATGCATCAGTTCGAATAAATAAAGTCAAATTTATTCTTTTTTCTACGATTTAAAATGAGCGATGAATAAAAAGATTATGAAAAATAGGGGAGATAATTACCTGCGCTTTATTAAGTTCTTAAGAGTAGTGGTTGTGTATTTCCGTAGAGCCTATTGTTTTGAGTATGGTTTGGTCATACAAATGATAACAAATGAAATAACCCATGCCACCCAACCTAATAGGTGAACTAGCAGACAAAACCAGTAGTCTTATTTTGCTGCCAGCACAGCTACATATACAGAAGAGTTTGTCTACCTATAGGTCAAGTCTTGCCAAAACATGTAAATCTAGTAATTAGGGGTGCACCAATAGAGATTTTCTTGGCCAATACCGATAGCCAATTATTCACCAGGCATATCAGCTGATACTTCAGCAGGCATATCGGCTGATACTGATTCGATAACTGATTTACAGGAGCAAAGGCAGGCAGTGTGGAGAGCAGCTATTTGCTGGAAAGTCTGTGGAGGAGAGAGGGTATGGGGGAGGGGAAGGGGCACGGTGCAGGGCAGATCAAGGTCCCCACAGTGAGGGAGGGAGTGAGGCAGGGACTGGAGCTGGGGCTTGGGGCACTGCCCAGCCAGGGTAGTAAATGGGATCCTGGGGCTGGGGCAGGGAACAGGATGGAGCCATGGGTGGCTCATCCAGGGGATCGGCATCCCAGTGCTTAAAAATGGTGGCACGGGGAGCTGAAACCAAAAACAGACTTGAACCTAAAGCTTGTCAAATGAGCTTTAGTTCAAGCACTGCTGCCACCATTTTTAAGCATGGGGATGCTTTTAGGAGCAGAGCCAAGTGGAGCAGGGATGGAGATGGAGGCGGGCTGCTCCCTCTGGGCTCAGGGCTGTCTGTCCTGCTTCCTTTGCCCCAGGTGCCACATCCCCTGCCTGCCCGGTAGCGGGAGGCACAACTTGCTGCCCATATTGCCACTTGGTGGGCAGGGGACATGGGATCAGCACGTGACTGCTGGGGCAAAAGGCAGCAGGGTGGAGAGCTCTGAGCCCACAGTGGGCAACCTGCATCTGCCCTGAGCACAAATCTGGGAGCGCACGTGCCCACCCGTGCCTTCCCCAGGGGATGCGCACAGCAGCTGGAAGCCGCCCATGCTTTCCTGCACCTCATGGATGAATTGCCTGTGGCTCCACCGCACTCCCCACTCTGACTCTCGGGTCCCATTCACCGCACAGCAGCTGGGAGCCTCAACCTCCCTCCCCATGCCCCTTCCCCTCCACAGACTTACCTGCAGGGTGCTGCTCTTCACACTGCCTGGCTGCACTCCTGGTCGCGTGCATGCATGCAGCCAGCTGCACACATGCACGCAGTGTCTGGAGGATCCAGTCAGAAGGTACATTATATTTATCGATACATTATTGGGTACACCAGCCAAAAAAAGTAGATAGCCAATAATGTTAATTTTCCTTTTATCTGTGCCAATCCGATATGGCACCGATATATTGGTGCATCTCTACTTTAATTTTTTCCAGTCTCCTCCTACCCCATGAATTACAGCAAACTGTATGGGAGGCATCTCAGTATGGCTAATTGTCCAAAGCTGAACTGGTTCAGAGATCAAGAAGGGAGAAGTGCCCTGTTAATAAGAAATCAACTGTAGTGGCAAGTTCTTACAACCAACATTATTGTTATTAATGATTACATTTCTTTTGGTGGTGTTTAAGGACCAGCCAGGAATGAGGTCCTGTTGTGCTAGGCAGTATACAAACACAGATACAAAGCATAAAGTATTCAAATACAAAGCTTGCAGTCAGTTTATCACTTCTGTTTTCCCCCTTAGAATCAATCCATAACAATGATAAGTGAAGTAATTTGTATCTTCTGACAGAACTGTTAACCTTGGTTGTCTTTTAAAACATAATTTTCTAAAACTGTGTTTTATTTTTAACAGCAAGGATCTCAGGCCTATTCCAGAAGCAGAGATTGGATTAGCAGTTATCTTTGGGTCCACAGAAAGATACTGTAATCCTCAAAACCAAACTGTGAAAGGTAACTGGAATAATGTAATAAATTTGGGAACAGTATTCATCAATGATTCCAGTTTAAAAAAAAAAAAAAAGGAGAGCAAGACAGCAAGATATTTGTGTTTTGAAGGAACATAAATAACATGTTTTATTTTTCAGGTCCATTTATATTTTTACATATTTTTCTTTTAATATGATTATCTTGAGTGCACAGATTATAATAATGTTTATGGATATAAAGGGTGGGGAAAAGCAGGGACTGGTTTAAAATGTAGACATTTTTCAATAATTACACTGAAGTTTTAGAATAATTTTTTTAAATACATATTTTAGTGGTCAGGGAACAGTACATATAATTTTGTTCTTTCTGTGTTTGCTTTACTTTTGTAATGAGAGAGAGTGCTACAAATGGAGGTGTGATGAACAGTAGAGACTAAAATACTGAATGTAAATAAGAGATGAATTAGTACATAAAGATTTTCCTTGTTTTCACTTAGACATTAATTTGTTTTAAACTAAAATGAAACTTCAAATCAAGAATACTTTGTCTTACTTAAAAAGTACTAATAGCTTTAGATTATGTTTTAGGTGTTTTGTTTATAAGCCTCATTTGTGTTCACTAATGGAAAAATATATGAGAACCTTTTTTATTATTATTTTCCATCTGTTTGTGGAAACTTTGGTATGATTTGTGTTAAAGTCATTACAAGGTTATATAAATAGGTTGAACCAGGGGTGGACAAAATATAGCCTGTGGACTGGATCTAGCCCACCAAAGGATTTTGTCTAGCTCATGGTGGGTCCCTTGGTCCTGCTTGGCCCAGGTGCAGGGGGCAGCCCGGGCTGTGGCACATGTGGCTGGTCCTGTCAACCCTGGGAACACAGCAGGGCTGGGGCGGCACAGTGGCTGGACTTGCTTCCGGGTAGTCCTGGTGGTGGTGTCTGCTTCTGGCTGCTGTCATTGCCAGCCCCAGCCTCGCTGCCTGGGCACCCTGGCAAGTGGGTGGCCTGTGGGCCCAAATAATTACTCACCCCTGGGCTAAACTATTTTCAGGCATACTTTTTTAAATTAAGCAACAAATCCTAAAATGATTCGTATTTCTTGATTGCTTATGCATATTGTATGTGTTTAATGTGAGATCCTTGTCTCTCTGAAGTTAGTGGGATTTTTGCCACTGGCTGCAGAATAGCTGGATTTTCATCCTGAGTGCCTTCCCACTACACAGTAGGAGTAACCCATCCTGATTAGACTTGTTCCTATTAATAAGTTTTGGAAAAAATGGAAAGAAGGCACTTCATTTTGGAAAAAAAGATTTGGTAAGATTTGGTTGCAGAACTGACATGTCTAGAGATGGTTAGTTGATGGGAATGTTTAGTTATGTGCATAGGCTCAGAAAAATTACTTAAATTATTTTAAGAATATTAACTAAGCCTAAGGAGACTTGACTCCCATATTTAACAGTGTAAGCAGAGAGTGGCTTAGCTTTTATCCCTTAACAGATGATTAAAAAAAAAAAAAGCAAGGATCTTTTTGTCTTACGTTGGAATCAAATTTCAGAAATGAAAACTACTAAAAATGAACTTTTTCAGTCCAACTGAAAGCATAAATTGATTGTCTCTCTCATAACAATGCAGATCTTTGTTTTTTAAGATATAAACATTTAGGAAAGAGACCTGGGGATAATGATAAATTACTGTCATGCAGTGATAGCAACCTGTACCCCCAAAAATGAATCTTGGACTGTATAAATGATGGGGCAGACAAAATTGAAAAAATAGTGGTATTACATTTTCATCTCTATCTTTGGAGTTTTTTTAAGGGGTGGTCAGATAGGTTTAGATATAGTTGATCCTACCTTGAGACTTGGATGAACTGCATGACTGGTGGAGGTACTCTGCTCCTTATAACAATGATGATGTGTTCTCACTGTAAGCGCTTTGGTCAGTTTGGATTACCCTATCAGGAAAAAAAGTACAGCAGAAATAGAAGAAATTTGTAAATGAATTGTGAAAAGTATTTGGGGACCTGGCTAGTGTGGTGTAAGCATGGAGAAATAATAAAGAGTATTACTTTTTTATTTAGAGAATAGATGCTTAAGAATGGATGTGGTAGAGTGAAATGGCAAATCAGGTGCACCTAATCATCCTGTCTTAATGAAACAACAAGGGGAAGTCTGAACAAATTTAAAACTAACTAAAGGAAATAATTTCTTACATAATATAATGCACATTTAACGTGAAACTCCTATTGTTACAGGATATCATTAATGATAAAAAATTAGTGGGATTCAAACAGGGATTAAGTATTTACGTGCGAATGTGGAGATCCATCATGGCATTAGCTGGTGGATGAAAATGTATAAGGGGTATAAATTTTACTGTTTCATGACAAAAGTTATCAGTGTGATTTGGGAATAAATTTCTCTTGTAACCACATTCTAATTTAAAGGCTTCTGCACTGTAGTTGCAAGTTAATTAATACTTATATTAACAATTACATGGTTTTAGTTGTGAGGTTATCAGTTTGTATTTGTTGGTCTTATAATGTAGTTTTTTATGATTTGTTGTATCAGGTCTTGTACACTAACACTAATTGATTTGTATGAAATTATTATACCAGGCATATGTTATGGTTTAGAATCCTATAGTCTTTCATAGTTTCATAGTTGTTAGGGGCTGGAAAGGACCTTGCAGATCATTGGGTCCAGCCTCCCTACACTTGGTAGTGTAAGAGTGATGCTGAAGCTGTGATAGTCCAGAAATCATGCAAGAGACAAGGATTTCTTAGGGTGATATATTTAATGGGACCAGCTATGTAGCTGGGATAAAGTTAGACATACTTTTGAATGCAAGACATTCTTGTCAGGTCTCTGATCGCAGGAAGGCAAGCACGGCATAGTGAAAAACTGCGGTGGGGAGTGGTGAGAGAAAATCTCTCAGGTAGCAGACACACAATTTGCAAAAGTAAAAAACCTGATTACTAGGAGATCAAGGCCTATCAAAAGGGAAGAGAGCCAATCTTCCTTTTGATACATGGAAAGAATGGACAAGTTGGATAAAATAGAATGCACCATAAATCCAATATCAGTGTTTAGTTCTTGATTCTTAAGTGTCCAGCCAGCTTGAGAATTTTTGTTTCCAGATTATTTGGAAATAATAAGCCTCCTCCTTAAGAGGAGGCTTGACGTCTACCTGGCTGGGGTCATTTGAGCCTGGTTTTCTCTCCTGCCCAGGGCAGGGGGTCAGACCTAATGATCTACAAGGTCCCTTCCGACCCTACTTCTATGAATCTATTTGCCTTGTAAAAGGTGTTGGGTAGATTTCCCTTGAGTATGACAAAGGTCAGAGGTAGTGGTTGTTCTGTGAGAAATGTGCTTCTAATGGTATGTGTATATCCGTCTTCTATTTTTTTTCTTTGAGAGTTTATTCTGGTGTGTAATTGCTGGGTAGTTTCACTCACATAGTTTCCATAGCTGTACCCACATGGTGCATTGGATCAAGAGTATCGCATTTTAGAAGAGGCATTTGTAGGAACCATGGATTCTGATGTTTTTATTGTGGGGGGTCAATAGTACAACTAGTGCTTTTGCTAATTTTTTGTCTGCTACTGCTGTTTTTCACTATGCTATACCTAGCTTCCTGTGATCAGAGACTTGAAGAAGAATATGTTGCCTTTGAAAGCTTGTTTAACTTCATCCCAACTACATAGTCCAATAAAAGATACCACTCTACGAGACCCTTGCATTTTCACTTGGTCAGGACTTCAGTGGGAGTTGACCTCAGTGGGATTTTGAAAGAGGTCCTAGAATTTGGTCTTGTAATATTCTTGGAGATGCCATTTAACGATTGAATCCTCATAATTTATGTAACAATAGAACAATAAAAATAAACACAATATAATTGTTCCTTATATTCAATTTGCAGTTATAAAGCCAGCTACTCCTGCAGCAAATCTTCTCGGATCCTCCATTTCTCAAAGTTTGATAGTAGAGGAAACAGTGCCTACTGCTACAAATAATGACTCTGTATATGTAGCTGATACAGAACCAGAAGACCTGACAGACTCATGGTAAAGTTGCAGAGAAATTATTTTTAAGTGGATGCTTAAAATCCAAGGTTATTACCCCACCACTGGAAATTTGCAGTAACCTTAGATTTATGGTCAACTGATGTCACACTTCTGAATTTGCAAAAGGAAATATCTATTACTAAAAGCAGACCTAAAATTATAAAAGCAGGGGATGCAGCCTGCTGGTGGGGTGTCTAACTTATTTGCCCTTTTGACTGGGTCCACTGGGCTTCTTGAAAGTCAGGTGACCCACTTCTAGCAGCAGATTGTCAGTGTGGTTGCCAGAGCTGCTGTGTTGGTGTGACCCTAGAACCTAGGAGGTGAATGCCACCACTATGTTTAACCTCCCTCCCCACCTTTTTCCCCGATGCTAATTGTAATTGCCAGTGGCAACCAAAGGTCCCAAGGTCAGCAGGCAGAGAAGTCGGGTGAGAGGCAGCGACATTCACCTCCTGGGTTTTAGAGCCACACCGACAAGCCCTGCATGCACTACAGTTGAAATGGGTGCGATCACCCCCTGATCAGTCTCTGCTTGTCACATCTAATGGTCACAAACTGACAGAACAGATTTAGGAATGGTCACAAACCGGCAGAGCAGATTTAGGCTAGATATCAGGAAAAACTTCACGGTAAGGGTGGCCAAAATTTGGAACGGGCTTTCAAGGGAGGTAGTGCTCTCCCCTACCTTGGGGGTCTTTGAGAGAAGGCTGGAGAAGC
>NW_005841961.1:3283758-3319727 GCF_000455745.1 Alligator sinensis | reverse complement strand
TCTTTCCTGCCTAGACAGGGGGAAGGACTTGATGATCTGTTGAGGTCCTTTCTGACCCTAGCATCTATGAATCTGTCTACAGTGGACCAGCTTCTGTCTTCATGTAATAGGTTGTAGCCGTCAGTTAGAACATTGGGTCAGATGTTGGGCAAAGCAACTGGTAATGCAGCTGATTTACTCTTCTAACTGTTTCTGAGTTTTGAAAGCCATTTCATAATCTACTGCAGAGGTGTGAAATGTATGGCCTGTGGGGCCAGTACAGGGTGTGTGTTGCATGCGGTACCCCGCTGGACCAGCTGTATACATTGGCTCTGGTCCACATGGACGGCCTGGGACCTGCCCTCCCCAGCACCACACAGTCTCTCCTGTTCTCCCCTTGCCACCTGTCCCTTCCTTTGCTGAATGAGCCATCCTTGCTGAGCCAGCGGCAGCAGCTCTGCCCCAGATCCCAAGCTGCAGCAGCCATCTGCTCTGGGCCTGCACTCAAATTTCAGACAAGGCTGTTTTCCCCTAAGTAGATTTTCTCACGTACAATACCCCTCAAATAAAACATGCACCCAAGTTTTGAAAGGCAGAGTGTAGAAAAAAACCATTTTTTTCCAGAGTCACGGTCGACTGTGTGAAATAAAGGAAGTCTTCCTGGGAACATAGCGTGTCCAGGAGGTGTGGCATCCTAGGAGACAGTCTGGATGAGGCAGCAGGAAGTTCCTGCTTGCTGCCTTACCAAGACTGTCTCTTGGAATGCCATACTTCCTGGACACTGTTTGCAGGAGGACTTACTATGTCACGTGAAGTTAGGCCCCAGAACCTTGCAAGGGCAGCATCAGGGCTGTTAGTTCTTTTACTATAAGTAATTCTTTACCAAAGTTTCTGTAAATTAAGTGTGGTTTCCACAAAACAAGTCGTCAAGATACTACCAGCTGCTTACTTGCTGCTTCATTCACAAGTGCTCATCCATAAGCTATGACAGAACTCCGTCCTTTCAGCTTTTTAAGCCAGGCACAAGCAGCAGCCATCCTGGCAGCTGCATGGCATGCACTGTGCCTTCAGCGTTGCTGCTTTTTCAGTGAAGAAAGCAATTTCCTGTTTACGATGCACATCCCCATTTTTGAGGGCTGATTTTTTGGGGACTGGTACATGTTATATTTAAGAAAATATGGTAATTTATTTAGTTTCCATGAAGGTTGGTATGTAGTATAAAGACAGCTTTAGCAATGCTCTATAGTTTATGCTCAGTCTCAGTTTCTGTAATGGATGCCTGTATATTTACTTAATTTTTTGTGTTTTGTTTTATGTAGCATGGAGATAGATAAAACACAAATGAACAGAAAAGGCAAAACAAATGTACAGGATATAACTACTGTAAAGGAGACTCCCAACACAAGTGGCAATGCAAATGTGGGGATTTTATTCTCCAGGATTGATAAAATACCTGAGTTTGACCAACAAAGCTTGTCACTCTCACCTTTTAAAACTTCAGAAGTTGGTAAAAAAAGAGAACGAGCATCACAGCAACAGCTGAACTCAATAAAAAATTACTTCCAGACAGCTACAAAGAAAAGGTATGTTGATAGAGATTCTAATTTTGAGTAATTATCAAATGAGGCTACTTTGCTTTTTGCCGGGGGCACTGCATTCTTGAACACAGACGACATTCATGAACGTAGTGCCGTATTTGCGGATTTCTCCATTTGTGGGGATCTCCAGAACGTATCCCCTGCGAATGGCAAGGGTCACCTGTACAACGTAGCACAGTGTCCACACCCTGGTAAACTAAATACCTAATACCGGGAGCATTGACATGTGTTGCTATGGTGACATTGTTACTGCGTGGTGATTTAGTACCTCCTTTTGGCAGCTGCGCAGCACACAATTATTTTTAGCAGCTACTTTGCCATAGTGGTATGCTATACTGGGGGAGCACGTTGCTATGCCAAAGTAGCTGCTGGTCACATGTAGATGCCCGCGAACGCTACTTCGCCATAGCATCACATATAGACTCGTCCACTGTGTAACGTTACTCCAGGTTCCTTCTACAGAAGATTGAAAGACATTTAACAAGCCCTTACTTGTGAAAATATGCATTGATATTTTATCGTTGTCTTGAGAGATTTCAAAATTGTTTGGTTGATTTGTGTATACACGGTCTTTATTTTTTTTCCCCTTTCTGTGTAAGGGAAAGGAAGGAAGAAGAGGAAGAAGTTTCTTCTGTGCCTAAACTGGCAAAGTTGGAAGACAAGTCACTGCCTTCTTCCAGTCATACCCAACCCAAAACTTCCTCAACATGGAAAAGCAAAATAGAACAGCCTCAAAGAGAGCAATATACCCTGGACCCAAAAACAAATCTTTTACATATAGACACGGGTATAAAGTGTGCAACAGAAAGTAGAAAATCAGAGAGTGATAAAACTGCTGCTAAAAATATTTCCAGTACAAAGCCTGTATCAAGTAAGAGAAAAGAACAAGATGACTTAATAGAAGATACGGATACCCTGGAGGTTGTGTTTGGGAGTAAACAGCTAGATTGGGAAGATAACGTGGAGGATCCTGGTATTGAGCATCAAGCCAACACACAGAAAAAAAGGCGCCTGGAAACTGATGAGAACAGAATTGAAAAAGAAAATGTAACAAGAAATGAAGGCAGTAGAATATTGGTAAGGAATGCTTTTTTTTATTAAACATGGATTACAAGCCTGATCCTGCAAGCTGCATCTTAATTAGGAGCCATGTGCAGCATATGCTGTCAGCACAGAGACAAATGCAGCTGAAGAGCAGGTACAAGCTTTGGGTAGTTTGATTGCGTGAACACTATAGTAGCTCTCAAACTGTTTTCAACTAGTAGCTGTATAATTTTTTGTTTAAACTTAAGTATTGTTGTGATAGACATGTCTAAATATACTCCCTCACTTTGCAGGACTAATGAATAGCATGTTTTATTTCCCCAGATACGTTCTTTGTGAATTTAAGCCAACATAAATTTGCACTTTATCTTTTTTAAAATGTTTTTGAAATTATTTTAAAGAAATCCAGATCTTGCTTTTCCAAGGGGCAATAGTATAAGTAGGACATCTAAATCTTTCTCTTGCCTATTAACAACATATTTAGTACTGACTGTAGCTCATGCTAGTAATGATAGTCTATGACAGGCTTGTCTAACATACGGCCCCCGGGCCACCATGCGGCCCTCCAAGCTGTTTTCTGAGGCCCGAGGTACTGTGATGGGAAATGAAAGTAAACACTGTACTTTCATTTGGCGGGGGTGATGTGATACTGCTTCCTGTGAGGTCTTTGAATATGGCTCGCTGGCCCACTGGGTGATAAAAAGTTCATTATCTGGCCCCACATTCAAAAAGGTTGGACACCCCTGGTCTATGCTGTATTTTCTTGGATACCATATGTCCCTGAAATGAGACGCACATCTTGTTTTGGAAAAGGAGAATGAAGAAAGAATTTCCCTCCCTAGTTATGGCTGAAGGTGAACTGCATGGAGCAGCTCATTTGCCCTCAGCCTGCATGTGTAGGCAAAAGATAGTGTCAATTTGGCAGCAGCTGTGAGATAGTTGAAACTCTTGCTTTGACACTAAAGAGTGGACTCCACTCCTGCTGAGTGCTGGCCGGAGAGGATAGCACCTGCAGCCATTTCATGTCTCTGTGCCGCCAGCAATTTAACACCATCCCCTTATATCAATACATAGAACACATTTATTACAAACTAAATTTTTAATGTGGATAAATGTGACCTTAGAATCCTTTTGTTTTTTTCCGTTTTGTGAGGTCAGATAAAAACTGCTTTTGGCATTTTCAAATAGGAATCTGAACTCTGAAAAGTCTAATTGTAATGAAATTCTGGCCTGTTGATTAAGGAAAAACTTAGGCCAATCTCATTTGAAAGTTTTATTAGGCAAACTGTGTTGGGAGTTAGAAAGTAACTGGTTCCAAACTAACATATTTGTACAAGCAAAAGTTGTTTACTAGTAAAGCTTAAACTGGTTCCCTAAATATAGGATAAGCTTGAAAGATCCATTTTAGCAGTTTATACCATCAGGGTTACCTAGTATTTCTCTGTGGATATGTTTATACTAGCAAGTACTTTTAAGTATGGACAGACTTTAGTTATCTGGTATGACAGACAGGTTGGGTTTGACCCTAAAAATATGTGGTGTTTAAGCTAAAACACAGAATTTAATTTAATCTGGTCTCTTCAGCATGACTTCAGCCATTGTAAGTGAGTAAATTAGGAAATATTTCATTGTTTTTTGAATCATAGAAAATGATTTACTGTGCTATTTCCATCTGATTTTTTTTTCCTTCATACCAAGTGCCATCTGTCACATTAACATACTTTACCAGATATACTTAACAGTTTCTTCTGAACATTTCCCATTGAACAAAGCTGTGAGAAGTACATCTGCAGAGCACCCATGAGCAGCAAGCCATCTTCCTCCCTTAAAACACTTTAAAGTTACTTCTCCCCTCTACTTTATATCAATTAAAAATATGAAGTAGTACTTTCAGGTAGGGATGAAAGTCTACAGTAACTTTCAGGATTTGAGGAATTCATACTTAAGGATAAGACTTTCTAGTTCAATAATTAGAAAATATTTGTTCAAATGGCAGGAAAATGAATTTGGGTGTGTTCTGACTTCAGAAACGGAAAATAAGATCAAGCAAGAATCATCAATGTTGGTAAGTAATCAGTCAGATCAAGGAATGTCTTTTAATAATGTTTTAGTAATATTAACCACTACTCAGAAGATGCACCAAAGCTTTGCTTTTTGAAAGAGCATGCATGAACCATGGGATAAAACGGTTGAATAATTGAGAGCTTGTCTACATGTAAAAATGTGATTGCTTTAAATATGCCAATATAATTTAGTAAGAACATGCTTATAGCTCTCCTACTGTAGAAGCAGTTGCCTTTGTTTAAAAGTGCTTGTTTCTGCATTGTACATTTAGTAGTCATTAGATAAAATGGATAGACAGCAGCAGGGAAAGTGTCTGGCCCATTGGAGGGAGGAGCTAAGGTAGGAACTCTAGGGCCACCTCCCTTCTAGAGCACTGCCCATATTGCTGCGCTGCACAGGAAGCTTCCCTCTGGCTTGCTTTCCTGCTAGTCCCACTCTTGGCTGCCCAGTGGACCAGCTCCAGTAGAACAGACCAGGTACTCTTGGCCACATCTGTCTCATGGCCTAGTAGTTAGGATACTCTGCCAGCAGGTGGGAGATAGGGGCCTAGAACCTGGATCTTCCTTTCTTAGCACATTTCTAACCACTACATTCTTAGGCTGAAAAGGTTATCTGACGGTATTAACAAAATGCATGTTCATAGTGGCTTCTAAAGGGCAGAGTGAGCTGCTACTCAAGAATAATCGTTACCTGTGTGCGTGCCACAAAGGCAGCAAATGTGTTTCATCCAAGGCCAAAGTTTTGGGTGATCAACTTGTTCATTTTGCTTGTCCAATTCAAAACAGCAGTAGCTCCTTAATTTTCTTTTGAAGCTGCTGTAACAATACATTTCTCCATATCCTTAAGTCTTCCTCTGGCATTAAACAATTGTTAGTCATGGCTTCATGGGAGCTTACATGGAGTTACGCATCTTTCCAGCTGGAAAAGGATTGCAGCAGAGTGTGAGTGGCCGGAATGGGGAAATTGTTTTGTTGTGCAGGATGGAGTAAGAACTAAAATCTATGTAAGTGGCCTGAAATACTACTTTTTCAGGTAACTATCCATGTAAGTACTACTTACTAGCCTTAAAGTGGGATATCATGTGGGAGTGAACTTTTGTGAACAGTGCGTTTGACTGGAATTACAGAAAGTTATGATTTCTTTTATTTTCCTGAACAAGGTCTCGGGTTTTAAGAGTTTGGTAAACACTCCCTTATTATATCTCTTAACATTTCTGAATACGTTAAGTAGTAGTTTGTGATATTTTTCAAGGATAAATCTGTTTCAGCTCTATTTTAGAGGTCAGATACTGCTGTATTTTCAGCTTATATCTGTTCTTTGCTTGCTATTTCTAAACTGAAGTTTAAACTATTGGACCTTGTAAAGAAATACATGGAGTTTATTAAGCAATCTGAAGTTCTCTTTCCCCCTTCCTCCCAACCCAAGAGCCACGACAAACTTCATGATGATTCTCACAGTTTGCCCAGCAAACTCCTGTTGACTGAGTTTAGATCACTGGTTGTCAGCCATCCAAGACCAAATGCTCAAATCACTGCAAAAAACAATTATGGGGAACTGAAAAACTACAAGAAATTCAAAAAGGTTAGTGTATATTTTAAACTGTATCACAAGGTGGCACTGTTGGAAATATGTTTACAGATGTCATGATGCAGATAAACTGTTACTGAATGAAAGTTATTTTTTAGAAGTTCTGTTGCTGCTTACATTTGCTTAAACTTACTATCAAAATTGCGATTAATATTCATACAAAAATAGCTGGCAGGTACCAGGTAGTGATATTTATACTTGTACCTCTGGTGTTTTTATAGGCTTGTGTAACTTGTACTTGAACTGACTCACTAAAAGATACTATGGGATCTCTAATAGAATTCTGACTCCAAGTTTATATGTCCACAGAAAGTTCTATTGACTTAAATTGAATATTTTAACTAATAAAATTAGGAAGTTTAAAATGTAAAATTAAGCAATGATGAGTCAGGATCTGGAAGCAATTTTTAGAAAACTGTTTAGTGTTCAGTATTCAAGTACTGCTTCAGCCTAGAATTTAAAGAAGAATTGTAATCTGATCTAAAATACTCTAAGCATACTTGCATAAGGAGCTATATTTTTTAAATGCTTTAACTGAAAACAGCTTGAAAATCACAACATTTTCCAGGCAAATGTTTCTGCCATTTAGAAGTGGCATTTAAAATTGTTTAATAAAACTTGAAAATATTTTCAGAGAGATTTTCTCATATTGAAATGGGTTCTGCATTACAAATTCAAAAGACTGGTACCTGTCAATAAAATATCAATTTCTACTTTGTTCAGAATTCACTTAAATATATCGGTAGTGTCAGTGATCTGGTAGCCACGATGATCCAGGAAGATTATGTGAGAAGATGGGATTTTTTGGGGGGTTATACTTTTATCCAACCAGCTGCATGGTTGGGATGAAGTTAGACAGGCTTTCAAATGCAATGCACTCCTCAGATCTGAGGAGAAACCTTTAACATATTTAATATTTTAAATATATTAGCACGTTTATTTAGCAGCAGTATGCAGCTGATCATAGCAGTCTGCTGATAATGAAGGAGTTTGCAGTGTTCTGCTGTTACATTCTTTTCAGGAAATCCTCAATGGTTAATTTATTTGTTGTATATCTACATCAACTGGCAACTGAAAGAAATGTATTCCTCTTGTTCTGTCTGCCAAGGTTTCTTGAATTTACTAAAATTGCATTTCATTTTGTGAGGTTGTTAACCAGCACTGTAACAGCAACCATTTGGTACCTAACAGGTAGCTTATCCTGGAGTAGGACAGCTTCCACACATTATTGGAGGATCTGATCTTATAGCTCATAATGCCAAAAGGAATTCAGAGTTAGAAGAATGGTTAAGGCAGGAAATGGAGGTAAGGAATTATTTCCAAAAGACCATACTTAATCAATGTTTTATCCTTTGGTGAATCCTTTGAACAAGCCAGCTCTGAGCCTGTGTTCTGAACAAATCTGACACGTACATAGGTACATGTGCACTCACCAACATACTCACATGGATGCAAAACATTCCATCATAAGTCTGATTTTGTGCCAGCTTTTTGAATGACTTGGATATGCAACATTCAAACAGCCAGCACAGAGGAAACAGTTCAGTAAAACTAAAACAAAAAGTATTAGCTAAGGAAAGAGTGATGTTAAGCTAAATAAGCATTTTGTTGAAACTCAACCCTGTGGAAATCCTATCAGTGGCAGTGAAAGCTTCTACCTTAACAAGCTTGGTGGCTTCTTGTATTCAAGTTATTTTCATGCCGTGTGACTGACATTCTGCTCTTTGGTAGAATAGAACATAGTCAATACCATATTTCCTCGCATACAGCATCCCCAAATATAATACACACCTTATTTTGAAAGACAGAATGAAGAAAAAAGATTTTTCCAGAGTTAAGGCTGCATGAGCAGGGACAGAGCCTAATCTTCAGCTGACTCACCCTCCTTGTAGAACTAAAACTGAGTCCTTCGCTGTAGCTGAAGACTGATCTGCATGGGTGGATCTATGATTTTGAAAAATGCTAACGTGTCTGAGCTAAAGAGGCTGTGAAATGGAAATCAGGACCAGCTAGCAGATGGCAAGCTGGCCATAAGAAAGGTTAGCTTGATTAATGGAACATCAAGATCATTTAAAAAGAGAGACTATCATTAACACCTGTAGAGTGAAGAGCAGGGAGCCTTTAAGTCAATTAACTCCTTCAGCTGCTTGAACAGTACTAGTATAGGTATTGTACTGTGAAACATAGATCAAACCAGGGGTGCTTCCAACCCCATGGAAAAAATCAACTTCCCTGCTTAATACATGCAGCCCAGCTTTAGGGGGCTGATTTTGGGGGTGCATGTTGTATGCAAGAAAATACAGTATTTAGATTAAATACATGCATGAGACCTGAACTTTGTAGAGATTTTTTTTACTATAAAATAATTTTTCTCTTTACATGTATCTTACATCTTATTGTAGTAGTTCTCAAGTGTTTTCATTCTGTCGATAGTTTATAGAAACTGGTGTCAAAGGCCATGTACCATTCCAGCATACCAATCCAGATTTTTCCAGCATACCAATCCAGCAATATAACCTGATTAATTGAAAAGATAGTAGGTAGTAATAAAGAGTGCAAACAATAGGGCTTCTTTCCCTTCCCTGTTTTGCTGTTTTATTCTTCCTGGTTATCAGAACTCTATTCCAGCACAAGGAATCTCATTTAATTGTCTTGCAATATGGCGGTGTTGTCGTTTTCTGATGTTGTGTTTGGCCTCCAACACAAATTTGAACATGGTACAATTTATGAGAGGCACACCCAGGAGAGAGATGCATTACCTGTGCAGCAGAATGAGGATCTTGCTATTTTTTTCCATCCTGTTGAAAAGCCACTACAAGCCTGAACATATAGGTCAGACTTCACTTAACAAAGAATCCCCACTTGAAGACACAGGCTTCACCCAAGCAGAAACAGTTTGGTTTAGAAGTGCTCAGGTCATATTTGGGTTTATGCTATTACTAAAAATATTTAATTTCAAAGTATTTTAAAACAGTTTGCAAAAAAAGACATATACAGAACACAAATTAGTCTTGAAAAAGGCTGAAGACCTGCAACAGATTTCTTTTTTTGTTTTGTTTTTTTTGTTTTACTAGCATTTGTGGATGTTCAGTGTTTTTCAGACTTCCCCCTTAAAGTTACATGGTGATGCTAATAGGAATCTGAAATAGTATAATTCACTATGCTATTGTCCATTCTCCCTTGCCACAAAAATGTCTGTTTCTTAAAAATCTAAGATCCCTAACTTGGACTGAATTACCATATTTTTTTTTTGCATAAAGTACATGCTGGAATATAATACAAGCTTTGGTTTTTGAGAGACAGAATGAAGAAAAAAATATCTTTCCTTACAGTAACTGAGTAGCTGCAGCTAGGGAACAGAATGTTCACTGTTCTGTACTATATGGGTTGCAGGTAGATTTTTACTTCCACTTTTGTTCATCATCAATAGAAATTGTTCTTACCAGATTTCTTGTGTATAATGCATGCTGTAGCTTCCAGCAGCTGGTTGGGGGGGAGGGGGCGTGACTGTATGCAATAATACAGTACATGTATCAAAATCGCTGACATTTTTTAAAGTCATTTTCATTTTGATAATTTCTAAACAAAAGGATTTGATTCTTTAATTTCAAAATTATTTTAATTAGAATGTTCCTTCAATGTCACTTTAGAGTGGTTAAAATGTAAATTTAATCAGAAACAAAGCAACTTGGCCCAGAATAAATGATTTTTTGGTTTTAAGATACAAAGTTTATAAAAAAGTTAATTTGCCCTGCTCTAATGCACACTGAGGATTTAAACAATAGTAAGAAAAACTACTGCCCTGCTGAAAAGTATAACTAGTAGTTATAGCAGACCAGTGTAGATATTTTTTATTTTGCCGTGCACCTCCTTCTCGCTCTCTGATATAAGGAATGCTAACAGTGTGCAGAGGAGTCTCTCTTGTATCACTGTATTCTACCGATGAAGTAGACCTAACTTCTACCAACTGTTAGGTTTCTGCACAGTTTCAGTAAAACAGTTCTGGTTTGGAAAGGTCAGAAACTTGGGTCGGTCTGGCTTTTTTTAAAGTCCCTGTCATTTTTCTTTGGCATATGGGACTGATAATTTTTCACATTGGTTTCTGTATCTCTGCTTCACTGTTTTAACTGTCATAAGTACACATATACAATGTCTCTGCAGAAAGATTTGCTTATAAAGGAATACATTGCTCAGATGAATAGTTTCTTCCTTTGAAATACTGAAGATAAGTATTTTATATTTTCAGGAACAGAATCGGCATGAAAAAGAGGAATCACTTGCAGATGATCTCTTTCGGTAAGATTTTTTTTTTTTTGTCTACTTTTAGTAGACACCTGATACATGATGCAGTAGATTACATTATGCTCCCTGCCCCATTTCCTGCACTGCTTTGTACTTCCTTCCCTGTGCTTTCTGTCTGATTTTCTGCTCTGCCTTCTGCTTCCTGCTTGTCCTCTCCATGGTCCATTGTGCACCACGCACAGGGCTGCCCATTCCATTTGTGTGGCACTTGTGCCACAGGTTAGTCATCTGATATAAGTAAAACACTCTATGTAGCTGGATGAATCCCAGTTGTTTAATCAGATGCGTTATAAATACATCTTCACTGTCTCGGTTTCTTTTCTGAAGTCCCTTGATAATGGCATCTGTGGAATATGCCCAAGCTGATACTTTTCTTCTCTAATTTTATTTATGCCTTAAGTTTTCACTTCATGGGCTCTATACTTGACTCTCTATAACCTAATATTCAGAACATCAATGATAAAAATATTTCAAATAAAATTATTTGCCACCTTATTTCCCTTCTGCTATATACATCACTTCGGGCCCTACTGGCATTAACTTGGACATTCTTTCTCACTTGTGTAAGCTCGGTTTACCTTCCTGCCCCTAGAGCAGTGGTTCCCAAACTCTGACAAACTGTGCACCACCAATTTAAAGTGATATAACCGTAAGTACCACTAGCAAATTTTTGTCATATAAAGTAATTATAATAAATCTGTTAATGCATACCACTGACAGGTTGTCTGCATACCACTGGTGGTACCTGTACCACAGATTGGGAACTGCTGCCCTAGAGTTTACCAGTGCCTCCACAGTTGCATCTCTGTTGGTTGGACAGGTTAGTAGGGCTGTGCAAAGCTTCAGTCACTGGTTCAATTTGGTGGAGATTTGGCCCGATTCAGCGGCCAAATCTCTGAATCCGAATCGAATCAGGAGACCCTTTCATCTCTCTGAATCAAATTGGAACCCTCCAAATCAATTTGGAGAGATTCAGTGATTCAGTGAATGCTGAGATGGTGGGGTGGATGGAACATCCCATGGGAATGCGGAGGGTCCCCAGCGTGCTCAGTGGTGGAAACCCCCCCCCCCCCCCCCCTGGCAAACGGGCGCCCCCCCCCAGCTTGGCAACTGGTGCCTCCTGGATTTGGGGGGGCACCTGGGGCCTCCCCGTGGCCGATCGCTGAGCCAGGGTGTGCAGGACAGGGGTCCCCCGGGCGCTCAGTGGTGAACCCGGACGTGGACCAGAAGCGCTCCCATGGGACGTTCCATCCGCCCCACCATCGCAGCGTTCAAGAGCCGCATCTTGTACCTCAGGGTATGTAGAAAAAGCATTTAAAGCTGTGTCTATGGCTGAATCACCGATTCTCCGAATCGGGACAGTGATCCAAATCAATGAATCGAATCACTGTCCCTGATTTTTGGGCCGGATCCAAATCCAGTATGGCCCCTCTTCACACACCCCTACAGCTTAGCACTCTGGCTAAACCACAGATTTTCTTTTTCAGAAGGAAAAAAGGCAATGCAAAACAAACTCCTTGCATATTACAGTTTTTTCATCAGGCTTGGGTAGACCTCCTCTCCTCTTTCTCAGAGTTTCTCCCTTCAGATAGGGCTCCAACATGGTCCTTTGCCTCCTTTATTTCTGCTTCAGGCTATTTCTACAAGGCCTTTCTTCATGAAAAAAGATGTTTCCTTTCTCTAGTTTTCTCCTTTGGTAGAAACTTCTTACAGATCTTGTCATCTCTCTGATCTTGTTCCAGACCAAGGAAAGCAGGCTTTTTTACATACTAGCTAGCAATGTTAGCAGGCTACAGTTAACATGTTTACCGACTCTACTGCAGATCACAGAATCCCTTGTTTTGGGCCTAGCCCACATCAAAGGAGTAAGATGAAGCCCTCTTATAGGCCCAGACTCCCCTTGTGATACTGTTCACTCTTGTAGGTCTGTAAATCTGTCATCTCTAAGAAACTTTCTTTCCTAAACTCTCTCTACCTTTCTGATGCTGGAAATCCTTCTTTTAGTTTCTGTTCCCCTACCCTATCCTAATCAGTCCTCTTCTCATACTGTTCCTTGTCCAGTGGACTCTCCAACTCTAAGTCATCATTTTCTTGGGCTGTGATTTCTGACCAGCTCTAATAAAAAAAGGTCTAGTTCCAAGCTGAGTTGGCTTCTTTTTATTCATTTTCTGGAACTCAGCCAGTGTTATTGGCTTCAACATTTTTACATATGAACATTACATTACATAAAACAATATATCACGCGTGCATATGTATATGTAAGTTGTACTCTTACATTGAATACTTTGACTGCAGCCTCACCAATGAAATGGTTCTGCAGTAAACATTAATTGTCTTTATATAATATTAGCAAGTAAATCTTCTAACTGCTGAAAGTCAGAATACTTCTTGCTCTGATTTTTGAAGCTACAGTTGGCTTCAAAGATCTGTAAAAATCTGTACATTTTGCAGTGTGTAGAATTGAAACTCTTGTAGGGGGTGGAAGGATAAGTGAAGTGATTGAATGTGATACAAGACAAAATACTGTGCTTAGTGTAACTGAATTATTTCAAAACTGAATCCAAGATTTCTGTTTGCTATGCTATGTCATAAATTGTGATGCTAAGCACAAAGTGTCAAAGAATGCTGGCATTTTATTTATTTAATTTTTTTTTTCCTATTGTATTTAAAGTGTGCTCATTAACTGCAGTATTCTATCTAGGCTCCAATTTTACATAGTGCAGAAGCATCAGTCATCTGATCCCACAGATGAGGGCTAGATTTGGTGCATGCCGCCACATGCCTCCCCGGGGGTGCCTCATATCTGGCTGACCCCCTTTCTGGAGCACACCCCCAAGCCTGGGGGTACTGCTGCCACCACCCAGGGGTCTGGACTGTTTCTGAGCCCTGTGCCCCCTCTGGGGTACATAGGCCTTGTAGTCCTTGAGGGTGCTTGACCCACGGTGAGAACTTGGGGTGCTTCCTTTAGCCTGAAGCACAAAAAAGTAGCCTACTGTAGCAAACTGAAACGCGGGGAGACAAAGACAGGCCCCTATCCCTCTCCCAGCCAGTCCACCATGCGTATAATAGTGGAGAGCTTTATTGGTTAAAGAGGATAGGCTTGGGGAAGGGTACAGGATAGGGAAGCATCTAGCCAAAGAGAAATGCCATCAAATTTAACTACAGAGCCTCACTTCACTCAGTAGTTAAATATGCCAGTATGAAGGAACTGGCAGCCCTTGGACAACTTCAGACTTGCATTTTTGGTTTTAATACCTCAATATTAACACTCCACTGTTAATAATGTATGTACTTTCCCAGAGGAACATATTAACTAAATCACCAACAGAGAAGCATTCTGTTACAGTATCCTGAACCCTGTAGGAACCTAAATTCTAAGCATATATGAACAGCTTGTAGCTGATGATAGCAAGATAGTTTCAAAGCACATGCATTTTCTTTTTTGCAATACCTCTAAGTTACTTAGAAACAGCAGTGACCTGCAGTACGTTTCTAGTTAGGTAACACTGATGTAATTTGTCTTACAAGTTGTGACATTTTACTGTGCAACAAAGGGGTTTAGTGAATGGGATTAGAATTAGGGGAAGTAAATCTGCCTGATCATTCCATTATAGCAGCTATAAACTGTTCATTCATGTATAGAAACAAAATGCTTTAGAGTTTCAAAGAAGCAAAATGGGGTTTAATGTTTTTTGTGGGCTGGGACCAGGAGTAGAAAGAGAAAAAGGGGCTGTAGCCTGGATTTCAAAATAAAAACACTTAAAATCATTTTGTGTCCTATCAAAAGCGATGAGAAGAGATTGAGAGGAAGAATTGCAGGGCAGGGCTGTAGGGAGATGGAAGAGGTTTGTAAATATTTTTCCAAAGTTAGCTGTAATGTGCAACATACCATTCAGTAATTTTTCTTTATTGAGAGGAACTTTAAATTCTACTTGTGATATGCACAGAGATTTTGGAAATCATGTGCTTATCTGCAAAGATATTTTACTTTTAATTAATAACAATACCAAGCACACAGTTCAGAACACCCTCAGTTCCCATTGACTTAAATGGGACTTGGCCTGCAGTACCATGTGCCTGTTCCACAGTAAGGAAAATGAAATGTCAGACCTTAACTAGCCGTAACTTAGTTCTGATGATCAAAGGCATCATTCTGGTTCTAACAAAATTTCTTCTCTTACTTGCAGATATGATCCTCATGTGAAAAGGAGAAGATAAGCTTGAATTCATGATGAATCCATAGCAAAATATGTTTTGCCGCCACTTACCAATATGTTTACTGGCTACCATTTTTCATGTGTATGGAGAGTTTAAACTACATATTGTGAAACTTGTTTTTAAGCCCTGCTTTTATTAAAAAACAGACAAAAATACATTTCATTGTTCAGTGCTTGTGATTTCTAGACTTCTGGATTCAAGAACTTAAAATCCCTTTGCTTTAGAGCAATGCTCTTTAAACCATCCCAGATATTTTAGGTTTTGCTTCAAGTTGTTACTTTCCAGTTGCACTGAGACAGGTGTTAGTTACAGTTTATTTTGAAAAAGGAAATTATTGCTAATTCATCTGACTGTGTTTTAAATACAGCCAACTTGATTTGTTTAGCCCTGTACTGTAGTGATTACTTGCCCTGCAATAGACTTGTGTGAATGGTGTATAAATAAAGTACAAATGTTTAAACTACATGAAATTCATTTTTATAAGGAAAAAAGTTATACAAATTTCTTTAAACTGACTTAACTCTAGCACCTTTTCTGTGTTTCTTTACTGTAATTAGTCCTTTTATTTTTGTGCGGGCCGGGAGTGATCCGGGCCCTTTTTGTGCTCTGCGCGGGCTGTGGCCAGCAGCCCGGGCACGCTGGGTCGGAGAGAACGGGCGACATGCTAGAATTAGTCACGGACGTGTAATGGTTGATTCAAGATTGTTTACTTACACCGAAGTTGGTCGCGGTGTAGGCTTGACAGTTTCCCAGGTACAGCTCCGCTTAAATCCTCGTTTGAGGACTCAGACAAGCTCGGGTCTCTCCCACGGAGTTGCCGAGGCTCCGTGGATCCTTTTTTGCACGCAGGGAAGGGTACGTCGAGGGATCGTTCGGCAACGGGGAGAAGAATCGATAGGCGATCAGTCTATCGATCAGCTAGCCGCAAGTCAAATCTCCTTAGAGGCACTTTGCAGTGTGCTCAAAGTTCTCCAACTTGGGCGGAAACCACCCAAGCCTTTTATACGGCTAGCAAGCCAATCGCTAGCCGCCACGTGTGAATAATTTCACACAAGCCAATAATGGGGCTCGAATTAGAATACAAATGGCGGGAATTCTTTGCACCGAGCATTTCTTAGATGCAAAAGAAATGCACCATGCAAAGAAAGCTACAAATTGGCGGGAAATTCTCCCTTGCACCGGGGTTCTCCTTTACAGCAGAAAACTCTACTGTGCAAAGAAGCTGCAATTTAGCGGGAAAATAATTTAGCAGTGCCAAAGCACACACAAAAACAAAAATCACAACTTTGGGTTGTGACAATTTTAAAATGAAATGTAATAGGCTTCTGCTTTCACAGGAATGCTAAAGGTTTTGGTTTTTTTAATGGTATAATATGACTATCTGTATGTCTTTATGGATGGAGAAGTTCCAGAGGAAAACTTTCAATAACTATTGCAACGCAAATTTTAGTTTGCAGAATGAGTTAATATAAGATAATTTATACCCTAATTATTAATGTTGTCGGAATAAAATTTCGCTCTAGTTGTCAGAGCAGTTTATGCTCAGACTTGTTAGAGACAAGACATGAATACAAATAACGGAGTTTTCTCATACCATGGACAGCATTTGAAGTAGTCTCCTTAAAATACCTATTCAATCTGAGGATATCAGTAATGGGTCATTTTTGTTTTCAGTTTTGTGACTTGTTTCCGTTTGGTAATTTTTAAAGGAAGATTGTATAATTTAGTAAAAAAAAAAAAGTGTTCCATTTTTACAAAATATTTGCTGTCATCTAGTTAAAATTGTAACGTAATTGAATGTTGCCACTTGTAAAATTCTGTAATGTATTGTGTGTCAAGTACATTCCAAAATATAGTCCATTCCAAAATATACATTTAATTTGGCAATAGGAGACTGACATTCTTTGGTGAGATGGGAAAAATTAAATACTTTGTAACCATTTCCATCTGACTGTTGTACTGGTCTGGCTTTTGTGAACTTAGCCACTAAAGAGCGGAAGAAAGACATAGCTTGATTTCTCCTTCCATTTTTAAGCAGTTCTCATAGGGCTTTCTTGCCAGAACTTTCACATTTTTAAAGTTACTGCCTCAAAGCAAGAACATTTTGAGCTCTTCTGTGTTGTTGAGCATCAAATTCATCTTAATGGAAATATGCTGGTTTCATTTTAAACCAGCACGATCAGTTTGTTTACTTTAATGAGCTTACTGCAATCACCAGTTCTTAATTTTTAACCATGGTTTTTCTAATTGGTCTTTTCAAACACATGGATTTCTTAATTAGTTTCACAAGGTTTAACAGTAGAAGTAAAAAACTGCTGACATACCATACTTAGGCATATCTATGATGAGGGTTTTTTTTTTTACTCAAACAACATAGTGGGTAGGGGATGAAGGGAGCCTCATCTTAGATTTGAGTACTGGCCCAGGGCAGGCAGTTTAGCTCTGGCTTTAACCTCAGGCTCAGGGTTGAAGTCAGAGCTGAACTGCCCCAGGCCAGGATGGCTCATTTAATGGGAGATGGGGCACATGGCCAGGAAGAACACAGGGGAGACTGCAGAGTATTGGGGGACCTGTAGCCCCCAACCAACGCCCTGCCCTCCTGTGTCTGCTCCCCAGCTCTCTGCTCCCCTGCTGCCTTCCCACCTCCAGGCAAGGGGGGAGCAGTCATATGCATGGGGGGCAGGGAGTCATGTGAGGGAACAAGCACAGGACAAGGAGTGGGGCAGGGGAGCAAGGGGTAGAGATTTTGGTCCCTTTCCCTTTGCTGCTGCTTTCTCTACCACAGCATTGAGGAGAACCAATTTAAGGTGACCTGCTAATTATATTCTAGACATGGAAAATAATACATAATTTTCTATGTGTAGAACCTAATTATTGGGAGGCTGCTTAAATTAAACTGTTCATGTAGGTTTATAACCTGCATGCAGGACCTTCACCTAACGTAGGAGGTATATGGTCCTATTAGGGGGAATGCCTTGCTGGACTTGGTGTGGGCTATGGAGGACCTGGTAGAGCAGCTGCAGATTCATGGTCACCTTGGGGACAGTGACCATCAATCGAATTCACCATACAGCGTAGGGTGGGTAGGAAAACTAGTAGGGTGGATATGCTTGACTTAGGAAGGCGAACTTCAGTGTGTTTGGGAGTCTAGTCAATGACGTGCTGCAGAAGAGTATTGGCAAGATGGGAGTCCAGGAAGGGTGGCCTGGTTGTTCCTAAAGGAAATGATCCTTCAGGCACAGAGGGAGACTATCCCAATACGAGGGAAAAGGGGGAAAGGAGCCAAAAAATGGTCCTTGTCTAAACAGGGAAATCCAGGGGAGCCTAAGGGCAAAAGAGAAGGCATATAGGTGGTAGAAGCAGGGGGAAGCTACCAAGGAGGAGTATACCTACTTGGCCTGCATTTGTAGGGAGGCAGTTAGAAAAGCCAAAGCAACTACAGAGCTGAGGCTGGTAACACAAGTTAAGGACAACAAAAAATATTTTTTTAGGTATGTAGAGAGTAAAAGGAAGGCGCAGGGCAGCATTGGACCCCTACTGAACAAGGAGGAGCAATTAGTGACAGATAGCGGGGACAAGGCTGAGCTATTCAATGAATTTTTTGCCCCAGTGTTCCTGAACAGGGCTCAAGATAAGTCTCCTAATGGGTTCTTAGATGGGCATCAGAGGGACACCAGCCCACCAACTGTCAATGGTGACTTGGTGCAGTCACTTGGATGGACTGGATGTGTTCAAGTCAGCAGGCCTGGATGAGCTGCACTCGAGGGTACTGAAGGAATTGGCCAGTGTCATAGCAGAACCACTAGCATGGCTGTTTGAGCACTCATGGCACTCAGGTCAGGTGGTGTTTTGTGGCCATATGTGCTGATGAAACTTCTGATATCCAACAACAACGCAAATAAGTCTTGTTCTACTTGAGTAATTTGTTGTGCTGGTGTGAACATTTGCAATCTGCTGCTGTGCCGTTGGAGCTGCTGCTTGTGAAGTGTCTACCTGTAGTGCTAATCCCCATTATATTTGTAATTTAACTTTTGTTTCGAGGCTGAGGTTGTCCTTCATGGTTTGGAAAATCTTGTCCAGATTTGCTAGCTCAGTACCAGTTGCTGATTTTCTTCACTTTTAGAGCCTACAGAAACAGTATGATTTTTTGCTAACTTTGGTGTATAAATCTACACAGCACGTTCTCCATTACTTTTGGGGAGATGGAGCCTTCTAATGGGTTTCTTGCTTTCAGTTTGCTTAGATTAGGTCTGATGCCTCATTTCTAATATAGGACCAAAAAACCTCTTGCTTATTTTCAATCTATTTCTGCAATTAGTAGCGTTCCTGTGCATTATATTGCATTCTCATCTTGCCCACAGTAGGTATCGTCCATATCCTGCTGGTTTTACTGATCCAGGTAATCTTACTGTTATGGTATGGGTTAGACTTTTCCTGTGTTATAATCAGGGAATACAGTTTACTAGAGCCCCCATGGCAATTCTGAATTCTGTGGATATTTATTTTAAAGCTATTATTACTGCTATTGAAGTACCTATAAGTATATACAACTCTTCCTTTTGCATTGTAACCAAAAGTTTGTTGTTTTAAACTCCTCAACTCTGAGATGATGTTTTCTAATAGTATGAGCTATATAGCAAGTGACCATATTTTAAGGAAATCTGGGACATTTGGTGTGTAAAACACACAGTAATTTAATCTGGAGCATTTCATGAATATTTTCCTTAGCGCTAGCCTTTCCTTTTATGCAGGATACAATCCACGTGTGCTCCAAACCTGTTGTATTTCTCCTACATGCTTCTTTTTAAATTCTGTACGTGCCTGGCCTCCCTACTGTTTCATCCGTCAATAGGTCCCTAATTTCTCCGAGAGGAAATGTCTTTGTATGGACATGATTTTCTTGGAAAATAAGAAAAAAATCCAAACAGGTTGCTTTTGAGTTTTGATAAAGACGGCCTGCTTCAGCGTCTTTGCCTGTGGAGAACTATGCACTGCTGGATACTCCTGCCTCTTTTGCTTAATAGTTTTGAAAATGAACAGCCTCCTGTGTCTACAGATGCTCTGTCCCAGGTCCTGCAACGATAGGTTGAAGGAAAAAGTAAACCTTAATTCAGTTCTCCAGAATGCTTTTAGTTTCTAACCTCACAGGCAGCACACTTCTGGCATTATTCAGTATGAAAGCCCCAGTTCACTTCTTGTAAGATAAATCTCACACTATGCATTAGTTTTGTTTTATAGGGTGCTCAGAGGAAGGGAGATCCACACAGGATATGGTAAACAAAATAGACCTTTTATTAACCAGACTTCAAATACACACTGCATTCAGCAACTCAGCTGAGCATACAGAGCAAGAAGCAGTAGCTAAATTTCCCTCTTAAAAAGGGGCAGTGTACTAGTTGTTCATAAATACGACACGCTTAATCTCAGAGCTATAATCCAAGCTACCTCTTCATTGCTTCCAACTTGGCTTTTTTATATCTTTCCTATGTTGATGCAAGATGCTGACCTTTTAAAAGGAAGTTAACAAGATCCCTCCAGCTCCCTAACAATGACGTTTCTTGTCCTTTTCTAGTCCTTCCTTTTACCTCCATGGCCCTCTACAACCTCTCTGGCCTCCCTTCACAATGAGCATTTGTAGTATCCCTCATTTTTAAACCTTGCCCTTACCTTCAGCTGCCTTTCCAATTATCTCCCTTCTCTGAAATCCCAAACCAAATGATACAGGGGTGTAGGTTGTAGCCGTGTTGGTCTAAGGACGTAGGCAGGCAGGTTCTTTGGGTGAATCCAATATCTTTTATTAAACCAACTTAAATAGTTGGAAAACAATTATTAAGCAAGCTTTTGGGTTCAAAAACCCTTCGTCAGGCTAAGGAAGTTTCTGCAGTTGGTGTGTGCTCTTCCTGGATGGAATGAAAAGTAAAGAAGCCAGAGGCTGGGCTGTTATGCATACAAGACAGGTAGTCAGTGAAAATCTACATTTGCAAATCTGTATGCATACCAGACCAGCCTCTGGCTTCTTTACTTTTCATTCCATCCAGGAAGAGCACACTCCAACTGCTGAAACTTCCGTAGCCTGATGGGGTTTTTGAACCCAAAAGCTTGCTTAATAATTGTTTTCCAACTCATAGAATCATAAAAGTATGGTCAGAAAGGACCTTGTAGATCTTCAAGTCCGACCCCCTGCCTGGGCAGGAGGAAAACTGGGCTCAAATGACCCCAGCCAGGTAGGCATCAAGCCTCTTCTTAAAGACCCCCAGGGTAGGAGCCATCACCACTTCCCTTGGAAGTTGGTTCCAGATCCTAGCTGCCCTAACACTGAAGTAGTTCTTATGGATGTCTAATCTAAACCTATTCTCCAACAACTGGTGGCCGTTATTCCTTGTTATCCCAGAGGGCGCTAGGGGAAACAAGATCTCCCCCAAACCCATTTACCCAACGCTATTTAAGTTGGTCTAATAAAAGATATCAGACTCACCCAAAGAACCTTGTAAACCAAATGATATGCAGGTTTATGTTCATTAGCACCTCCATTCTTTACTTTCTCCAGTCCATTTCTTCCCCTTCATTCTAATCTCTGCCTAGACAAATAAGGACCTCTGCTCCACTTTTATTCACTTCCTGGTGGCTTTTTTGATGCAACACACACTAGATGACTCTGATAACCACTGGCTTTTGTGATTACCCTCTCCCATTGCTCTGTGACCCCTCTCTGTTTGCTCTATGATCCATTTGATGGGTCCTCATTCCTCTGACAATCCACTCAAGCTGTCTCACCCTCTCTCCAGCTCTGTGGTTTTAACCCTTATTAAGCTTCAATCACCATCTGCATGTTGATGACCCAAATCTACTTTTACTCTTGACCTAACCCACATCTTGACTGATCTGAGGTTTTCTGCTGATGTCTTGCTGGTTTTTAAGTATAGCAAGGCAAATAACAATCTCCACCTTCCCTGCAAAAGTCTCTCCAATTTCTTTGTCATCTGTCAATCACTATGTAATAACACCTGAAAAACTTACCAGATCCCTTAAGGGAAACATACTTTTTAGTACCACATAATGTTACCAGGGTCTTTTTTCTGTCAAAGCACATTAATTGCCATTATTCTGGCTTAAAAGCATCAAATAGTATATGCAGCACTTACTCAAGCAAGACACTTTTCTCTTTCAGGATAAAGTGCTATAAGACATCACTCAGATTTATTCCAAAAGTCAATGTTGTCAGTCCTGTTACCATGTTTCCCTTTGTTGTCACAAATTTATAAACATCCACAAAAAAGAAAGCATGTCTTACCTGTCATTGGGACTCTAAAATAGTTTATAGATTAAAACTAAGTAGGACAGATAATTTCTTTAGCACCATGTTCTCTCAAAATAGTCTTCTACATCTTTTTTTATAATTGACTTCCTTTTTTAGTAGACAAATGGAGGCTTCCAGTAACCAAAGGCCGCTCAGGCTCATTCATAAAGGAATATGGTACCATACAGACCACTTCAGCCCTGTGGGGGGAGTAGACAAGGAAGAAGAGATGCCAAAACAACAGGATGACCCATTTTCTGTTTTTGCTGCTGCCAACAAGGGCTATAAGGATATGTTTAAAAAGTGGAGTCTCTACAACTTTGCAATGAGTCTTTCAGAGCTCCCCCCTCCTTTAGCACTTCTTGCTGCTCTTTACTTGCCATCAGTAAAGGGAATGAGGAAAAAATATTAAGCCCCTTCTTTTGTATTAAGAACTATTCATTCATTCATTCATTCATTCTATTACACAGGAATTCAGTTTACCTGTTTTAAAGCCGGCTCCCACTAAATCTAGTTCCTTTCTTCTTCCACTCTGGGTAGTATGCACTATTGTAAGCCTGTCTCCTATTTTGATAGCATTCTTGCTCTATTTCAATAAACAAGTTTGCATAAACTGTTTTGGGGAGGTTGCCAGAGGCAGATCTAGCATTCCTCTTTTAAGCACTTGAGCTGCTGCTAGTCTAGAAAACAGTATGCATCTTCATTGGTAAGGATTTTTTAAAATTATGCAACATATACTCATCTTAAAAGCTTAAAAACCCTTGCTCTGCTGCTAACTTGCTAGGCACTTGGAGTCCCAAGGCATTTGAGTTTGTCAGTGAAGGTCTCAAGTTGCTGAAGTTGTGCATGTGGATATCCCTGCACAAATTCCAACACTACTGAACTGTACTGGTCCAGGGGCTAGTGCACTTATCTGGGAGGCGAGAGAAGCAGAATTTCTGATCTAATAGCCATTTGTGTATACAATATGATGCAACTTCATCAGCAAAGGCAGTTTCCCCAGTGGACCCACTAGATTGCTGGCAAGGGCTACTCTTCTGGGATGAGAGAGAGACCTGGATTCAAATTCCTGCTTTAATTGGCATTGCTTAACTCCAGAAGTTTTACTGTTCAGAATCCTAAGTCAAGTCTGGTACCCAACTACCTTTGAGGCAGGGACTGGCTCTCTCAGCATTTTTGTACAAGCTAGTTTAGGCAGCTCTCCATTCAGCTTGCGGGCTTCTGCAAATCCTTTTCTAAGACTTCTAACTCTCCATACAATGTATGAGGAAGCCTGGGTTTCTAGTTTGGGGCTGTGATTCTACTATGCGGAAGGACACAAAGTTAAAGTGCTGCAGTGCCTAAATCCATTTGTGAATCCAGCCCCCAATGCCTTAAGGTACTTAAGTCAGGGAAATACCTTGGCAGAATTCAAAGAAAGATTACACCTTTTTATAAGAATGAATGCTTCTGTAGCTTAATCACTAGAAAAAAAATTTAGTAGCTTGTCAGTCCCCAGGGTTCAAGTCAAAAGCCAACATACCTATTAGGATCTAAAAGACATTTCTTTCTCATATTTAATATTGCACAGTTAGGTCCCTGTCAAATAGTCATTTACTGAATGGACCACTGGTCAAGTCTGCTGTGGCAATTCTTAAGCTAGAGATAATTGAAGAGACGCACAATTTTGTAGAAGTCTCTTAGCAGTAATTTAACCAGGTGATATGTTCAGTAGTGCTTTGGATTATAACCTATTCCTGAACCCAAGACAAATAAAAAAATATATTTTTCATTAGTCTACTATAAAATGCAAATATTTGGTTAACATATTAGTACAACATGTAAAAATTTATAGTTAAAATAGAATTGTTAAAGCTAGCAATGCAGTTATTGTCTTCTACATCTACATGTCAGTGACACTGGTTTACCTTACCACCTACATTTTTTAACTCTAAACTATTAAACAGTCTACTGAATGCAGCATCACTCATGTTGTGGGAGAAAAGGATGAAGTAGAGACTGCTTCCCTTTCAGGAATCTGATCTACATAATTCATAGTTACATAAACTGGTTATTAATTATTAACTCAGGTTAATGCTATACTGGTTAACAGCAATTCAAATATCAATGTTTTAAAAGTCCTTCTGAAAAAACAATTTGCACAAATCACATGTTTTCATGTAGATAAAGGCCAGTTACAAATACAAAGACTGGCAGTTCCCAATAAAAAAGGAAGATTCCTCAGTACTGTATCAGTCAGTAAAAAGACGTATTTACATACCGGCTAGCTAACTGTTATTCTTCAAATTCTAAACATGTGGACAAAAAATACCAGTTCAATCTACTGACTTCCCATCACAGTTTAGTTTTATGCAAAGGAATAACAGCAGGGATAGAAGGAAAATCATTAACTCTGAGGCACACCAAAGCAACAATAATGGATACTATCATAAATACCCGAATAAGAACTGGTACAATAAACTTTTGTCACCACAGTAAATTTCACAGTGTCTAAATAGATACAACAGTTCGGGATGCAGCTTTGTTTTCCTGAACAAATTAATCCCCTTGCTTCATTTAAAACTGAAAAGTAAAAAAAAATTGCACAAAGGATGGGAATGTTTTTTATAGCTGCAATGTTATGCTGTGACTTACCAACATTTATGGTTAGGAACAGCAACAAAATTGTAGACTTTACCACATAAAAATATTCCATACTGGTTAAAAGCACAATCAGATTTTCTAACAAAAGATTTAATGTGTAGCTAATATGTAAAGTTTACGCAGTAGAACCAAAACCAAAATCTCCTGAGTCCTCTACTAAAATGAAATAATATTGAAGTCTCTATTCCATGCTTAGTTATGTCAAACAAAGTAGATGTTAGCATAACTGAAACTAGTCATATCCCTGCATTTTCCAAGTATGAAAATGACTTATGCAACTAGTAATGACCCAAGACATGACTAAAATTCAAGCCACATAGGCATTGTTTTAAAAAAATCATCTACTTGTTTCACTGACATAGTTGAGATCAAACTGACTTAAACTAAATTAGCCTGTTCTCAGAATGACATCTTTAGCTTTCAATTAAATTATAGGCTTAGACCTATAATTTCAAGATGGGAATATTTTTTGTTGTGGTTTTAACACCTGTGCGCCCCAATATTTAATTTTTCTCCTTTCAATAAAAGCTCCAGATCCTGAAAAACTTTATTAAGACGCGTAGGTATTTTTAGGAGGCACAGACAGATCAGGCATTACAAGTATGAATATTAATGCAATTATCAAAAGTCACGTGGCTGAAACAGCAGAATATGTATATTTTCCACTATACAAGCTCCATAACCTTAAGGTAGTTGGGGTCTCTTTGTATCTGGTTCAGGTTCTTATAATTCATCCACTGAGGTGATCATCATTTTGCTGAGTTACAGAGCTTCATTTTAATAATGAAAAATGGTCTCTCTAATCCAAGCTGCTGTGTGTTCCATTTAGAAAATAGAATACATTTATGAAAAAAAATGTAACAGACTGAACTGGGAAACATGCTAGATGCGAATTAAAAGTGTCTGGTGATGGATAAACTAAGACTCTTTTAGTCTGTATTCTAAATGACAACTGTCATAATTAGGCAAGTAACCACTGATCTACTGCTAATCCCAGCAACAATGAACACCACTAGATAGTGTTTACATTGATTTATTTTTTAAAAGGCATATGTGACAGACTCCACACCTCACCTTCACGAGTTGTGGAACTTAGATTATACTTTCCAAAAACTTGAGTTAGCAACTTTGTCAGAGGTGGAGTATGGTTTTAAAGGAGTTGTTTTCTCCAGGTTTATTATTTCGTATAGGGAATTTTAAAATGTGGTATTTAAAATGGACATCTAAATGCCTAAATACATCATGGTTTTAACTGTATGTATTGCTTGAGAAAGTGAAACAGGAGCCAATACTGGACACAAGGTGATGGGGGAGTATCTGCCACCATCTCCACCAGATAAGAGATCCCATTCAGTCTTCCTTAGCTGTAAGATAAGAAGGTGGTTTACAAATTTTGTAATCACTTTGTGTACTGCTTTTTCAACCACACTTTCTTTTTTTGTAACAAGACATTGGCCATTCATTATGCTGACACTGTAGTAAGAGCACTTACATCAGCACTTTTTTGTTTTACTGTAAACCAGAGTATTCTTGGAAAATTACATATCACTTTAATAGAGAACAGATCTCTGAAATCCCTATGTTACGGCCTTTCTGCACTTCAAGAAGTGCGGGCATACCCTTGACAAACATATTAGTGAATTGTCAAATCATGCATTTAAGATTAAAGGAATGCTTGCTCTTTTATCCCAGTACTGAATTAAGATTGATATGATTTATAATTCTCAAGTCAAATGTTTTTCTGTTTGTAGAAATCCTGTTTACTGTAAAAGGTAATTTGCTTAATGCTCAAGAAAGGTATATAAACTATTACTGTGGCAAAATAAAAATCTTTGTTCCGAATGAATTGCTTCATATTTACTGAGACCATGGACCATTTATATTAAGTAAGAGCAAAAAACCTCTCCAGCTTGGTTTAGATCTACAATTTCAAGATGGGAATATTTTTTGTTGAGTTTTTGACACTAGAATAAAAAGCAGCTCCTGGCCAGATGCTCTATTTCCAGAGAATAAGTTTGTACTTGTATGAGCAAAAGACGTTAGTTTCATTTGTTCTTTATCTGGAAGCAATTCCAGCTGCATACAGATCAATTAAGAGAGCAGACCAAATTTTTGTGTTTTCAAAAGGATAAAGTATTGTAGCATCAGCATACTCTACTAGGTAAACAAGTTCTCCACACTTGTATTACATCACAAAAGTGTGGCTGCTAATGGCTTTAGTTGTCAATGAGTTGCTTGTCAGAGTATGCCTGTGATTCCATATACAAAAGTTTTATATTGCTGCTTGGTTTATTAGGGCACCCCATCACCACCACCTCCTTCAACAATTAGTTGATGTTTCTTCTTTTGTCTTATTGCCAAACATCGTGTAATGCCCAGTGCCCCTCCTTTTAAAAAACGCACAAAATTGTCTCCAACCAAAGGGCCCAACGCAAAGAGATTATTTTCTTTAGTACACTCATAAGTATATGGATCAATCTCAATAGGATTACCCTTGCATGTGATTGGTTGGTTTGAATTATGACCTATGCACTGCCCTTGGTCCTTTAGAAAGAAAAGATTAGGGTGAGAACCTATCAGAACTAATGCTATGGAGAACTTTAAGATTTTCTTCAATCCAGAGGCACTCTGAAGGATGCATTTCATGTCTGGCTTGAAGGAAAGTACACGGTGCTCAGGGAAACTGGTATAAGCAGAATGCATATTAGAGTCCGCAGTATGTGACTGAGTGCACATCATATGGTAGACTTTATGGTATTCGGGATAAAGCTTTTTAGGTAGCTGTTTGAAAATTAGACCTGGATCGGTAACCCTTCTGCGGAACACGTGCATTACAGGGATGTTGTTATTGTACGCACACAGTATTGCATCAGCTGCTGTGAGTCCAGCACCCACAATTAAGACTGGGTCTACTTTTCCACGTAGTTTCCCCTTGCTGATGGCAGCTCCAAAGTCAGACATCGAATGAAGCACAAAGGGAAAATCTTCTCCTTCAACCAGGAGTCGGCCAGGACAATCAAAGGTTCCAGTTGCAAGTGCCACATTCTCAGCAAAGAGGCAGAAGGGTACATGTGAACCATCTGTTGCTCTATGATAACCTCTAACTTCCCAGTTTTTTTTGATCAATGGTTCCTGTCCATCTTCTGCTTCCTCCTGCAAATGCCGAGTTGAAATATTTTCACTTAGTTGGCTTTCATCTTCATCCTTTTCTCGGTAAAGTCTTGACACAGATGTTATGTAAGTGTTATCTCTGAAGTTCTTCTGGAGACCCATAACCTTAACATATTGTTTGTAATAACAAGCTATTTCCTCTGGCATTACTCTGTCACACTTTATATTTCTGAAAGAAAATCAAAGAGGTTCAATTAATATTTAAGCCATAAATGGTGGTCTGAACATCACACTTGAAACAGTGTCTGTGTAGGTTTAAATTTAAGCAGGATAGACTCTGTTCCTCACTCATAACATAACTATCTTGAGTTCAGTAAATTTTGTTACATGGAATTTGAAGACTGTAAAACTACTCTCCTCATGTCCGATTATATAGGGCAGGGGTTTTCAACCTTTTAAGATCATTGTACCCTCAGTGGCCAGACTGGGGGGAATGTGAGCTTCCCCCCCCCGGTGTCCAGCTGGGGGGGCAGCACCTGCGCAGCAGCGCAGGGTAGCGTGTGGCAGTGCTCCATCCCCGCCCACCTGTTCGTACCCCCTAGGGCCTTCTCATGTACCCTCCGCTGACAACCCCTGATATAGGGTAAGATTCCCGAATGTGTTAAGCACACTCCTCCTATTGAAAAAAACCCTCCTATTTTGGAGTAACCCACCCTAAATCTGCTTTGTAAAAGCAAGCTTGCCCAAACGCTGATGTATGAAATTGTGTCTGTCTACTGCTACTCTTGTGCAAAATTCTGGGTTGGTTGTCGGTAGCTTGTCCTTCCTCAATCAACCTGATGTAGTCTGGGATTGCTGTGTGTTAAATATTTATGTATGATATGCTACAGAGGAAATTCAGAACTATCTGAAGGAGACAGGCCAACAAATCCCATTGAAAATATCCCCTATGATGCATTTATCACACAAAGTAAAGCTGATAAACGCAACGAATGAAGAAATATTGTAGCAATTTTTAATGGAACATATCCCACAAAGCCAGTTTTAACTTCCTGATAGTTGAGAATAAAGTATACAGTTAAGCAGGGCACCCTTTCCCCTGGTCTGGATCTGGCCTGCCAAAGAGCCCTGTCATCTGGATCTGGCCCCACACTGGAAGTGATTTTGACACCCCTGATTTAGACACCAGGGCCAGCCTCAAACTTGGTTGTTGTATCATTTTGGATTTAACTTAAGGTCTTGCACCCACTTTAGAAATTTGTATTTTGTGTTTCAAAGGCAAATAATAATTGATACTAGTAAGATGCCTTTTAAATGGTTTCAGGAACTTTGCTACTTTAAGACAAATCCAAAATGATAAATCAGGAGAGATTATGGTGGCCATTATCAACATCTATGACTTTTTTTGGTAAACATATGGACAAAGAGTACTTCCTGTCTGTCTCGGGTAGGTTATCAAGATATAGGCATATGACCTTTTAAAAATTCATGTTATTACTCTGAGAATCCTGGTAAGATATTTACTGAAGAACAAGCTTGAGAACTTATGACATGTACATATTTTATGTAGCTAACATTTTTAAATTCATGTACCTAAGAAAAACAGCATTGGCCAGAAGTGGATGATCAGCATGAGCAAGGGGGCAGGTGGGGAAGAGGGCAGAAGGGGGAGCAGAGGCTGCCTGGAGGAGGAAGGAGGAGGAAACGTGGAAGTGCAGAGGTGGCAGGGGAGAGGGGTCAGGCAGCAGCTTTGGCTATGGCTCTGACCCTGGGTAGAACTGTATTAGAATCAAGTACAGTTTTGAAAAACACACCTTGTAAATACTTGTCACTATTTCCTCATCCAAGAGCCCCAATTCTGGGGGGAAAAATAACCAGCATAATTTATGTAGGTGTAAATGTATGTAAAATCCTGTTTAAGATGATGATTAAAATTAAGTCCAAGCAATTATTTATAGGACAAAAGTGCAAAGGCATAATCTATCACTACAGTTTCTCTCATAGGAGAGAAAGTCAGAGAGTCTTAAAGTCTGTGGGACTCCCTCTGGTTTTTACATTTTCATTCCAGAATGGGACCTACCTGTGACTATTAAGTCACTGAAGGAAAGAATACAGTAGATTCATGGTTTATTTTCCTTTACCAAAAAAAGAAAAAAATTGTCCCCAAACTTGCATTTCAACCATCGCAACTCAAATCTCATCTATCTCCATCTCATTAATTCTCCCTCTGGACCCTGACCTTTCAGTCTATCTAATTCAAGCTACTTCAGCTGCCACAACCAAAGCTGATCTCATGCCCCAGCCACACACTGCAGCAAGTCCAGCAAAATGTGACTGGGTACAATGTTTATTACCATTATAAACTAATGTCATTGATTTCATGGTAATAATCACTACTACATTACCATTAGTAAGATTTATTCCATACTATGCTTACACTGTGCTACAGAAAGGGCTTTTTCATGAAGGAGCAAGATCGTAGCTGCAGTTTAAGATTGCATTAAGGCTAATTTTTAAAGAAAGAGGTTCATAAGCACAATGTAATAATTCCCAAGATTTACTGATGCTCCAGAAATGCCTATAAAATGCCTTTTGTGTGCATTTTGTAAATATCTCAGTGGGCTAATTTTATATGGGGAAACTAGTATATTTGTTTTAAACAGCTACTGTCAGATTCACTTTAAAGTGACCTTCAGGTTCCAATTTGAAAACCTGTGGGAAAAGGAGTTTAAGAGAAAAATCTAATTATTAATTTTATTTTTAAAAGTAATTAGTGCAATAGAAAAGAAGGTGAAAAAGCAAGTAAATCATATGTTCTCTGTAGAAGCTTTCTACCAGCCAAAGACCTTGAACAAGATCAAACAAAAACAAGTTTATAACCCTCATTTATGAATACATGTTTATGATAGGAAACTGGTCAGTGTCACTTGATGAATCTTTCTATTTTAGCAACAAAAAAATGTCATTGTCTAGTGCCCTCAAGGAAACAGAACCATCATTATAAACATGGGCCACATCCTATTGCATCTATTAGGTATCTAGATGTACTCAGGCACCTATTCTATTCCACTGTGTTCAAGTCCCTGAAAATACATTAATCTACGTTTGTACCACACTGCCATCTTACCCTTAACACTGGGTGAATCCAGACATTCATTAATGTGCCATAATTACATCGCATTAAATTTAATATATAGAATAACTGGCACTAACTTTGTGTGTTGTAACTGGCATTACTGCACATTAGTGCAGATGAATGCTTAAGTGTTGTTAATGCATGCTAAACTAAATCTGCACATTAGCATGGTTTTTGCCAGCTGTGCTAATGCACAGTAAAATTAGTCTTCTGTGCATGAAGACGTGCCCACTGAGCAGTAAAAAAAGTGTGAAAAAAGGGACACCCTCACCTGTTGTAGTAACAGTTTTTCAGGGACTTGAGCAAGATGGAAAAGGATTACACTGAGGCACCTCAGTTCACTTAAGCACCTACTAGGTAGAATAGAATTTGGCTCTAGAACTATTATACAGCACCCCTCAAACCTGTATTTATACAGTGTTCATATCTACATTTATCACTTTAAGAAATCTGGTGCCTTTACCTCCGTTTACTAGCTGCCCAATCCTTAAATTTGAGTCCTGGCAACTCCATCCAGTCTCCAAAACTGATCGTCAGCATGGAGCCTTCCATTGTCTATAGAGGGGGAAATCAAAGTAAGTGTGACAGTTACATTTTTAACAGAATCACAAGGTTGAAAGGGATCTAAAGAATAATCTAGTCCACATACAAAGCCAAGACTTTTTGTTCCTAAACAGAAAGACAAATGATACATGAGACAGTGTTGAAGGTCAGAAGTCCCAAATAGTAAGTGGAAGTTTGGATTAAAAAAAGACAAGGAAAAAAACAAGATGGCAAACTGTAAATATTATCTTCAGTGGAAAAGTCATTTTTTTTAAATGGAAGCTGGCTAGACTCCATGCAAAAGGAAGAAAAAAAAAATCAGATCCAACAGAAAGTAAGCAACAAGTACAAAGAGAGATCCTGTTATCTAGAAACCTGACAAGTTGGAAAGGTTGATCGTGGGATAAGACCGTAAGCACTAAAAGCTCTGAGATGGGTACTGTCTTACAGAGAATCAGGAATTGTCTGATGAAATTTAAGAAAACGCTGATTCATCAAATAATATTTTGAAGAAACACTTGTTTTACTGAAAGTTCAAAGCAGAGGTGGAATGCTGCCTAGTTTCCTACAAGCTCACCTGATGAGCTGCTTGAAAGCCCCCCCACACAGTCTGCCAGAGATCAGGAACATGTGTTCCAGGATCTCTGCTAGGAAACCAGGAGCCTGAAAGCTCCAGCTCTTGAATTCATAGTAGAGTTTGGAAGCTCTAAGAACGTTGCCTATATTCAAGGTCTAAGAACAGTGGCTGGAAGCAAGAGTCTGGAACTGAACAGTAAACCTACAGCAACTGTGAAGATCCTAAAAAGTTGTAGTCACTGTGAATCCCACTGCAAGTTGCACATGTACATCACAGGTGCACAATCCGAGTCTCAAATAAGCATATCTGTCAGGATCAGGCATGTGTCCGGTTCCCATCCAAAGGAAGAAAAGGTGGAGGGGCCGTGACTGTCCTGATTCAAAGCCCATGTTTGCCAAGTATCTCTGGAGTGGAGAAGGAGGCTAGGTTGCAGATCCAGACTGGCATCTCCTACGTCAGTTACTATAGATGGAGCAATATTTTTGAACGTGTGTAAATACGAGCTGCACTGCAAGTGAAATGGCAGTTATTGTTCACTTCAGGATAGCGGGAAAGAGGAGTACCAGGTGTATCAGGCAAACAGATTGCTCATCCAAATCTAGCACTGGATCCAATGCATAGTGCTTCAAGAACATGATCATCTTGCTCCATGCTGCAGTTTCATAGATCCCCAGTATCCAAAAAATCTAATACAATAAGCTCTGGTGGACTACAAGAGGTACTTTTGATAGGTTAACTAGTTGAATAGCGTGACAGAATTATCTACTTTCTGACAAAATAACCTGACTTTTGGAATAGTTACGACTCAGCCCTATGAATAAACATAGCTCTAAATATTTCAGATAAACCCTATATCTGAGAGTATTGTATGTTCTCTCTGTGGCAGAAGGCCACCTCTGTTTCTCCCCAAAAACTCTGCTATGTGACAATTTGGTTAGGATGGGCCCAGCAGAGGATACACACCTTACCCTGTCTCTTTAGGTAACCTGAGCTGGATACATTTCTGAGGGAGGGGGAAAACCTGCTCCCTCTGCCTACATGACTGGTATCATATACCTGGGTGAGGGGCTTGCTCCCTGGGGAGCTACGAACTGCCAGTCTGCCCAGTAACTAGTGATGCATTTCAAATTGGTTGGCTGACAGCCAACAGGTGCTGGCCCCCATTGAACCAGGTAAATGAGGTGACAAGGGCTATACAAGTTAAGGACTACCCAAGAGGAGGGGGCAGCAGCCATGAGGGAGACAGAGAGAGAGAGAGAGAGAGAAGAGCTGAACCATCTGAAACTTGCTCGCTCTCTCGAAACTCATGATCAAGGAACTACCTGCCTCCAGAGGGAATCTCCACCTGCCTCTGGATGATACTTGTGAGTAATCTATCTGAGATCTAACTAGATATATAGTTTGCAGTAACTCAGATGCGTGATCAAAGGCTACCCAACCATGGGAGTTTGCTCTATGGGATTTCTCTGATATTGCTTTACCCTGTACCCTATTCCAACCCTACCCCTTGTAACCAATAAAGTTCTCCTTTGTACCTAGTGTGCGAGACTTATTGGGAGTGGGTCTAGATTATGCCTTGGGGTCCCCTTGGTTCGGCTGACTACTTGTACACTACTTGTACTTCTGACTGAGAGAAGCATCCCAAGTTCTTGAAGTGAATCAAGTACCCTGAAGGGCTACTAGGCCTGTGTTTCCCAGGGTGCACAGAGCCAGAATCAAGCCCAGCCCTGGGTGGTGGCAGTGGAACCCCCAGGCTAGTGGGTGTGATTCAGGAAGGGGGTCAGCCAGATGTGAGGCGCCCCAGGGAGGCACTTGGAGCCTGGAAGGTGGTTGGGCACAGTGAGGTGGGTGGCTCAACGCAGGAGCGCCCCCTACTGGCCAGCCACACACTCACTATTGCAAGGGAAGTTAGGGAAGAATATAGGCAAAGGCAAACTAAAATACGACCTCAAAAGTCAATTTTAAACAAATTCTAAGCACCACTTTATATCTCATTCCAGTGGACTATGCAGAGGTTCCTCTGACTTATTTTAGCAGGTCACTCTTCTAGCTGTGGTGATAGCAAGATAGTGAATGAAGCTCTAGGTGAGAAACTCAGCTGGGAAGATCTGTGAGCCTCAAGGGACAATATTGGTCCCATGCAAACACAGGTTCTGTGATAGTGTGTATCCGACCCTTAAAAATGGTGATAACATCAGATGCAAGCAAACAGAATGCCAGTCTGTCACAGGGAGATGTACATGAAGGAGAATTTGGCCCAATGTTATATGGCAATCACTCTGGGCACAACAGGAAGGCATAGAGACGCTTCTAATACCACTACAAGACAAAAGTATCATCCAGTGGAGATCTAAGATCAAACTTTCTCTGGAAAAGACTGCATTTTATTTGGTGGCAGATGTTTATTCCCACTTCTACTCCACAAGAGTGGAAGACATCTTCTGCAGTAAGTATGCACAGCTAGAAGCCAACTATCTGGACATCCACCATCTCATTGCTGCTGCAGGGCTAAAAGAGTGTAGACTAGAAACAGATGTTGCCAAATGGAGAGATTCAGCTGTGACAATGTGTCATAACACAACTGAACCACTCACTGGGCAAAATAAACATTGCCTCTTGTTGCCCCTTTGATGGTGTGAGACAAGGGGCAATGTACTCTCCCTACTTTCCCCACTGCTCCAGACCCATGCTGTGGGTCTGGGGTACTGAGGAAAAGTGCCTCTCCACCCAGCCAGTCTCTTTATCTCTGGAATAGTGAAGGACAAAGAGAAATGTCATACAGAATACCTTAATGATATAAAGCTCTAGAATGTTTATGATGTCTCTTGTCCTCTAAGCAACACATCCCTTGTATATGGAGATGCAGCTGGACTGGTGCGGTGAATGCTGACAGGTTTTGAAAAGTACTCTTTCTGACATTATCAGGTTTTAACCATCAGCTCAAAGGACAGTCATAAAAAACAGGATTAGAAGGGATGGAGTTGGTTGATGTCCCCTGGAAGAACAGACTGACCCAAACTGAGTCAGATTAGAAAAGGTCTTAGGAAAAGCCTGGTAACTGATGTCATGCATGTACAACAGGCACATGACATAATAATATAAGGCAAAGTGAAATCAAGGCAAGGTATACAATTGTCCCCTTTATCTAGGGACTAAATTGAGGCAAGCAAGCCTGTGGTGCTATCGACTCCATCTTGGAGTCTAGGAACTTTGTTGCCTATGCTGGAGTTGGGAACAATTTTCTGTAGTTCACATCAGCAGCTGAACAGGACTAATACATAGCTTAGGTTTGTCAGTTTCTTAGTAAGACTTTCCTCTGATCAACTATTCATTAAATTATCTTTACATTACACATATATCTTTTTGGTCAGTATGTCCTTGGACGATTCAAAGGAGCAGTACTTTGTATTGGTAATGTTTTGCAAATAGGGGGACTTCCTGTAGACCAAGCAATGGCAACATGGAAGTATGTTTCCTGCAAGTTGAGATCCACAAACCAGTACTGGAGAAGTAGTATGGAGCGGGGTGGGTGTAAAAGGTTCTTTTGAAAAGGGTCCCTGGGGAAAACAACAGAAAGGGAGAAATAACAGGGAAGTGAGCTGATGTTAACATGTTCTGTAGTCCCCAGGGGAAATCTATACCCAAACCTAAGGGAAGGGAGCGAGGCAGTTTCCAAAGATTTGTTGTGGGGTTTGAGTTTCAGTGCGACTCCTTTCAGTAGCGTCAAACTCACTATCTTTGAAACGGAGATGTGTGAAAGATAGTACATCCCTTCTAAAACTGAAGGGCTGCTCCTTGGATGAGCAGCCTACCGGAAAGTATGAATGGTGTTCTTTGTCTCTGACAGGTCTAATATCAGATTTTTTAGTG